>NC_133654.1:6315963-6648021 GCF_009905375.1 Apium graveolens
TCAGGCCGGACTTTGCCTAAAAATATATGGTCCGTCGAGACCCGAAACCCGAACCGGGATCGGGCCAGGTTTTGACCGGGCCGGGCTTGACCGGATCAGGTCGGGCCAGATTTTCAGGTCCGGGATCTTTGTGCATCTCTATATCCAATGGCACGAACAAATTAAAGAGAGATTTATCATTATATTTTGGCGTGTTGCTTTGTTTGTACATATTTGCATGCACATCTGTTTGTATATCATGCCATATAACTACACTGAACTAATTCTTTACTACAGATATAACACTTTCTTTATTATTTTACCATCGACCAGGTCCTATCTTAGCGGTAAAAGTTGAGGTTTTGTATAAGATATGTCAATATTTTATAGTTTTACTATAATCTAGAGATGAATGTGATATACAATATGTCAATATTTTGTAGTTTTACAAGAGTCTACAGATGAACGTGATTCCTGTTAATCGATTGTTCAACCTATCTATCCGTTATAAATTTCTGTAAATAGGATTGATATTTATAAAAACATTTTTGTGAATGCATGGGTCACACATCTTTGGACTTTTTTGTTTTCCGAGAAAAATTATAGTGGATAGATGACTGTCAACAAGCGATTATTGTGGACAAACTTTCAACTTTCATAGATGAAATGTTGATCATAAACATACAAACGATGATGAAAAATTAAAAAAATCACGCTAATCCAAAATATTGAACCAAAATTTGACTCTCATACCGGACATGTCAGATTACCAAGATGTCATTTTAACGTTCGAGCTGGATAAGTGAATACGTTTTTCCCCTAAAATTAACATGTCAGGTACACTACTAAAACGGTCACCATGAGTCTATGACTATGACTATGACTGCATCAAAACAAAAATGCATACGAACTTTGAAAGTTTATACCTTTGCTATGTGATCTTAAAGTCCATCATAGTAGTACAAACTATAAATACAATGCCATGCTAGTAGTACAGTAGTATTTATAACAAAGATAAAAAATAAAGAGACAAGTTGGCTTTTAGTAGTTTAATGAGGGTAGGAAGAAAGCAAGGGAAAGGAATCTCCTCAGTGTGGCTTAAATTCAGGAACTCAAAACTTCTTTAAAGCAACTTCATTATCTTCACCATTCTGTCATATTAATTTTCTTCACACAAAAACTCCTGTCTTTGTACATGTTTATTATACCTACTCTATGTGGTCACAGTTGAAGAGGTCTAACTGCAGTGTGGTGATCTCAGAAAATGTTGACGTGCATGCCGCGTTCGAAACAGTCTGGTAGTGATGATGATCGTGATCAGAGTGTTGCTGGTGAAATGCAGCTTAAGTTTTCGGATAAAGTCCCGCCTGTTCATCCGAATAGTAAACATTTGTCCAGCAAAAGAATTGCTTCTCAGGTGTGTGTTAGTATAATTCATGTTTATTCCGTACTTGTCACAGTCCCGACTGAATTTCAAAAATCGCCATTCTTTAATATTAGCAAATTTTTTGTTAGAAGTTTTTGTCGAAAATAAATTTAATTAGTTTCCGCTCTGTATTTTAGAATTCTGGTTCTGCCTCTGTTTTAACGAAATTAGTATTTTGTTTGTTATAGTGAAAGTAGTATTTTGTTTCGATAGTTATAGTTTTCTTAATTTTGTTGTTGTGTTAGATTAATTTCCGCTCAATTTTTTATAATTCTGGTTTTGACACTGTTATAACGAAATTGGTATTTCGTTTTTTCAATTTTGTTGTTGTGTTAGATAAGGGAAATGGCACTGAAAGCATCAGGTGCATACAGGAGCTGCACTCCATGTACAGCTCCAGAAACTCAGCCTCAAAAAAGTTTTACGGAGTCTAAGTCGGGATCAGAGAAAATTCGGTGGTCTTACAGTCGAACAACGAGCTCGAATTCGAGCTCTGGCAGGGTATGGGGGAAGGAAATGGAGGCAAGGCTAAAAGGAATATCGACACCAGCGTCGACATTGTTTTCGACTAGCGGAAGGCGAGTAGAAACGGTGGTTTTAGAGGAGGAAAAAGAGCCAAAGGAGTGGGTTGCTCAGGTGGAGCCTGGTGTTCTTATTACTTTTGTCTCGCTTCCTCGTGGCGGTAATGACCTTAAACGTATTCGATTCAGGTATTTTTTTTAATTCGTATATACAGTTAAATCTCGATTAATTGGTATGCAACTTGCCAGATTATACTATAAACAATCACAAATTAACTACATAGACTATGCCTCATTTAAAATAATGGTTGCAGAGGAGCAAGACTAATAAATTTGTGTTTCTGGTTCGTCTAGTTTGTTTTTATATTTTCTTGGATTCCCTTTTCGGTTCACTATATTAGTAACATTAGTGATATTTGACATTTCCATTGTGCTTTGATTTCTAGCCCAAGCAATACTAGATGTTTACTAAGAATTGGTTTCTCATTTTCACAATTTGTCGTTTGTTAAATTTGTAAGCACTGTGTGAACTATCAAGTTTGTGTTGTACCTAAATGTCGAGAATAGTATTGGGTAAACGTTATTGTATGGAACTAACTAGTTCTCGTTTGAGTCATACCCTATATATTGGTAACTGGTATCCAGTAGAGACCGGAGGGAGGGGTCGAGGAGAGTCTCCGGCCCCCTTGTATTTCCAACAACTATTTTATGTTTCTCTTGCTGTAGGTAGGGTTGTTAATCCTCAACATAATGGAACATCATTGGTTTCTAATAGTGCTTAATGATAAAATATAAGGTGAAGACTCACATCTTAGTTGGTAAAATTTGACCTTAAACAGGAAATCATCCTATTCTATTGACTAGCCAGTGCAGAAAATCTGTAACAATTATTGTATAAAGCAAAGAAAAGTGAATTAGCTGCACAAATTCTCAATAACAACAATGGTTTGTATAATTATTTCGAAATGCATAAACATTTTAGAATTTGTGAGCGGGCCTGGTTTGATTGTGTTGGAATTGGCTTTTCCAGAGTGTGTGTTTGTCTTGTCGGGCTGGCTCTTGCTTTCCCTTTGAAAAATCATTACACGCCTTGTCATAGATTTGTCATATTGTTACTATTCTCAGTCATTTCATTTCAAGGCACAGATTTGAACAATATTTGTGGCTTAAATAGCTCAGTGATGACAAACTCTGAACATGAGTTCTGGTCAGTTTACTAGTAACAACAAGTACAGATGTTTTACTTTCCTATTTACCAGGACAGACAGAGCATCTGATACTGTGATTTTCACCATCTTGTTCTACAGGGATGATTAAGTATATTTCAAAAGTGTCGAGAAATTCTAAACATGTTGCGATTTTTTAGCATTAGCTGATGACCGGTGCCTTGAATTGAGTTTTTAAAGAATTCGATAGGTGATTGTTGTTATGATATAATCGCGGTATTTATGACTGAACTGAGACCCAAATTTCCTCTTCCACGAGTTTGATACTTCTAAGCAATGTCAATATACAGATTTGCATAAACGGAGGATCATTTTTAGCTTGTTAAAAACACTTCAAATATGAGAAGTTTGTTCTTTCTTCAGGAGTTGATCAGTTTCAACTTTTTGTATGGTCATTAGTTTAGTCGAGGATGATTGGACTCAATAATGCAAGACTAGTTAATGTTAATGGGGTTTGGTCCCTTCAGCACTAGCTTGTTAATAAGTAGTATTATCATTTAGTAGGTATACTTTCGTGATTACTGTCCCATTATAACTTGATTTAAGTTTTATGATCCGAACTAGACTTATGATTTGTGATCATCTGCCTTTTTAGTCGAGAAATTTTCAACAAATGGCAAGCTCAAAAGTGGTGGGCAGAGAACTGTGAGAAAGTAATCGAACTTTACAATGTCCAGAAGTTGAACAAGCAAGCGTTCCCTCTTCCAACCCCTCCAAGATCTGAAGATGATCAGGTGAGCTTCGGATTTAGCTAGCAAAATATTTTACCTTGAATTTGATTACATGTTGCGTTTGTACATAGCTTGTTTATCATCATGACCTTAACGAGTGTTTTGTACAGGTTCTTTAAGTTATAATACTTTTTCAGTAATGTGATTCTCTTTATTTGACAGACCTTAAAAATCGAATCTGTTCAAGACAGCCCTGTCACGCCACCCTTAGATAAAGAACGCCTTCCCCGCACTTTATTTCCAACGGGGATGGGGTACTCATCCTCAGATTCCTACGAACACCACTCTATGCATTCACGCAATAACAATGACTCGTGTGGACTTAATGCAACACCAAAACTCTCAAGCATTAGCGCCACAAAAACAGAAACATCCTCTATGGATGCTTCTGGAAGGACTAGCTCATCAAGAGATGTGGATGGATCTGGAGAGTTATCTATCAGCAATGCCAGTAATCTGGACACTGAATGGGTTGAGCAGGATGAACCAGGTGTTTACATTACAATCAGAGCCTTGGCTGGTGGTGCAAGGGAACTTAGGCGTGTCAGATTCAGGTTAGCCCTTTTATCATCTTGACGCCACAATTACACAATTATAACGTGATTTTTTAATCGTTAGTGTTATCAGAATAGATTATAACGCGAACTAAGGATCTTGAACTGTACTCACATGTCTTATTCAGCCGAGAAAAGTTTGGGGAGATGCATGCGAGACTGTGGTGGGAGGAAAACCGAGCCAGGGTGCATGAGCAGTATTTATGATCACCTTACAGCCTACAAGTCCAGTTAATTCTGGGTAGAGTAAAGTGAAGCATTGTGCCTGCACAGAGAGCTGTTCTTTCTCAGTATCACAACTTATGTTGTTACAGAAAGTCGCGAAAATGATATTCAACTACCTTTACTGTCTGTAGATTCATGGGGTTGAGGTATACCATATTTAAGTAGGATCCTCTTTTGAAAGAAGTTTAACCTTTGTAACTGCTTCAGATCATATGAATCAGAAAGGTTTTATAAATTTGGACATTCTTCTATAGCTCTCATGCTTAATCAAAAAATTATGGATGAAGCATTTACATGATAGTTTGTAAAACACTGACACTTTGTGTCATTGAAATTCAAAGATGCAGGTGTTCATGAGATAGTGGAGCCTTACTATGTTTTGAAGATATTCCAGAAATCATTAATTGAAGTTAATGTAGAAGGCACTGAAGCTGATGCTGTAACTCGTGTTAGCATGTACTCCCTCCGTGTTGTCGTGTTTGACTTTTCGGTGGTCAAATTGACTAATTTTTTTTCGAAAATTAGACGTCATCGGTTTATTATTTTAAAGTACTCCAGTACTTTAAAATTAGTACTAGGCCGCTTGACATTGTTGCAGATCACCCATTCTTATTTGTGATTACTTCCTCTGTTTTTTTTTATTCGTCGCTTTGACTTTTGCACGTATTTCAATGTGGTTTGACCGGCTAGTTAGAAATATGATTTTAATTTATTTATTTAATCAAAATATAAGTTGTCTACTTTTATTTACAAAAATAAAATTTTATAAATATTAATTTTAACTAGCCGGTCAAAACACATTAAAATGTGTGCAAAATTCAAAGCGACAAATAAAAAAAACAGAGGGAGCCGATAGAGTGCCACCGGAATTGTGCAGTTGATAGGACAGGTGCTTGATCCTGCACAAACTTAAAAGCCTGATAAGCTTAATTATTACTCCCTCCGTCCCTCCCAATTGTTATCGTTTCTGTGAGAGTGTCCGGCACGCATTTTAAGATGAAGAAAAAGTATAGTTCTATAACTTTTTTTAAAAATTTTATTTTTCTGAATAAAAGTTTAAACATTCTATTTTTATTCAGAAAAAGAAATTTTTTAAAAAAAATTATAGAACTATACTTTTTATTCATCTTAAAATGCGTGCCGGACACTCTCCCAGAAACGATAACAATTGGAAGGGACGGAGGGAGTATTATAACTAATGCGGATTAGTTAGGCCTAAGCTTTAGTAGCTACTAGCTAGTACTTGGTCAGATAATCGTTTGCAGCAGTGCTTTATGTTTGCGGTATTTATTCTGGATTAAAAATAGTTAACTGTACATTCAAATCGGCGTGGAAAAAGTCAAACGTCCTATATTTTGAAACAACGGGAATATTATTTGTAACTTTTTTTTGAAAAATATTATTTGTAATTTATTTGATCTTGAAACTGGTATTCTTTGAATTTGCAATTTTACAAAAATTTCTTGCTGTACGGGTCCCGGATAAAAGAATATTTACGAAAATTAAGAAATGAATCATTGATGCAGATTGAATATTCTCGAAAATAAATAATGGTATTTTTTATATTACTTTCTCAATCCCAATTCACTTGTCATTGTTGGATAACTCCATTAATTTTTTTTTTTGTGAATAGTATTTTAAGATTAAATTTTATATTCACAATGATTTTTTTTTTTAAAATTATTAATGAAACTATGCGATAAATGTAACTTAAAATTTGGGATGTACAAGTAATTTGGCCCCTATGAAGTATTTGTTTAGGACAAGCAAATATATATTCCTATTCCCTTAACTTTTTTCATATCCTTTTTTTTAATGTGAAAAAGGGAATAATATATCTCCTTTAAATGGGGTAGTAAAAAACTTGTCTTTTTTCAGATATCAGCTTTTACTTTAAATTACAAAATTGTACAGTGAGTTCATTTACCTTGGACCTAAGAAAAATTTGTACAATTTGAGTGTTGAATATATATCAACAAAAATGTAGACAAAAAATAGATGATCAGCCCCCACCTTACAAGGAATCACACTCACGCGTGGGTCTGCCCCCTTCTTTTATTATTTGTACACACTCCCTCCTTATATTATGTACACTTTCATGTGAACTCATAACTCTCCTTAGTTTGTAATGTGATTTGTCTTAATGTAGTTTGATGGATATGTCTAGCATGTTTCCAAAGTTAACTCGAGTTCTGATATCATGTTAAGTTATCGGTTCTCTGGAATGCAGTTTTCCGAGTTTCATTGTTAGTACAAAATACTATCCTTTCCCCTCTCATTTTTTGCTCAAGATTTTTTCTCTTAGGAAAACATGACTACATTTTCTGGAGAACAGAAGTATTTACGACGAAAAACGCCTTCATTTTCTTCGTCTCTTCTCGACTCGATTTACAGATCGATAGATGAGCCGTTGGGGAATGAAGAAGAGAAGAGAATGAGAAGGAAGCATGAGGTTGAGTATGAAGAAGAGGTTCCAAGTCTTAGACGAGCTATTATGGTAGAGAAATGGATAGAAGATCATGGAAAGAAAAACAGTAAAACTAGTAAACATTCTCTGAGGAATTCGAATGGCTCGAATTCTTCAGATTCCAGCTGCTGTGGCACCTTATTTTCCTCGTCTGATAATGAGTCCTCTGTCACAAGATCTTTGCAAAAATCGTCGTCTGTTCACACAATGCAGACACCAAAGCGCGAAAAGAAGTTCATTACCACGACAAAATCTAAAGCTTTGCGGATCTATAGTGAGTTAAAGAAGGTGAAACAACCTATTTCTCCAGGAGGTCGAATTACGAGGCTTTTGAACTCAATTTTCAGCTCAAAAACCATGAAGAAGCACAAGGAAAATGAGAATTCATGCTCAGTAACAAAATCACGATCACTTAAAGACTTGAGTACAAGTTCTTATGCAGCTTCATCATTATCGACAACTTGCTTGAGCAAAAGGCCTGGTAAAATAGATAGCAATGGCATGAAAAGGGCTGTGAAATTTAGCGCTGTTAGTGTGAATAAAGTCAGTGAAGATTGTAAGAAACAGAATGTTTACAAGGATGATCCGAGGATTGTGTCGTTTCCAGTCATTAGGAACCCGGAGAAGAAAAATTACAATGCAGTAGTCGCAGATGTTCCCAAGTACAGAGAAACATTCGATAAGGCTGATCATGAAGATTTTGAGGATGATAATGCAAGTTGTTCTAGCTCAGATCTGTTTGAGCTAGATAACATCGGGGTGAAAGTTTATGCAGAAGAGCTGCCTGTTTACGGAACTACTAAGCTTAAAATTAACAAGGCCATTGCAAATGGCTATGCTTTCTAGCTCATTCAGCTTAGTAATCTCTTGTCTTATGTTGATTTACTAATACTTGAAATTTTAAAGTTTTGTATGTTTTGAAGACATTCTTGGTTCTAAATGTTCTGGCTCATACCTTAGAATTTCAAGGTTTTTTTTTGCCTATCCCGACAGAAAGAAATAACATCGACATCCTCTTAATTTGATTAACGATACTTAACATGTAGCGTTCCCTGTGTGACTGGACTCTTTCTAGACGCGGAGTCTGTAAAGATGAAATAAGGGCAATGTGATTAACGTTACATGATCCGACAACATAACAGATTAGTAGTGTATCTAACAGTAGAGTTAGAATTTGGGGTTTAGTGGAGGCACAAGAAAGGAGACAGTGACCAGAGTAAGGAATCTCACAAGTCAAAAAATGAAAGATCAGGTATGATAACGCACATTCAAACTACTTTTTTTACCAATGAAAAAGTAGATTTTGCAAAATCACCACTTTTCCGCACAATATAGTTTTTCTAATAATTACTTGTCTATTCATTTTCCACACATCAATTCCCCTTGTTTTCTATGGTTGTTGGAGACTCCTCCCAAAGCAAAGGAGCTCCAACACTCAAAACACAACGGTTTGGGCATAGCTCTGATACCATGTTAAGTAACCGGTCATTCTAAAATCATCATAAGATAACAGAGAAAGACTCAACCTTGCATAAAAATAGCGAGGATGGTACATAGAGAAGAGCTATTTGGTCATTACGATGACATTTGTTAATTGCGAAATGTGATTATAAGAAACTTATTAAAGTGAGAGAGATTTAAATAATTTGGATGTTAAGCTCTTGTTTACTTGTTAACTAACATGATCATGTCGGTTCAATTATAATGTAGGTTGAGAAAGGAATATGGTGGAGATAGCACGTGCATATGAATTCATTTGTGTTATGCCAGAGTTTAAATTTATAATAGTGAAGGTACAATACAAAAGCCAGATGCCTCATCTAACGTACGGATAGAACAGAATAATCTGAGAACATGACAAACACAATGAAGGTTCATGTATGTTACACAATCCGAATAATATATACTTCATATCAGTTTAAGAGAGTATCCACCGCAGCCTCCTATTGAGGGAATGTTCACTCGATTTGGTTGCAAAGAACGAGAACTTGTAGTTTAATGCAGTAGAATTATGCAAGACAAATGACCTTGGTCTAGCTACTAGCGTTTAGCAGTATCTTTCTCGCTCTCTGTATATCTGAAATAGAGGGTTCAAGAGTTGCCTAAAAACAAAATGGGATGTCGGAGTATGTTCAATTAGGAAAAAAATTAGTCAAGTAGTTTATGTAAATGTGATGTGTGAGATTCAAATGCAAAGAGACAAATAGTTCAGATGACCACCTGGTGTTGTCTTTAGCTGTAACTTATATTCTGCAGTCTCTCCTGCTCAGACTTCGTAAAATGCCTTGGGATGAGGATCATATAACGAATGTATTCATCTGTTCGTGTCAAAACTCAAAACCAAAAACTCATTGAACAAATCAGCAGGTTATAAATTACCAGTCATATTAGTAAAAATCACTAAAATGATTGGATTATCATTAATATATGATTGCGATGAATTGTTAGCTGTATAACTGACTTATATTGGAGTGTTTGAGGACAATTCTGAACTGTCCGAGGATGTGCAAGAAAGCAGATAGTAACTGTACAGATTCAAATATAAAAAACAATCTATTGCTGACAGTTACAAGAACTCCTCACTTTTACCTTTGAAGTATTGAGTTTGGAAAACTTGAAAATCGAACAATTAATCTGACAATTTTTCGTTTTATTTTGAAAATGCTGAGACGTTTATACAGTAGTAAATAAATTTACCCTTTGCATTCTTGAAGTACACAAGGTGCACACAGAAAATGAATAACTCAATGGAAAAATCACCAAAAACAATAACAATTATCACATATATTTACACACAGGTAAAAGTATGATGAATGCAGAAATGGCAATGACAAGTGGATAACCTTATCTACCTTAGCAAAGTGGAGAAGTTGCCACCTAGGACAAAGATGCACTTGCAAAATCTTCCCAAATTTTCCACCTCCCATCACAATTGCTCCCTCTAATATCTATTTCCATCTATCAGAAACACTACCATCCATTCAACAAAGCTTAGAAACAAAAAACTGACAAACAGCAAAAGAGAGGATAGTAATGGCCTCTACTTCTGCAGTTTTCATGGCTATGCCAATAACAACTGCAAGCCAGAAGAAGATACCAAGCTCTGAAGCCTTCTTCAAGCCATTGCCGGTGAGGCCTTCAAAGGCAATGGTGGCATCAAAAGCTACCGTAAGTTTTAGAGTTAATGCTTCTTTGAAGGAGAAAGCAATCACAGGATTGACAGCTGCTGCACTTACTGCCTCAATGGTGGTACCAGATGTAGCCGAAGCTGCATCAGGTGTTTCACCATCGCTCAAGAACTTCCTGCTCAGCATCTCTGCTGGCGGAGTTGTACTGGTTGGGATTATAGGTGTTGTAATTGGTGTTTCCAATTTCGATCCTGTCAAGCGGGGCTGAGCTGCACTTCATCCAATGCATTCTTTTCTTTTCCTGTACCTCTTCATGTTGAACTGATAACTTATGTTATATATGTGTAACTAAGAACATTTGTTCATTGTGATTCTGCTGAAACGTGTATTTTTACAGCTCTGTTTAAACATGACTAATGTATACTCAAGGATACGAACTCACAGCATTCAACAGAGTAGAATCACATAGCAGGAATTCAAGTACGGTAAAAAGAGAACTCCAAGCTGTACATAAACAAAAGCAGTAAGAAGTTACAGAGCATGAGATATAAAATTGTAACAAAACCGCAGGCTGCAATCATCCTAAATCAAAATTGCACGTCAAACCAATATAGATAAAGTGGACATATTGTTCAAATTCTGTCTAAATATGACTCAATAGATAGTACAAACAGAACATAATGTCGTAATGAAACCTCATCATTTGTTCAATAACTTTTACTTAGATTGAAGCTAACTACATAGCTATGTAATTTTAGCGAGACTTTGGAATCAAATCAAGAAGGTATCTAGTTTCAGCAACATAATTGACCTTCTCTGCTTTGACAACTGTTATTTTCAACTTCTGCTCATCGCCATATAATTCCTCCTTGATTTTGAGCTTCAACATGAATTGTCTAAAAAGACCCTTCAACATACTTTGTGCAAACCGCTCATCATCCTGCTGTTCATGTTTAAGCAAATACAACTCTTTTGCTGAACAGCCTAAAATTTCTTCACCGGATTCCTGGAAAGCAGTCATCCATGTTAACCCAGAGTGATCCTGAACCTGGAGCTGAAGAAGGTATCTGTAATCACACTCATCAAATTCTTGATTACACCTGTCACATTGCCATCTAGAGCCTGACCGAGTCACTTTCTTATTACACTGTCTGTCCCCAATCATTAATGGGCAAGCTGTGTAGCAGAAATTATCTGTCTTAATAAAAGTGATATATGCCTTCACTGTGACCCAATCTGGCTTATCTGATCTACCGAGACCTTCATCCTTAATCTGTGACACAGTCTTACGTATCTCATTTCTCGATGCACCAGGCACTATGTCTTTAGAAATGGACTGAGAAGCAAGATCTTTTCCACCTCGATCAAACCACTGTCTCAAGTTGATAGCTTCTGGAGAATCTGGATTTATAAAGAGCTGGCTAGAAGAAATAGTCCCAATGGACTTGCCACTGAAGTCACTAACTTTCCCAGCCTTTATTGCTACAACAGGAAAAAATCCAGAATCAATCATTTCTTGCAGCTTTTGACCTTCCTTGTTGCAAAATTCACCCCACATAGTCAACTCCACACTCCTTCCAGATTGGTCCTTCAACTTCAGAATTCTTCTTTGAGTTTCCATGCCATTCTTTCTCAAGATTGGCACAGAAGGGTTCACAGATACCACAACACCTATAACATCTAAAATAGAATCATTCTCAGCATTTTCAATTTCACTAATAGGTCTAAAGGAGAACTGCTGTTGTGGTATTGAAGCATCTTCATCAGGACAAAGATCCACAGTAGAAGTGGCCTCCAAAAATATCTCCCATTCATTTTTAAGGTGGTTGAAGTTCTTTTTTGCAGGTTTTAAGCTGCCTTTTGATATCACATATACTTTTCCCACCTCAATGATATCATAAAACCGGTCAACAACGGCATTAAAGCAGGTCACGCGTATTTCTCCCCCATCAGAGTCAAGCAGATCAAAAGAAAAGACTTTCCCATCCCCCTTTGAATTGTTGTAGCGTCTAAGGTCTCCTTTAGCAGTAACTCTTGCTTTGATAGCCCATCGACCCTGGTAAGGATTTAAAGCAGCGATAGGAATAATGCGGGCAGGTGCTTCATTTTTCATGACTGTCCCTTGGTTCCTGTAATTTGGAGGTGGCTGATATGCAGGCTGAACAGTTGGACGGTAGCCCTGTGTATTACTATTTGGTGCACTCAGGCCACTATAGTTATTTCGCATACTTGGAATTGTGCTTCCAGAGGTTACATTAGGCATCGGTTTTTGAGCTGCTGAATCAGGTTCAGGAACATATTTTGGGTTCCCGATTATCTCACATTCTGGTATAATCGTTTCCATGGTCAGAACAACTATAATCCTGCAACAACGCATAAATCACCACAAACTGTAAAAGCATTGTCGACTATTATCAACTTTCAATAAGACATCGAGAACTTAGCCCAAGTCAAAGTAGGTTTCAAATATCTAGAAATCTAGGTAAGTTCAATAAACTCGATTTCAAATTAAATATTACAGATATGAAAAAAAAATCTTCACAATATAATTACTACGATATAAGCTAAAACCAAAAAACTAGATGTGGTAAAAGCTTTCTTATATATTCAAATCAAGTGATGAAACTACCAGCAATTTTAGAGTTTGTTATGCAAGTCTATGTTATACAAAAAAAATCTCAGCCAGTAGTGATGGTCTAGATACTAGAAAAGTCGTTCAAGTATTGAATCAACACCTCACTAGAAGAAACTGAATATTGCAGAGATTCCACAAACAGATACATATAATACGTCTACATTATGTACAATTGTATCACATTGTATCATAAACATTACTGCAATAATTAGTTGACTTGTTTTCAATCAAAACAGATACATACACGTGTATAATCGCGAACATAAAAGCATCATATGCAGTATATTCTATCATCATGTATAACTGTATCACATCGTATCACAAACATAACCACAACAATAACTACACTCGCATATATACTATAACAAAAAACATCAAAATAAACTATGACACAGAAGTCAAAGGTAATATTTCAGCTTAAAATACATACTGAGTACATTTATCAACCTATCGAGATTATTTACTTATCGAGGTTACTGTTTCTCGAAATTCTTTTACCATAGGTACATAAATTCGAGTGAGCAATGATAAACAACAAAGTAAAATAAATACAAAAATCATAGCTAACATTTCAAATTAACACACATATACCGTAAACCCTAGCCTCGAAACAGGAGAATTCTATTAATCTATCGCGATTATACATTTATCGAGGTTACTAATTTCTCGAGATTGTACCTTACATACAAAATTTCAATTAACAAAAACAAACATATATTCAATACAGAGAACGTTTTAATTTATGGAAGCGAGGTTTAGAAAAACGTACTTTCGATTATTAATGGTGTTACAGTTATAATTGATTAACTGAACAACAGATCCAACTACAACTCGACCGGTTGTGACTTGTTCATTGAGCTGACTTGCCAGCATTGCGTGCTGAGTCATCACGCCATCGGATATTATTAAACGGTAACGCCGCTGAGTACCGATGGGCCTGATCTCTAAGACTTGAACGAGTGGCTTGGCGTTCAAATCTCCGGCGTTAATCGCCGAGATTGCGTTCGGTGTCAGATTCACAGGCATCGCGAGAGAGAGAGAGAGATTGAGCGAGAGAGAGGGAGATGATGGAGAGAGAGAGAGAGAGATTGTGTGTGTGATTTGGGGGAAAATTCTAGGGCAAGTTTAGTGAAAAGTAATGAAGATGGCGCGGATTGTATCTATCCAAAAGGAAAAAATAACCATATTTCAAATGGATTACATCACGACCATTGAATGGGATGTGAAGAAAACAAAATAGTACTACTATGAAATAACAAAAAATATTTTTTCTTGGGAAAAAAATTAGGTTAGGATTTTTCTTGAATTTTATTTATTTTTAGTTTCAAACAACACCCAATCAATTGCTCACTAAGTTAAACTTTTAATTTAAGTTGAAAAATGTAGAGTTAAATGGATAAGCTTCGCATAGATTTCATTAGATTTTAAATTTTATTCATCGATAGATATGTTTAACGGAACCTACGATAATAATTGTATACTATCAGTGCATATATGTTATTAGATTTTAAATTTTATTCATCGGAATACATGTTTAACTGAACATACGATAATAATTGAATTTTCATCGATGACATTCTTTGTTCTGGCAAGAAAATCAAAATACAATGTACCAATTAAATGGCATAAATCTTATCGAGTTGCAAAAATAAGAACTATTGTATTTGCTATTTGGCAAATGTAGCTGACTTCTTTGCTTCGCTAGTCTGAATTCGAAAAAATCTTGTCGAGTTGTAAAAATGAGAACTACTGTATTTGCTATTTGGCAAACGTAGCTGGCCTCTTTGCTTCACCAGTCTGAATTCGAGATTCATGCGAGAGCTGGCCTTGCATAATTAACCAAGGTCACGAGATTCATGCACCACCTGCATACTTTCAGAAACAAATCATAGTCGAGTGATGGTAGTTGAAACTAATGTCTACAACCAAACAGCCAAGTTACATGGCTACTTTTTTTCCCTCATATTTTTAAAAAATATAAGTCAACCGCAAGTTCAATAGTTGCAGTGAACACAAAAATGTGAAAACTGAAGTTTTGATAATTTTGTAAATGGTCCAAAATATATAAATAATGTTACAGAGCTATGTAAAATCTTAACAATCCGCAACATACAGTTCAATAGATTCTTATACTAAATATCAGCAGGCCAATATTGGATTGTTGCCGCTAATTGCTATGCTGTTTCATTACTTTAAAACACAGCCAAATTTCAATCTCAACAATAAAAATGAAATATAAGTTGTAATAATAGGGGAAGAAAATAAAGTAAAAAAAAAAAACTTAACTCCTGGCTGAGTACTAGGTCCGAGATATCAAACACAATATTCCCACAAAATTAACAAAACTGGCTGACAAAAGAACACTTAGTATCCGCTGCTACAAGTAAATAACATTATATCAAAGATTCACAGCTTCCATGATAAAATGTTTTAAGCAACTGGGATCTGGCCGGGAATGGGTGAAGCACCGAGATCGATATCTGCTGGCACTATAGTGGTGGCAATAGGCTGACGATATTCTTCTTCCTCCTTTGGTGGATGAATGGTCACCAGATCTGGAAGAGGAGTCATTGGTCCCTGCTTTCCTTTAGGATCCCATGCAAGCATAATCTTAACCTTGATGCCGAGGACTCCCTGCATTAAAATATCCAAAGCAATTACAAAAAAATCATTACAACACTCAAGTATTAAAACTTCACTCAGTTGATACTGTATACTGCATGAGTATGTTTTCAGAAAAAAGCAACAAGTTTTAATGAAACACACACACACCTGTCTGAGAAGCACATGTCGAACGGCTGAGTCGATGTACTCTTTGACTGGCTGACCGGAAGAGATCATGTACCCATCCTTGAACTTCATGGACTTGGCACGTTGAGCCCTCAACTTTCCACTAACAATGACCTAGCAAATATAATAAAACATATAAATGCACAACACCAAAAATAGAATTCGTATGTAATTATCGGCAATTGCAAAAACACACCTCACAGCCCTTTGCTCCACTCTCCATGATGAATCTCAAAACACCATAACAAGCCCTGAAATAAATTATTACAATATGGTTATATAACATATGTAATTTGAATAGAAACAAAATAAAACTGCAAAATTTTTGAAGACAGATAAAAAAACTTGATTTCAGGGGACTGCAAAATTCACTAGTCACATAGAAGATTCTTGAATCATTTGTAACTATTTTTCAGTTAAAAAACTCACACTTCAAAGCAAAGAATTAATGAAAACAATTTTAAAAATGTAGCAAACCCAAGAATGAGTTAGTAAGCAAATTGCAAACTATCAAAAAAGAAATGGGTATGCTTTAGTTATAGTCATCTTCCGACACAAAGTCAAGGCACAAAAATAGCCAATCTGCTTTATAGATGACAAGACAGGTCCGATAAAAAGCACTTAATACTAAAAAAATAATTTAACAGAAG
The DNA here is from genome assembly GCF_009905375.1 of Apium graveolens. Lineage (NCBI taxonomy): Eukaryota > Viridiplantae > Streptophyta > Magnoliopsida > Apiales > Apiaceae > Apium > Apium graveolens. The sequence goes on from NC_133654.1 coordinate 6,332,296, forward strand.
AATTGATAAACTGTACATAGCCCTGCCAAGACCCTATCTGCAATAAGCACGTGTCTAGTGAGAGGATCAAGGCAGGAAGGAAGGAGATTAATGTTGCCACCTTCCGACACAAGATTGGTACCAAAATATTCCAATTTGCTATGTAGGTGGTCATGCCCAGTACTTGTTTTGGATCAAGTTCCTCTAAATGTCTCAATAAAACAGCATAAATGATGTATTCAAGCTGTGCTAGCAGAATCTAGAAAAAGCAAGGCATTATGGTAACAAATTTGTAATGTTAAAGAGAAATTAGATATCTGAAGAAAGCAAGCCCAACAAGAGAGGCTGTCACGGAGCACTGGAAACTGATTAAACATATCCAAACAGAGAGATATAGAAACATGAAAATTAGTGTGAAACCCCTTGCCATAACACTCACTACGAATAATATTAATGTCATCCGCTTTGGACACAAAACTGTTAACTAATTGTTCAGATTTTCTTTATAGGTGACTATGCACATGCCATAAATTAACAGATTACTAAATCACAGCTCAACCAAATTTGTAAAAATAATCGCCAAGCTGTGCATTTTGCAGAGTTAAAATTAACATAAAGGCAAGATGTGCATTACCAATTAAAAATTATTATAGATAAAAGCATTTTAATTTTAACACAAGTCAAAGTCAAATTCAGGATACCTTCTGACAGCCAATCCTCCGAGAAGCTTGTATCGGAGAGACTCAGCCTGAGCAATAGCACATAGACCCCTGTTGTTCACCTTCTCAGCATAAAGCTCAACACTGTTCTCCGGGAACTTGAATCTTTTCTGTACAACAGATGTCAGCTCCCTGATCCTCCTTCCCTTCTCACCTACAATTACATTTCAATCAATTGAATAAATTCCTACCAATAAACAATCAGAAAAACCTAAAAACAATTACCAATCAATAAAATACAAATCATAACTCGACCAGCTTAATCCAGATACTATAATTACACTATGATACAATTACCAATCTAGCCTATATACTATGATTACACTATGATTTTCAAATAATTACAACATCAAAAATCAGAAATCAATTGGCACATACAAACTTGTAAACTAAATACACTGATTTAAAAAAACACAGCCTCCGAAAGTCAGAAATCAATTGGTGCATACATATTTGTATACTAAATACACTAATATTAAAAAAATACAGCATATAATCTGTTAGTACTGCACAAATACATTAAATTACGAGATATATTAGCATTAGACTATTAGTACAATGTTAAAAAATGCATTACACCTATTTTGTACCAACAAATAACATATTAATTTATCGAGATTTTACGATTACCGATTAAGAAATGAATACATACCGAGAACATTCTGAGTACGAGTAGCACGGATGATAATCTCAGTGCGCATCGGAGTAACTCTAACTTCCACACCAGAGTATCCATCCTCAGCTAGCTCTCTTGTCAATACTTCGTTCAATTCAGCGAAAAACACTCCGTCAGCGACGAACTACAATCAAATCAATCCACAATTCAATCAACAAAAACAATCAATAAAACTAATTAATTGTGATTTCTCCATTTTTACTGCAATTCACCATTTTAATTAATCAAAAACTAACTTATAACTATACAATTGATAATTTTCGTCTTTTTAATATCAATCTCTCTCTCTCTGGCTCTCTCTCGGTCTCTCTCTCTCTCTCTCTGTGAAAATGATGTGCGAAAAATATTGGATACGAGAAGAAACTGACCTTTCGCTTTTTGCTCAACTGAGTCGCCATGTTGAAACGAGTTACTGAGTTAGATCGGAACGAGATGCTTTAGCTTTGATGTTGCTCTGCAAATGAACGCCTCTAAATTGTGCTAGGGTTTTGTTTATGTCTATCCTGTGAATATATATGTTGTAAGCTTCTAGGGTTTGTGATCTACGGCTGAGATTGAGTTTGGATTTTTTGGGCTTTTTTACTCATTTTGGGCTCCGGGATGGATATAGTTGGTGATTTTAGTTTTGGTCCACTGAAGTTCGATATGGAGCCCAAATGTGGGGTTTTACTTTTTAATGTAGATGAATGATAAGAAACTTACAAGCTATTTACAGGCCCATGAGCCCATGACCCAAATGTTTTCCGTACATATTGCTTTTTACTAGCAAGTTACACGGAAATTTTTGACATATACTTACAAAATTACTTGAAAAAAAAATCTGTCAATTTTTAATATACTGACAATTTATAAAATTATTTAAGCAGCAAATGTAACATGTTTTCATATAATTATATTAAAAATTAAATATATATTGTGATCAAAGAATGTAAAAATCTATCATATTTAAAAGTTAACTAATATCCAAATTTTGACTTTATTTATAATAGGAAAAATTATAAAACTTTAATGTACCAAATATTTGTAAAAGGGAAAATCAATTTAAACATTAACTAAGATAGCTAAAAAATCGAAACGGATAAAACAAATATACATATCACAAATTATAAATCCAACCTAAACAAATCAAAAACCTTAATTACCAGATTAATAAGCCCTAAACAGTTTTTTTTTTTTAAAAAAAACTAACATTTTTCTTTACATTCTTACTCGAACATTATAGTTATTCTGGAATATATTTAGTTTTATCCAAAATAGGTGTATATTTTTATTAGTTATGTTGCAAGTGACTTATGTAACATATTCAAAGCCTCACTTAGGTTTTATGGCACATTCTACATTTTACATACTTGTAATTTTGTGAAATAATGTACTTGTTGATCTCTATAAGCCCATCAAGGTAGGTTTATAGGACTTATTTTAATTCTAGATTGTATTACGAGTTGACCTCAAATATTATCACTAGCACTTAATAATAGCTTGCATTATTTACTATATATTAAATTATGATAATACATGTGGTAAAGAATACTTAAACATATATATGGTTAAGTATATATCATGATATGTCAGCAGGAAAATAAGTATTACATCTCCAAAATTTGAGGTCTCTATATTAGTCATTGTGGTTGCGGACATGGATGGAGTTGCACCATCAAAATCAAATGCATCAATTGCATAAAAAATAATATTATTTAGAAGGATGTTATCATCATTAAGCTCAATTCTTAGTGTAATTTCCTTTCATGCAAAAGCAATTATTTGCGGAGGATATATTCATGGATCCTGCGTATTAAATTAGTACATATAAATTTAAGTTTTAAATGTAAAAGAATAAAATATTTATAACAAATAACATGTATACATATATGTGACAATACCCCAAAACCTCACATCCCTCTGCAATTAGTTTAGTTGTTGTTTTCCCCACCAAACGCTTAGCAGCACGATCAAAAAGAACAAAATTAAAAGTTTTCATACAATCTTCTGCAAGAAGTACTATCTTATACCTGCATTCATAAATTCAGAAGTTATGGAATTAACTTAATAAATATTAAGCATTAACCTGTTTTATTTTATAAATACTGTTATAAAATTGGTACAACCTTTTCTGCGAAATAAAGTAGTTTCTGCTACACTTTGAGCATCTGTATTTTCTTTGCAGCTTTGTAACTTCCCCAAAACAATCATTTTTGCTGCAGGTAAGATACCACCAACCATCATTGTCCTCCACATTCTTCACTTTCACTTTGCACAAGAAATTCATCTGCACAAATGGAATTTAATAGAACATACAAATTTTATAACAAATAATTGTGTTCATACGCTTGAAATTTCAAATTATAATATGAGAAACATTGTACGCATTCTTTATAAGTTAAAAAAATTACGGGCATGAAAGGACTAAAAAGAAACCTTAAGATAATCTGTTGCAGTCTTCTCACTCAGTTCCTTAAGCGTGACCATCTCAATCAAAGGCGCGTTGGAGATTTAAGATTTAGTCGATGATGATATTTTATTATCTGACAGAACATAACCTTCTTCGCAGAGCCTTAAATACATATTAAATTACATATTACATCTCCACACGTATACAAAATAATACAAGAAACTTAATTATTTTTTATCATAAAAGAAATCTAACCTCTGCATCATCTTATGTACAACATCGAAATCAAGATTTAGATATATCTTTGAGGCTGGCACGATGCTAATTTGAACAGAAGCTGAGACAAAATATATAGTACATATGAGATATGTGTTAAATTACAATATTCTATAAGTCTCTAATATAATAGGACTTACTGTGAAATATCTTGAGCTTGGTGGTTGTCAAAATAACTGTTATTCCCAAAATATCTAACAAGTAGAATTACAGAAGGGGGGTTGAATATAATTTTTGTTTTTTTTCAATATTTAGAACTTCTTACAAATATAAATATAACTGTGAATGAATATGCTTAGTGTCGATAAAAAATATTCACGTATTCAAACATAAAGTAAATAAATAAGGATGTTTAAAAACTTTCCGGTGGATTGTTATTTCCACCATATATATATATAAATGTAGAAGATCTCTGTGATGCAAGAAACACACAACTGCTTACAAGTGAATTTACAGAGAGAGAACTAAGAAATTCTTAACATATTATGCTTGATCTATTTCTCAGTTTTTTCAATCGATATTTTTCTATTTGCTACTCTTGGTTTATATATTACTAAGTTACATGTGAAAAAGATAAACTAATAAAACAAACTTGTCTAAGTCTAATCACATGTTTCTTGATTTCTCCATCCAGCATCTTTGTATTTCTTCAATTTAGCATGGAAATTGATATGCTTCTTGATCTTCATAATCCTGATTACAGACTGCCACATTCCTTTATGTATAATCAACCCATGTGAATGTCAAGTCACTATCAACTCTTATTTGAATTTGTTATCCGTCGAGACTCTGTTGGATCATCCGTCGAGACTCTATTTGATCATCCGTTGAATGAGACTTGGTCATCCGTCGAAGCCTTGTAGAAATATTCGTTGAATGTATTTCCATAGCAGTTGACTCAATTTCACTTATGTAAAATTACAAGGCATCTAATATATACAATTAGCCAACCTATTTTACATATCATTCTTGCAGTCAACATGACTTAGAATATCCTACAACTTCTAATTCTCTAAGATATTACAGTATACATGAATGTACTATAAAAACTTATTTAAACATAAGCTACTCTCTCAACGGATGACAGGTAAGATTATCCGTTGAGAGCTACAAACTCACTTAATTAAATCTACTAAGGTGTTTTGGTAGAATATCATCAAGCCTACAACATATTCCTAACAATCTCCCCCAATTTATGTCTACTAGAATTATAGGAAAAAATTTAGAGGGACTTGATGATAACAAAACACCCAAAAAAATAATTCAATAGCAAATAAAATGATAAGTGCTACAATTTTATTGAAAGTTGACAAAAGGAAGTTCACACAAGTCTTACAGGCTTTGTTCAAGGTGCTCCTCTAGTCTGAGCAAACTAATCTTTTCTCCTTGATTGTCTAGTATTTTTTCCCAGTATTTCACTGTTCTCTTCAACCTGGTGTTGGAGTTGTCTATAGAACTCAGATTCATCTTCATTTGATTGATCCAGCATCTCCTGCATTTTCTTGAGAGTTTCATTGCTTGATATATTTAGCTGTCTTCTAATCTGAAGAATCTTCTTGTGTTCTTTTCATATTTGAACTCCATTAACCAGTATGGCCTCAAGTGCACTCTATTTCCAGTGTAAGGAATAGTTAAGACTCTTGGTAGTGCACTTGGGTCTCTCCAGTTTTGTCTTATACTTTCAATTTTGTTGAGTATCTCCTTTTTAGCAACCACGGTGAATTCAAAGTTTTTCTTAATTGCAGAGAATACTTTCACCAAGACAGAGTAGCCTTCATTGAGAATCCTATGAAGAGGCCAAGTAAATTCCTTTCCACCCTTGTATCTGAACATTGGTCTTTCTGGGAGTCTTTTGTAAGCTTCAATAGCTCTCACTTCATCCAGCTCATCTAAGTAAAGATTTATGTCTGAAAACTCCTTTATGTCACAAATAAAGAGCTGATCTCCTTTATTGACTGTTGGCTTGGGTTTAGATAGGGTTTTGGATTTGAATGGGATAGACTTGACTGACTTGCTTGGTATGTTCCTTCTTCTTTTAGAGGTGATTGCACTACGGCATAGATTGTATTTTGCAACCCCAAGAAACCGTTATTAAAGGCCAAATAAGGCTTTTGTGACTCTTTTTCAGGGTTACAATTTTAGGCGTTGCAATAGAGTTTTTTGCAACCCCGGGGACACCCTATTGCAACCCTTGGTTATTCGTTACAGAAACATGCTATTGCAACACCAATGGGGTTGCAATAGGACTTGAAAAGTGTTACAACAGGTTTTGGGCTATCAGTACAATATTTGTGGGCCCCACATGTGGGGTATTGATGCAACCCTTTTGCAACATTTTTAAATATTTTTTGCAACATTTTTAGTGTTTTTTGCAACGTTTTTAGTGTTTTTTGCAACATTTTACACTGATTATTAGCAACACTATAAAGACCTATTGCAACGCTTTTACAAAAAAAATGCAAGGAATTATTTGTAAATTGGCATGCCCATAAATAAGACCATAGTCTTAAAACCAACACAATCAAGCAATCCACCAACCATAACATCAGTTATCACAAATAAACACAACTACCTTCACCATCACCATACTACCATCCCATATTACATGTTCATCTCATGAATTCCAAAAAATATAATACAAATTGAATTTACAAAAATAAATAATCTTGAACTATCAATTCTAGTAGCAGGGTCATGCGCCACATTCAATAGCTTCTTGTGGATAATAAAATCTTTTGCTCTCTCAACATTCTCGTCTAACGCATACTTGCAATCAAAATTTATCACATTCTACTCAATACTATTACAACATAAGCTAATTAAATAAATGCTAAGTTTATAAAAGATTAAGAAAAAGGTTTTAGATAAGGGGTCAGTGCTTTGCATAATCTTTCACTATGGAAGATTTACTTGCCTGATGAAAAGAATCAAACACATAAAAAAATATAACAGAGAAAACAAATTGCACAACTCAACTATGGAAGAAAAATGTCAGAACAAGAGCAGGTACACACAAGTACAGAAGGTTGTACAAAATGGAACACATTTAGTATTCTTATATTGCCTTAACATAAACCTGCCCACGACAAGTAACCAAGTTGTGTGTTTTACCGTTAACCATAAGCCAGACTATGCATTTTACCAAGTATAACCGGTACATGTACATAACTGGTACATATACATAATTGTGCATTTTACATGGTACACTTTACCAAGTACGAAGTTAAAATAGCATAAAGGATATAAAATATAATAACAAACCTTGAAAATCCTTTAGAACCAGCACCAATATTGTGAGCTATAATTCTTGAATCAACCTGGACAACTTTCAGTTCATCTTTAGGTAAAGATATTATCCTTTCAAGAACCAGTCCTCCACCAACATCACCTTCTAATGAAAGAGACTCCACCTTTTAAGTTAATTTTATGTCCCTGACTAAACTTCAGTACTTGGAGGTCATGTGATGTGGAGAAGGCATAGAGAGTAAAAGTGGAAATAAGTAGATAAGATGCTTTTTTTTGTAGATCATGACATAGAAACATCAGCCAAGATGTGTGTACAAGTGTGTCTCACAATGTTATTAATTTGTGATTTATAATAACTAGTTGTTCAGTGAAAAATGAAAATATTATTAATTTGTGATTTCTCCACCTCCTTAGGCAAATATTGCAGATCAGGAATCTATTATATCCAAAATTATAATGTTACACCAATTATTAACCCCCACTGAGATGTTTGATTGACCAAGATGATTCTGCACATGTTTCCTGAAAGATCAAAATCGTAAAAACCTATCCCGTAGATAATCTAATAATTGCAGAACTTCATCTCAGCAAGAGATATAACAAAGGGAAGGAGGGAATCAACCAGTCACAAAATAGATACTAGTACCAAGTGGAAGACAGAGGAAGAAATACCAGGGATAAATGAAGAAGGATGCATAATTAGTATGTTACACATTCAAAAAAAAGAAAGAGAATGCAATTAGTCAAGAATATTTTATCCCTTTTAGTTGTAACACGTCATTATCTAGGATTCAAAATAAATATTAAAAAAAAATAAACTCTTTTCTTTTTGTGTAGAACGAAAAAAGTGATATGTGTAATATTTTATGTTGCAAAGTAACTATGACATTTCAATCTCAACTTGACATAAATATAATGTTAGTCTTTTTTTCTTGTTTATATATTCTTACAATGTCAGCTAAGGTTTACCAGATACTCAAAGAATTATAATTTGGTCCAACAACATAGCTTACTAGCATCACTCATCACTAAGAAAACCAACACCATCAACTCAGTTTTGACAGCATTAACATTTACTCTAGGATTCAATGGATTTCACATCTAACAATATAATCAACAGACACAATATGACAGAAGATATTCCTAAAATTTAGTAGGGAAGATATATGTGCAGTTAAATATTTATAATTGGTAATAATTATAGAGAACGTCAAACAAATTTCCTGACCTTTTCAAGCAAATTTGTCAGGTATTGGATCTCATTCTTCTTCACTTTTGACAAAGAGCGAGCTACATCTCCAACATTGGTCCTGACACAAAGTCGTTATCTTCCTCAGTACCATATAGATGGCTGACAAATGTACATCTTTACAGAGCTTACTATACATTAATTTAACATGTATGCATTTTATCATTTTATAGCTATGATGTTCCCTTGATATAAGTTCTCAGAAGCCATAACTTGTCCCTTAAGATGACATTAGTAGTATGTTTGAGGAACAATTATTTACTTAATAAATTAGTAAATTATAATTAATTGCATAAAAATCAAATATTTATAATAAAAATCAAATCTTTATGTTAAAAATCAAGAAAAAAGGGGTCTTACATCAAGAAACTTGAGCAATTCCTTAGTTGAAAAGGGGGGTTTAAGCAGCTTGTTCCCCACATCTGTAAGCTCCTCTTCTAGCTCTTCTACAGATATGCAAGGGGGGAGAGTAATAGTAGGTGACGAGGCCATTTTATCAGCAAAACAAGACACCCAAGAAACCCTTGTCGGAATTAAGATTTAGAGATACGAGGTAAGAACAGAACAAGAAGAGAACTAATGTACCTCAAATTGAAGCCCCAAACATCCTACAAACTCAAGACAAAGATGAAATCCAAGAGTGAAAATAATAACAAACCATACCTCAAATTGAAGCCCCAATCGATCGAAAAATCACAAATCTTGAAGAACCCTCTTTAATTCAAGCCCCAATCAAAAAAAATTAATTAGAGAAGCTAGAGAATCTTCAACTCCAGTTAGAGAAGCCCCTAATTGGAACCCCCAATCGAAACCCCAAAATCTTGAAATGTGAAATCAACAATTTGAAAATCCCAAATATTCAAAAGGAGAGTTTTAGTTTTGTGAGTTTGAAACGTGAGTGTAAGAATTTGAGTTTGAGATTTAGTTCTTTCCTTTTGTTAAAATCCTCAGCACAGGCGGCAAAATTGCCGCTTCTCAATTTTCAAGCCTCAATCCCTAATTTTTAACCCATCCCAACTATTTTTTGTCAGGCGGCCCAAGTATTTTGGCTAAAATTTATATTATTAATTTTTTTAATATATTTGTTTTTTAACATTTAATTATGAAAAATAAATTAATTCATAAATTTGTTGTACTACACCAGTGACTTATTAATTTTTAGAACTTTGAAATTTTAATTCCACCGCATATTCATTTGTTGCATATAATAATTTATGTATTTGATATCTTTGGAATAAATATATTATTTTTGATTTTATAATAAAATTTTATTTACTTTTCAAATTATCATTAAATTTATTATTTTATAAAAATATTATTATCAACTTTAAAATCATATTATTAACTTTTCAAATTATCATTAATATATATTTCAATTATTAATTCATTTCTATGTAAATAATTAGTTAGTTAAATTAAAAGAAATAAAAATCCATCTTTATATTATGCTATGGTAACACATTATAACTATACGACAACATCAAAAAAGAAGGGTTGCGATAGACATTTGTTTTTAAGGACACTATAACGTTTTTCTTTGCAACGCCAAGAGAAAGGGTTGCAGTAGGCCATTTATGGCGTAGTGTTGGTATAGGAATGTTCAGCTCAGGAATAGGTAGGATTTCCAAGTCTAGTGGTTCATCCTTAGGAATGATTGGTTCATCATGAAAATTTACCTCAGGATTGGCCTTGATTTCAGCTTGCTCCATTATGGACAAGGTTGGTTGATTTGTAGTTGTAGACTAGGTTGGCTTAGGTTCTTTCTATTCTTCTTCAACTACCAGCTTTCTCTTTCCTTTCTATACCCCCTTTCCTGATTTCTGCTTTGGTTCCTCCAGCTTCTCAGTTTCAGTTATTGCGGTGGGCTTCTCAAATTCTGATTTGGTGGTAAGCTTTTCAGCTTGCTTCTTAGCTTCTAAGGCATCCTGCCTTTTCTGATTCTTGAGTTTCAATTTTTCTTCTTTCTTGGCTTCTCCAAATTGAGGATGTCCAGCTATCACACAAATCAGTTTGCCATTTATGTAGATTTTAACAATTCTTTTCTTCAAGATTGAGTCTCTTGGATATTTATGATTGGCAATGGAGTGACCAAGCAGCTTCCTTTCATCAGGTTGAGGAGTTGCATAGACTAGGTCCAAAGGATTCTTGTCAGAATGTTTAGATGAATGATTCTTGGGCTTCAAGATCACAAAGGCCTTTTGATGTCTTCTAGCTGAGGTCTGACCTCTCTCCATATTTCTCAAGCTCATTTCACTTATTGGAATTTGTCTCAATTGTATGAAGTGCTTCACAAATTTGTCTTGATTTTCAATTGGACCAAAAACCTTTTCAATTTTCTCATCAATTTTCTCCATTTGTTCTTTCAGCTTGAGTTCAGCTGATTCCATGTTGATCAAGTCAATATTGTCTAGTACCGGTGGCTTTGAGAAAGTAATGGCTGGAACAATTACTTTGCTGACTTGAATGTACACATCCTTCTCCCCCCTACTAACTTGGACAATTGCATCTTTCTTCCCCTTTTTGTTATCATCAAGTTGAGCAGGGTTGGAAGTTTGAGCAGCCACTAGTTGCTATAGCAGATGAGTTTGAGTTTCTTGATTGGAAAGAAATTGAGCAACTGAATTCTCCACTTTTGTCAGCCTTGAACCCAAGTTCTCAACTTTCCAATTCAAGTCATGTTCTTTTCTGAGATTCTGATTTAAGTAGGTCATGGTAGAATCAGGCAGTTTGGCATCCAATATCTTAAAGATATTCTCCTTGACTTGCTCAATCTCATGCTTCAGTTCACACTACAAGAAATTTGTAATCAGACAACGGTTAAAAAAAACCGTCGTCCTAAAAAATCATACAACGGTGAATTGATTTTGCAGAAAAAACAGTTGTGTGAGCTCCAGAACAAACAACGGAAATCCATCTTTTTTAAACTATTGTACAAGTTATATCCTCTCATCGAGTCAGACAATGGTTTTTTAAATATAGTGTTGTTGTAGATCTTTAACACAACAATTACAAACTGTTGTTACTATGTTAACATATAGGATATAAGATAACAGTTTTGACATTACATTGTGTAATTCAGACAACGGTTTTTCAGAAAGGTTGTCATCTAAACCATCAAACAACGGGATGAAAACAGTTTTCTGAGGAATTTCAATAGGAACCACGTATTGAGGTGGCAGCACGTGATATGTGGTAAATCATTCACAAGGATTATTGAGGTGGCGAAATGAGAGCCCTTCATTGAAATGAGATTTGATATCGGCCGTTAGATCGAAAAATATCTGATATTATTATACAACAGTTTTATGTTAAAACAAAAGTGTTGTCTTAGTTGGTCTCATACAAGCTTTTAAATATTACGTTGTGTAATTCACACAACAGTTTTTAGAAGGGTTGTCTTAGAAACCTTCATATAACGAAATAAAAAAGTTGTCTGAAATAGTTATTTTATAATTTCGATGGGCACCACTTGATGAGGTGGCACCCCATGATAGGCTGTAACCATGTTACTCGGATTGCTGAAGTGTCGGAATGACAGCCCTTGATTGAAATGAGATTATATATTAGCTGTTAGATTGCAAAAAGATGATATGCTTACACAACAGTTTTATAATAAAAAAAGCGTTGTCTTAGTTTATCTTTACACAATGGTGTTTCAAGGAAACCATTGTAAAAGTATTATTGTATAAAATGAGATTCCCGGTTAACAAGTTAAATTTTTAAAATAATTTTTTCGAAGATCCAACCGTACGGATGCCAAGATATATCAATTTTAGTCATATAAAAAAATTATTAAAAAATTAAAATTCATCTTGCGTCAGGATTAGAAAAATCTAGTAAAAGTACCGCTCCCGGCAACGAGACTCGTTCCTAATTTACAAGATTATTGTTTAAAATGTTTTTTTCGACGATCCAACCGTACGGATGTTAAGATATATCAATTTTAGTTATATGAAAAAAATATTAAAAAATTAAAATTCATCTTGCATGTCAAGATTAGAAAAATCTAGTAAAAGTACCACTCCTAACAATGAGACTCGTTCCTGATTTACAAGATTAATTTTTAAAATGATTTTTTCGACGATCCAACCGTACGGATGTTAAGATATATCAATTTTAGTCATATGAAAAAAATATTAATAAATTTGAAATTCATCTTGCATGTAAAGATTAGAAAAATCTAGTAAAAGTACCACTCTCAACAACGAGACTCGTTCCCGATTTGAAATATTAATTTTTAAAATGATTTTTTCGATGATCCAACCGTACAGATATTAATATATATCAATTTTAGTCATATGAAAAAATTATTAAAAAATTTAAAATTTATCTTGCATGTCAGGATTAGAAAATTCTAGTAAAAGTACCTCTCCCGACAACGAAACTCGTTCCTGATTTACAAGATTAATTTGTAAAATGATTTTTTTGACGATCCAACCGTATAGATGTTAAGATATATCAATTTTAGTCATATAAAAAAATTATTAAAAAATTTGAATTTCATCTTGCATGTAAGGATTAGAAAAATCCAGTAAAAGTACCACTCCCGACAACGAGACTCGTTCCTAATTTGAAAGATTAAATTTTAAAATGATTTTTTCGACTATCCTACCATATGGATGTTAAGATATATCAATTTTAGTCATATGAAAAAATTATTAAAAAATTTGAAATTCATCTTGCATGTCAAGATTAGAAAAATACAGTAAAAGTACCACTCCCGACAACGAGACTCGTTCCCGATTAATTTTTAAAATAATTTTTTCGATGATCGAACCATACGAATGTTAAGATATATCAATTTTATTAATATGAAAAAATTATTAACAAATTTCAAATACATCTTGCATGTCAAGATTAGAAAAATCTAATAAAAGTACAACTCCCCACAACGAGACTCGTTCCCGATTTACAAGATAAATTTTTAAAATGGTTTTTTGATGATCCAACCGTACGGATGTTAAGATATATCAATTTTAGTCATATGAAAAAATTATTAACAAATTTGAAATTTATCTTGCATGTCAGGATTAGAAAAATCCAGTAAAAGTACCATTTCCAACAACGAGATTCGTTCCCGATTTACAAGATTAATTTTTAAAATGATTTTTTTGACGATCGAACCGTACAGATGTTAAGATATATCAATTTTAGTCATATGAAAAAATTATTTAAAAAATCTCAAATTCATCTTGCATGTCAGGATTAGAAAAATCTAGTAAAAGTACAACTCCCGACAACGAGACTCGTTCCCGATTTACTAGATAAATTTTTAAAATGATTTCTTCGACGATCCAACCGTACAGATATTAAGATATATCAATTTTAGTCATATGAAAAAATTATTAAAAAAATTCAAATTCATCCCGCATGTCAGGATTAGAAAAATCTAGTAAAAGTACAACCCCTAACTACGAGATTCGTTCCCAATTTACTAGATAAATTTTTAAAATAATTTTTTCGATGATCCAACCGTACGGATGTTAAGATATATCAATTTTAGTCATATGAAAAAATTATTAAAAAATTTCAAATTTATCTTGCATTAAAAATTCAAATTATAAAAAAATTTCAAATTTATCAACCGTAATGTAAAATATTTACTTAGATTTTCAAATATTTTTTGTAAAAAATATTTTCTCTTTCCTGGCCAATAATTAAAATACTATTATTATTTTCTTTCCCCGACCAATAATTTATTTCCCCCTTGTGAAAATTTGGTTTCCCCTTCATTTCTGGATCCCCTTTACTACTTCATTAGCCCCCTTTACTGTTCAATCTCAGTTGAAATCGTCTCTCTCTCTCTCTCTCTCTCTCTCTCTCTCTCTCTCTCTCTCTCTCTCTCTCTCTCTCTCTCTCTCTCTCTCTCTCTCTCTCTCTCTCTCTCTCTCCCCCCCTCTCGCTGCTGAACCAATGCATCACTCTTTTCCTCTCTTCAGAACCGATGCATCTTTTTCAACCTAGATAAAGTAATTGATTTTCCGGTTGGGAGGATTTCTAGATTTTTAAAGAATGGGAGGTATGCTCAGCGTGTTGGATCTGGTTCCCCTGTGTATTTGTCTGCTGTTCTTGGGTATCTCGCTGTTGAAGTGAGTAATCTCTATCTCTCTGTAATATCGAGGATTTTATATAATAATAATAAATAATAATAATAATTATTATTATTGGGTGAGAATTAAAATAAATAATTACATATATTAATCGATAAAACTATATTAATAATAAGTATTTTGTTTAATTAGTTAGATTCTAGTATTGGTTGGATATCAAGAGAAATATATATATAAACACACTTATAACCTCAAATACACGGAGATAATAATAAAACCCTAGACTAAGAGCCGCCAGGGAGAAGTAAAGAATACAAAAGAAAACAGAGTGGGTTGGTCCGGGTTATCGATTCAAGGTCTGGAATTCAAGGTTTTGGCATTCAATTTCCTAATCACTAAGTACGTGCGTAAACCTACATTAGTGAGAGTAAATAAACTAGTACATCTATGATGATAAGGCATGATATAATTTATATTACATTCATAATATAGCTAATATATTTAATACTTTTAACTGCGATTCATGTCAGACACAACAACTTTAAATTATGAAAAGTTGAATTATCCTTGCCTAGTTATATGTTAGTTAATTATTTTAATTTGATTTCTATTGCATGCATGTACAATATCTAGTCTTATTATAAATTTAAGAGAGAATGACTCGTGAAGTTTTGTATAAAAACAACAACATAAATTAGAATCATCACTTGTATTAGTATAGGTAATATATTAGTATTTAGATCTGATATAGTATAACTAATGATACATGTATTTTACCAATATAAAAATATTATTACGAGTAGTTCAAAATCACGTAAAGGTCAAGGGGTTTTAGTGTATATTGGATTAAATTTATCTTTATGTGTCAGGGTGCACCTAATTAATATTAATAAAGAATGATGCATGCATTGATAATTAAATTAGTTCGTTATTGTTAGATATATTTGATAATGTCATGGCTAATATGTTTTATGTTTAGATTTCAGATCTTATTTGAACAGAACAAATCAGTACTTAACTGATCAGTACTTATACTGGAAGTCAGAACTTAAGGGATATCAGTACTTATGTTATCAGGAGATAGATATCAGAACTTAAGTGCTGAAGGACGATCAGATAAGGACAGTAGCTGATTAAAGTTAAGAAGATCAAGATAAACATAAGAAGAGATATGCATGAAGAAGGAATTCCGTGAAGAATGGAATACTTGGAATAGAAGATATCTGATTGATATATTTTAGGAAGCAGAATTATATTCCATATCAATTAGCGAATATCTTGTAACTGTGTAGTATATAAACACAGACATAGGGTTTACACTATAAGTGTTATCATTATCGAGAATATTATTTATTATAACCCTAGCAGCTCTCGTGATATTTTGTTCATCACTGAGAGATAACAGTTCCAGATTGTAACAGAGTTTATTGTTTAAATAAAGTTTGTTTTCTGTTACATAAGTTCTTGAAGTTTGATTTGATTGTAATAAACACTGTATTCACCCCCTCTACAGTGAAAGTGTGACCTAACAAGTGGTATCAGAGCTATCTGTTAACACACATACAGTTAAAGATCCAAACACAATCATGTCTGACACAGAAACTCCAACTAAGCCTACCAAAACTGAGGAATCATCAAAGACATCAACTCAGAGTCGATATGAGACTATCAGAGTTCCCATATTGAGACCATCTGAATATCCCATATGGAAGGTAAGGATGACCATGTTTCTGGAAGCAACAGATCCAGAATACCTTGATAGAATCAAGGAAGGGCCTCACAAACCTACCAAGCTCGCTGTTGTAGTTGCAGGTGAAGCAGCAATGACCGTACCAAAGGAAAAGAATGATTACACTGCTGAAGATATAGCATCTATTGCTAAGGATGCCAAGGTACGTCACTTATTGCATAGTGCCATTGATAATGTAATGTCAAACAGGGTAATCAACTGCAAGACTGCTAAGGAGATATGGGATGCACTGGAGACAAGGTGTCAAGGAACTGAAACAGTTAAGAAGAACAGGAAGACAATACTCACTCAAGAGTATGAACACTTTGACTCTAGGACTAATGAGTCATTGACTGATGTATATGATAGATTTGTCAAACTCTTGAATGACTTGTCATTAGTAAATAAGGAGTATGATCTTGAAGATACAAACCTCAAATTCCTGTTAGCTCTTCCTGAATATTGGGATTTGAAGGCAACAACAATAAGAGACAACTACAATCTTGATGAAATAACTCTTGATGAAATCTATGGAATGCTCAAGACTCATGAACTTGAGATGGAACAAAGAAGCAAGAGGAAAGGAGGAAAGTCAAGGACAGTTGCTCTCAAGGTTGAAGAGGAATCCCCCAAACCACCTTCCTCAAAGAAAGATAAGGGTAAAGCTCTTATCATAAAATCTGATACTGAGTCATCAAGTTCTGAGAGTGATGATGACTCAGATTCTGAAAGCTTGCCTGAAACTGATGCTGATGAGGAGATGAAGAAGCTGTGTGCTCTTATGGTGAAAGGAATCACAAAGATTGCATACAGGAAGTTCAGGAAGGGAAAGAAGTTTTCCAGGAAAGGCATAAGTTCTGATAAGAAAAATTTCAGAAGATCTGAAGGAAGAGGAGGAAAGTCTGACAGAGGAGATTACGCTAATGTTAAATGTTATAATTGTGGTGAGAAAGGCCACATATCTCCTGATTGCAAGAAGACCAAGAATGACAAAGGCAAAGCTCTTGTCACAAAGCAGAAAAGCTGGACAGACACCTCAGACTCTGAAAGTGAGGAGAACTATGCATTGATGGCAAATGCTGATAAATCAAGTTCTGAGAGCAGTTCTGAAGCTGCTGAAACAAAGGTACCTCAGACTACTTATGCTTTTCATACTGATGATATTAATGAGTTGAGAAGATATCTTAAAACCATGTTTGTTAGTTACAGAGATCAAACTTTAACATGTGAAAGATTAACTTCTGAAAATCTTGCTTTTAGGAAAAGAAATGATTTCTTAGAAAAAGAGTTAGTCATGTTTCATCAAACTCAGAAGGATAGAGATGATGCTTTTTATGTTAGGGATGAAGTGCTAAAAATGAATGAATCTCTAAAAACTGAGTTAGAAAAGGAGAGAGAGCTTAGGCTATGGAGAAAATAAAAAAGGAACTGTAGAAATTAAGCCTGTTGATAAGCAAAAGCCGAAGTTAAAACCTGTTAAGTTTGTAACTGAAAAATCCGAAAATGAGAAATCAGAAGTTAAAAAGGAATTAGCTTCTGACAAACTAAAACAGGAAAAGACAGCTGAAGTTAACATAGGCTTAATGACAAAGAAGCAGCTTAAGCATAAGCTGAAAGATGTTAAGAATGCAAACAAGGTAAAATCACCTAGGAAAAACAGGAATGGAAAGGAAGGAGTGAATAAAAGCAATAACTATAAATCTGTTCCTGATGCTCCTAGGAAAGCATGTCATAACTGTGGAAGTTCTAACCATCTGGCTTCTTTTTGCAGGAAGAATAAGAATATTAACTCCTTATCTACAAAGTCAGGAGTTAAGAGTCAGTCTGTTAGATACAAACCACAAAATCCTTGTTTTCATTGTGGTAGTTTATGGCATTCCATTTATACTTGTAAGGAATATCATAGTTTGTACTATGATTATTATCAAATAAAACCTTCTTTAAAGAAAGTTTCTGTTGTTCCTTCTAGTATAAGTTCTGATAAGAAAACTGTTAACATAAAATCTGATGTTAAATCCGCTGCAAATGTTAACAAACCTAAAAAGGCCAAAGGATCCAAGCAAGTCTGGGTCCTTAAAACTAATAATTAGTGGTCTTTTTGATTGCAGGGCAACAGGAAAAATATTTTAGTTCTGGACAGTGGATGTTCAGGACATATGACTGGAAATAAGGCCCTGCTATCAGACTTTATGGAGAAAGCTGGCCCAAGTGTTTCTTATGGAGATGGCAACATTGGAAAAACTTTGGGATATGGCAATATCAATCTTGGGAATGTCATTATTAAAGATGTAGCTCTGGTCTCAGGACTTAAACACAACTTACTGAGTATAAGTCAAATCTGTGACAGAGGTTATCATGTTGATTTCTTTGCAGAACATTGTGAAATAGTTAGTAAATCTAAAGGACAAATTGTTCTGAAGGGATTCAGGCGTGGTAACATTTATGAAGCTAAGCTTTCAACAAGTTCTGATGGTTCTGCAATCTGTTTAGTGAGTAGAGCCTCAACTGAAGAAAGCTGGAATTGGCACAAGAAACTCTCTCATTTAAACTTCAACAAGATAAATGAACTGATCAAGAAAGATCTTGTGAGAGGACTGCCAAAATCAGTGTTTGTTCCTGATGGTCTTTGTGACTCATGTCAGAAGGCTAAACAAAGAAAATCTTCGTTCAAGAGCAAGACTGAATCATCAATTCTTGAGCCTTATTATCTACTTCATGTTGATCTATTTGGTCCAGTGAATGTCATGTCTATTGCAAAGAAGAAATATGCGTTGGTCATAGTAGATGAGTTCACCAGATACACATGGGTGTATTTCTTGCACACAAAAAGTGAAACTGCATCTATCCTGATTGATCATGTCAAACATCTGGATAAATTGATCAAAGATTCTGTGAAAATTTTGAGGAGTGATAATGGCACTGAATTCAAGAATTCGATAATGGAAGAGTTCTGCAAAAATCATGGAATAAAGCAGGAATTTTCTGCTCCTGGAACTCCACAGCAAAATGGAGTTGTTGAAAGGAAGCATAGAACTCTAATTGAAGCTGCACGAACAATGCTTGAAGAAGCAAAGCTTCCAACCTATTTCTGGGCTGAAGCTGTGTAGACTGCTTGTTTTACTCAAAATGCAACACTCATTAACAAGCATGGAAAAACACCATATGAGATGGTGAAGAACAAAAAGCCAAATCTCAAATACTTTCATGTATTTGGATGTAAGTGTTTTGTTCTCAAAACTCATCCTGAACAGCTATCCAAGTTTGATCTAAAAGCTGATGAAGGAATCTTTGTAGGATATCCACTTTCTACAAAAGCCTTCAGAGTCTATAATTTGAGAACAAAAGTGGTCATGGAATCTATCAATGTCTCTTTTGATGACAAGAAGATCACTGGACTTGAAGATTGCATTGATCATGATAAGCTGAGATTTGAAAATGAAGATTCATATTCTGATACCTCAAGTCCTGACAGTCTAAGTCCTGATACTGTAAATTCTGATGGATTAAACTCTGATGTTATTGAAACTGTGGTGACTACGTCAAAGGAAGATGCACCAATGCAGGGGAAGCATTCTCAAGATATTATCACATCTCAAGAAGCATCAGAACATACATCTGGCTCTTCAAATTCTGATTCGTCAAGTTCTGATAAGCCAAGTACTGACAGTGCTGAAAATCTAAATACTGAAGGATCCAACTCAGAGAGCATAGTTTCAGGGGGAGCATCAGAAAATGAAACCGAAGACAGCATGAATCATGGGGGAGCATCCAGTTCTAGAGAAAATCTTCCATCTGCAAGGAAGTGGACAAAATCACATACACCTGATTTAATAATTGGAAATCCTGAGGCAGGTGTCAGAACTAGAACAGGTACTTCGAATGAATGTCTTTACAATTCTTTTCTCTCTCAGTCTGAGCCAAAGAAAGTGGAAGAAGCTCTTCAAGATGCTGATTGGGTGCAAGCAATGCAGGAAGAGTTGAATGAATTTGAAAGAAACAAAGTCTGGACCTTAGTACCAAGACCCAAGAATAGATCAGTTGTTGGTACAAAGTGGGTATTCAGAAACAAAACTGACAGTGATGGCATAATTGTAAGGAACAAGGCAAGGCTGGTTGCAAAAGGATATTCTCAGCAGGAGGGAATTGACTATGATGAAACATTTGCTCCAGTTGCTAGGTTAGAAGCCATAAGGATATTCATGGCTTATGCTGCTCACAAAAAGTTTACTGTCTTTCAAATGGATGTGAAAAGTGCTTTTCTCAATGGAGAATTGGAAGAGGAAGTATATGTTGAACAACCTCCAGGCTTTGTAGATTCCAAACATCCAGATTATGTCTACAGGCTTGATAAAGCACTTTATGGACTTAAGCAAGCTCCTAGAGCATGGTATGAGACTTTAGCTCAGTTTCTTCTGGAAAGTGGATTCAACAGAGGAACTATTGACAAAACATTGTTCTATCTCAACCATGGCAAGGACTTACTTTTGATCCAGATTTATGTTGATGATATTATTTTTGGGTCTCCAAATGACAAACTTTGCAAAAAGTTTGCCAACCTAATGCAGTCAAGATATCAGATGAGTATGATGGGAGAACTTAGTTATTTTCTGGGCCTTCAAGTCAAGCAGAGTGAAGAAGGAACTTTTATTTGTCAATCTAAGTACACCAGAAACTTGCTGAAAAAATTTGGAATGCAAGACTGTTCAAGTGCATCCACTCCCATGGCCACTGCAACAAAACTGGATAAGGATACTGGTAATTCAGTAGATATTACTGATTACAGAGGTATGATTGGCTCACTTCTCTATCTAACTGCTAGTAGACCAGATATCATGTTTGCTACCTGTCTTTGTGCAAGATTTCAAGCAGATCCAAGAGAACCTCACTTAACAGCTGTAAAAAGAATCTTTAAGTATCTTAAAGGAACAGCTGATCTAGGATTATGGTATCCTAGAGAATCAGATTTTAAATTAATAGGTTACTCAGATGCAGATTTTGCAGGTTGCAAAATTGACAGGAAAAGCACAAGTGGTAGCTGCCAATTTCTTGGAGGCAGGTTGGTTTCTTGGTATAGCAAGAAACAAAAGTCAATTTCCACATCAACTGCAGAAGCAGAGTATATTGCTGCAGGAAGCTGCTGTGCACAGATTCTCTGGATGAAGAATCAGTTACTAGATTATGGGTTAACGTATTTCAAAATCCCTATTTACTGTGATAATCAAAGTGCTATTGCTATGACAGGTAATCCAGTTCAACACTCTATGACAAAGCACATCAGCATCAGGTACCATTTCATCAGGGAACATGTGGATGAAGGTACAGTGGAATTGCATTTTGTTCCCACAGATCAACAAGTAGCAGATATCTTCACAAAACCACTGTGTGAAGCTACCTTTTCAAAATTGGTAAATGAACTTGGAATGATTTCAGGTTCTTTCTCTAAATCTGCTTAAACTTGTTCTATGTTATCAGACTTTATGATCAGTATTTACAGAATTAATCTCTTTGTATATTCTGTGCATTAATTGATAAATGTCTTTAAGTACTGACTGTTGTCTGATATATGTTTCTAAACTCTGATAAGTGATATGTCTGTTTCAGTAACTATTCTATCCTATGAGGATAACTGTGCTAGATACTGACCTACTAGTCTTCAATAAACAAATGATCCCATGAAAGAAGAAATTATTTCTGTGGAAATCTTATGACACAAGCAAATTCTGATAACTGAGCTTAGTTAAGTTTACTTTGTATATCTTATTACTAAGTCACAAATTAGAATAATGCTACTCATCTGTTTAAGTTCTGATTCTAGTAAAACTGCTGAATGTACTAAGTGCTGATAAACCTCACTTATCAAAAGAAGAAGAACAATAATCAAAGAATAATATCAGGTACTCCTTTGAGATCTAGAGTAAAAATGTGAAAGGGACGACCCAAGTGCATTGCTGGTATTAAGTAAATATGCATTAGAAAAGCAAAATATTTTCTTGGTGACTTTTCACACTCTATGATTACTGGAGAAATACTCTGATAATAGCATAAATTCTGATAAACAGTCGTGACTCACTTACACTGAGAAGCCTCTGTAAAATAGAATTTCAAAAGATGCATAAAATTAGCACAAAAACAGTAGAGGTGAACTCATGCATGAACTCATTTATCAGTAGGTTTCAGGATAATGACAGATCTTTAGTAAAATTTTAATTATGACTTATTTCTAAGATGTACTGAAGTAGATCAGACTTTACTCTTTGTCTGTTATTTAGCTTAATGCACACACACATCACTCCATATGAATGATGAAATTTCTGTGGTGGTCTATGTTATTTTAGATCAACAGTCATTGTGTCACTTTTGCACAAATTCTGAGGACAAGTTCTAGTTACACGTTCTGATGATTAAGTTCTGACGTTCATAACTAAGAACTTGTATGAGTATTTACTAAGATAGATATTCCTTGTTCGAGTTAAGACATTATGTTCTGATGACTGTTAAGTTCTGGTATAGGTCTAAGTTCTGATTTTTCAGTCTAACCCTTTACTTGACTTATTTGTGAATAAAATTTGGTAACAGTCTCAGATTAATTTCGAAATGTTGAAGTGGAAGATTAATAGTCTATGGTTAAAACATAATGGCACTCGTCCTTGAACAGTTCACTCTTGTTACATGTGCACATTCCTTTTCCAATGACTGTTATTCTTTTTCAAAGTCTAGGGAGACGAGGTAGAATTAATTCTACCTGTCTGCATTCAATATCTTTGTGTCTCTTGGCATTCTCATGCCTATATATGCAACCACTTCACATTAGTCTTCTCATCACACTTGTATCACAAATTCAGTCTTGTTTTTCATTTACTATCACAAATGGCTGAATTTGGCTGGTTCTACAATTACGGTGATGAGACTGTGCATGTCTTTTTGAATGGAATTTCAACTCCCTACCCTATCACCAACATCCCTCACAATCTCTGGATTCAATTTCCAGAGGTTATCAAACGTGATCTGGTGGCCGTTCGAAGAGACCTTCACCTTCGTCGTATCCGTCAGCAAGAGCGAATCATTCGACTCGCTATCTTGTTTGTCGAAGATAGGAAGAGGAGGATGACTTAATCTCGTCTTCTTCCTGTTCTTCCTTATCCTCAGCTTTGTCAGGCTTCTTAGCTAGGACTAAAGCTGTTGACGTTAGGATTAGAAGCTGAGGGAAAATCTTGTATTGATGTAATTTCTATTTCATATATGTATTGACTTGATATATTAATGAAAACTGTTTTTACTTCAAGATTTTGTCTCTGAGTTATTTTATCTGTGTTGTTAAATCCTGCTTGATATTCTGATGACCATTTACATTTTGTCTTTATTTAAGTTCTGATTCTTTGTCAGCACTTATTCATCGAAATTATCTCGGTCATTTTTAACATGATTCATTTTCAGAATATTAATGTTGCAGTGAAAAACAATTCAATCAGTGCTAACGGTTTCAATTTTGAATTAAACCTGTGTCTCTTGATAACTGAAATGGTTTTTCCTTGAATCAAGGCAACTGGATAAGTAATCATTCCTGTTTTCCTCGAGCCCAGTAACTATTCGTTATTACTGCATGTCTGACAGGTGTCCAACGGTAACATTTTTCTTCGAGTATAAGAACAACAGAGAGAAGATTTCTTTAATCTTTTACTTTCTTTATACTTTATCTCTCTTCTTACTTTTACTCTCTTTCTCATTCTTTCTTACGTTGGTTTTTCATACAGACATTATCTCACACACCTAACAGGCATACTTGAATTTCAATATTTTTTCACATGGCACCAAAGGATTTAATCATTGATGGAGCAAAGTTTGTTCCAAACAACTATGCTGCAATTCTTGATCATGCTGAAGCTCCATCTGAATTGCATTTTGTGCAAGATCTTCTTGCACATAGTGAGGTTGGGTACGCCTTAACTCAGCCTGAATTATTTTCAAGTCAACAAGTTCTGCGGTTCTGGAGGACTGGAGTTTATGATGATGGTGGTAAACGAGGAACTCCCAGTATTATCTTCCAAGTGGGTGATTCTTCCTATGTAGTCACTCCTGGTACAGTACGAAGAGCATTACATCTTTCAGAAGATTGTACCTTCTCTATACCAGAGGAATCAGACCTTCGGGGGTTAATGACTGCTTTGGGATATGAAAAGAGTCTGACGAAACTTGGACAGTTGAAACGGGCTAATATCAGAAGAGAATGGAGTTTCTTCTTCGATTGCATCACCAAGGCTTTTGGCAACAAGTGTTCAAATTTTGATGCCATCCCAATTCTGAGTCAGCACATCGGGTATGCTATTATCCATCAAACTCATTTTGATTTTGCAACTGGAATAATTGGTTTTATTGGGGATAGGATGACAGAGGATCGAGATGTTGTTTATTTTGCTAGATTCTGTCAACTTATTTATACGTATTGTACTGCTGAACCCCAGTTAGTCAGCACTCAAACCCCACCTTTTAAGGTTGCAAAAAGGTACTTTAACGACCTGATAAATGCTGACACAAAGAAATCAATGGTGAGACAATTACAGATTCCTCAGTCTGTGAAACAGATTCTGGTAAATGCTGATCCTGCTACTTACAAATCTGTTTACTCAAATGTTCAACCAACTCACCATAACCAAAATCCATCAACCTCAGTCCCTACCTCTCATTCTACTCAACCTACCCTCAGAACTTATCTCAAATCCTATCTCTCCACTTCACAGACTGCTCAACCTTCTTCTTCAGCACCTACTGTGAAGCCTACATCCTCTAAGCCAAAGAGAACAAAGACTGTTCCTCAAACATCTCAGAAAAAAGAGGAGGATTACTTTGAGAGATGAATCAGATTCTGAGGATCAGATTCCCTCTTCAGAACCTATGATAGATGAAGCTGAGAAGGCAACTTCTCAGAAGGATTCTGCAATTGGGGGTTCTAGGCTTCTCAAGAGGCTTAGACGTATGACGGTTCCTGCAACTCCCAAGGAATCCAAATCAACAAGGAAGTACAAGAAACAGAGGGCACAGAGGCCAGTTTCAGATGATGAGGAGGAAGCAGCTAAGGAAGGGGATCAGGAATCTCTGATCTCACAAGACAAGGAATTTGCTCCAGTCACTTCTTCTCCATCAACTCCATCTCAGGAACCTGTATCTGACAAGGCTAATTCACCTTCTATATCTCTTGTTGATCCAGGCACAAGTGCTGAAATTGATATTCAGAACTTGGTTGTGCCTAAAATACTTTTCTTAGAAGCTCCAACAGCAAATAATCCTTCCACAACACCTGTTACTGATGCTGTTCAAACTCCTGAGTTATCACTAACACCTTCTCTGCATCAAGATGATGATCAGATTTTAGGTGAGCATCAGGATATGGCTGTTGATCAGAACTTAGTATCAGATCAGCAATTAGAGGATGTTGAAGCCTCCATTGCTACTCATACAGTTGTCTTATCAGAAGATACTGATTCTTTAAGTTCTGATGCTGCAAATGTTGGAGATACTGGTGAAGCTGCTACAACTGTAGATGCTGATGAAGCAGGTCCTTCAGGACATACTCCTCCACTGACTCTTCCTAAGTCTGAACTGCTAAAGGAGTTTGTTATCAGGGATGCACCAGTACCTTGGAGTGAAACTCCTGCAGGTCAGGAGTGGACTAAGGAATGGAACTCAGTTTCATGTGTTCCAAATGCTTTACATCTTGCTGAGCACTTGACTAAAGCTGATGAAATGTTACATTCTGATGATTTTAAAATCCAGCTTAGAGTCACTGCATTGAGTACTAAACATCTACAAGGTCTTCATTCCAACACTCATGCAGAGCTACACAAGATTCAGGAGAACTTTATTAAACAGGAACAAGTTTGGAAACTTGATAAGAAAAAGTTCTTCCAACCTACCATTGACAGGGTTGCTTATATTGAGAAAACTCAAGAGAAGCAACAAGCTCAGATTGATCAAATTCTGACAAATCAAGCTTCTCAGCAATCGCAACTTACTGAAATCCAGACCTCAGTGGAGCTACTTATCTCTCTTTTATTACCTGCTGATGCCAAAAAAGGGGAGAAGGTAATTAAGTCCAAATGCAAAACCAACAAGTCACTGCAAGGAAAGGATGATGGAAAAGATGACCAAGGAAACTCTGGAATGGGTGGTGGTCATAGTCAAGGTAGAAGGTTTACATCAAGACAAGCTAGTTACAGAACAAGTTCTGTTACTGGGAAAAGAATAAGTTCTGCTGCTGGTAAAAGGATAAGTTCTGATGAACTTCTAGATCTTGATGAGGAAATGTCAAGACAGTTATTTCTTCAAGAAAATCCAGGGATGGACTTGGAAAGTTTAAAGGAAGAAGAAGCCAGACTTAAATCAGAGAAAGTCACATCTAAATCTGAAGCTTCTGGTAAAAAGTTACTTCCAAAACCTAAAGGCATTGTGATCAAAGAAAGGATACATACTGAAGAAACTTTGGCTAGATCACAACCACAGATAGATCCAAGATCCAAGGGTAAAGAAAAGGTTGGTGAACCTATCAAGCCTTATGTACCTCCTGAGGAAGAAGAAATTACTGATGGAAAAGATAATCTTGCTCTGACTTCAAGAAAAGTTCTTAAAACAACCTCTGACATGGCTCAAGTTGTTCAGAGTCAAGAAATTGTAAGTTCTGATATTCAGAAGAAGCAAGTAACCTCTGACAGTGCTCAAGTTAACTTGATATCAGAAAATAAATCTAAAACACTCCTACCAGGATTCACTAAAGCAAAACAGACTCAATCTTTGAAGACTACTTCAAGTGGTTTTGAAGCAAGAGTAGTTACTGGAAAGGAAGCTAGAGATAAAACTGGATTGGGAAGTGCTGATGAGAGAAGAGTACACAACACTACCGATGATCCAACTTCCTTGAGTGAACCAGGTATTGGAGCAACTCCTGAGAGATTGAATCAACTAGAATCTGTACAGATGGTTTACCATACCTTCTTGAAAGAATACATCATGTTGTATTTCATGACAGATGGTAGGGTTTATCATATAAGACAAAATGCCATTCCATTGAAGTATTTTGAAGAATTGGAGCATGTATTATTCTTACTTCGAGTGGATGACAGAATAACAGAGACTGCTGCAAACTACTTAAAGGAACAGATTCAGAGACAGAAAAGACTTTATTCTGTTAAGTCTGACAGCAGATATGTTCCAAAGTACAGAAATCACAATGGTGATATTGTTGATATGAAGCCTAATACTGCACAGACAAGAACATGTCTTGGTATTAAGGGGCTTGAATTCAATCTAGAGTCTAACAAAGCTTATGTCATAAGACTAGATCGGGAGTTGAGAAAAGCAAAGATTAATGATCTCAGAGCTGCAATATTTCAAACTGGTGAAGATACTGCAGAGCTTAAAGATGTCAAACGGAGAATGATTGATGAACTCAGATATGCTGAGAAATGTTTGTTGAAGAATTATCTCAGAACAACTCCTGACATCAGAGAGATCAGAAAATGATGAAGCCAAGTCGAAGATCTACAACTGCTTAAATTCTGATATTTATACAGATTGAAGTTGTTATCAGAAGTTGAATTGGTAAAAACTTTAAGGACTGTAAGTTGTAGTTATCTTGTCTATTTCTCATGCATTTGTACTTAATGTTTTTGACATCATCAAATATCTGTTAAACTTGTATATTTTGTTAATTTACAAGTTGGGGGAGATTGTTAGATATATTTGATAATGTCATGGCTAATATGTTTTATGTTTAGATTTCAGATCTTATTTGAACAGAACAAATCAGTACTTAACTGATCAGTACTTATACTGGAAGTCAGAACTTAAGGGATATCAGTACTTATGTTATCAGGAGATAGATATCAGAACTTAAGTGCTGAAGGACGATCAGATAAGGACAGTAGCTGATTAAAGTTAAGAAGATCAAGATAAACATAAGAAGAGATATGCATGAAGAAGGAATTCCGTGAAGAATGGAATACTTGGAATAGAAGATATCTGATTGATATATTTTAGGAAGCAGAATTATATTCCATATCAATTAGCGAATATCTTGTAACTGTGTAGTATATAAACACAGACATAGGGTTTACACTATAAGTGTTATCATTATCGAGAATATTATTTATTATAACCCTAGCAGCTCTCGTGATATTTTGTTCATCACTGAGAGATAATAGTTCCAGATTGTAACAGAGTTTATTGTTTAAATAAAGTTTGTTTTCTGTTACATAAGTTCTTGAAGTTTGATTTGATTGTAATAAACACTGTATTCACCCCCTCTACAGTGAAAGTGTGACCTAACAGTTATGGTGTAGAATATTTGAGACAATGACAATAATAAATTTCATTTTATAATAACTCATTAATTTCATTAGGTGATAATTATACTTGATATGAAATAAATACTAAACATTATTTTATATCGATAGATTGAGGTCAAGAATCTTGCGGTTCATTTGCTCAATTTATTAGTGTTTGAGATTACGATTTCGAGGTACGGATTCTGTCCTCTTTTTATTCAGCGCTACTTTTCTTGCCCATTATATTTATTTGATTCGTTCCGTTCTACTTTATGTTCATTCCGTTAATTTTGCTTTGACCGTTTTAATTTTCAAAAAAAATATTTTAAAAATTGATTTTGAAAATTTTAGATATCTGTTATGCGGTCTTCAAAAATTATTTATGACACCCTTTGCCTGTGGAAATCTGAATTATCTTTATAAAGTGATTTTAAATTTTGCAAGAATATTTTATTTGAACCCTTAAAGATATAGGGTATACCGAGTTTACCAACTGTAGGGGTACTATAACCATGTCATTGCGGCACCAGTGACATGACACTTCCGTGACAGTGTGATTGGTCACGGCGTATCCTTTTGTAATTCATTAATTTTATTAGGTGATAATTATACTTGATATGAAATAAATACTAAACATTGTTTTATATCGATAGATTGAGGTCAAGAATCTTGCGGTTCGTTTGCTCATTTTATTAGTGTTTGAGATTACGATTTCGAGGTACGGATTCTGTCCTCTTTTATTTAGCGCTACTCTTTTTGTCCATTATATTTATTTGATTCGTTCCGTTCTACTTTCTGTTCATTCCGTTAATTTTGCTTTGACCGTTTTAACTTTTAAAAAATTTGTTTTAAAAATTAATTTTGAAAATTTTAGATATCTGTTATGCGGTCTTCAAAAATTATTTATGACACCCTCTGCTTGTGGAAATCTGAATTATCTTTATCAAGTGATTTTAAATTTTGCTACAATATTTTATTTAAACCCTTAAAGATATAGGGTATACCGAGTGAACCAGCTGCAGGGGTACTATATCCATGCCATTGCGGCGCCAGTGACATGACATTTCCGTGAAAGTGTGATTGGTCACGGCGTATCCTTCTGTTAGCTCTTGGGAGGAGCTTTTGGCCATTTGATATTTGTTCAGGATACGTTGGTGCACCCAGTATTTGATTTATGATTTGATTTATGGTGACGTTGTATATGCCGTACACGTTATCCATTCTGTTGCACGCATTAGGTACCCTATGATGTATGTATTTGTATCTGTTCTGATCTCGGTATGAAATATCCTAACCCGTCGTTGCTGCAGCCTTACTTATTTTTAAAATTGTTGTTTTATTATAAATTGCAGATTATTTATTTCTGATCTCTTTGTTTTATAAACTGTATTCCAAATCCGTACTGGGCGTTTGGCTCATGCCGTATTCTCTTTCTGGCACGTGCTTAGGGGAATCTGGGATTGTGTGATGGAGAGCTACCCCAATTCGTTGATTAGGATTTCAGAATTTTATCATTAATTAGACTTAATTATTTATTTAGAGAATTCAGAATTTATATTATTGGTTTAGACAGTTTGGAGATTTAATATTATTTTGAAGATTTTAGATTGTTTAATTTTTGTTTAGAAATATATTAGTGCTCTGTTTGTAGGTTTATGGATTATAGGTAATATCTCCTTATATTTTAAGAAGGGGGTGTTAAGTTTGAGGGTCAGGATTTTAGAAGATGGCAGAAGAAGATGCATTTTCTGTTGACCATGCTGAAGGTTGTGTATGTTCTGAGTACCCCCATGCCAGAAGTGATTGAGAACGAAACTATTGAAAAAACAAGGAAGCGCTGCAAATGGGAAAATGATGATTACATATGTCGCGGTCACATCTTGAACGGTATGTCTGATTCCCTTTTCGATGTATACCAAAATATTGATTAAGCGAAAGAATTGTAGGATTCTCTTGAATCCAAGTACATGGCAGAAGATGCTTCTAGTAAGAAATTTCTGGTCAGTAATTTTATGAACTATAAAATGGTCGATTCTAGACCGGTGATGGAACAATACAATGAATAGTAAAGGATCCTGGGACAGTTTGTTCAACACAATTTGAAGATGTATGAATCTATCTCTGTTTATGGTGTTATAAACAAACTGCCACCATCATGGAAGGATTTTAAACACACCTTGAAACATAATAAAGATGATATGACGCTGGTTGAACTTGGAAGTCACTTCAGAATTGAAGAGGCTTTGAGAACTCAAGAAATTGAGAATAATACTAAGGGCAAGAACCAAGTCGGTGATTTTTCTGTAAATATGGTTGAAGATGGTGGACCTTCTAAGAATTCTAAGGATGGCGAGGGTAATAAACGGAAGTTTAAAGGAAACCACAACTCTTCCAACAAAAAGCCTAAGATGGCATGTTGGAAGTGTGGCAAACCTGGACATTTCAAGAAGGATTGTCGGGTTGGTAAAGGCAAGCAGGAAAAGCAAAATGCTGGTCCAAGTGGATCCAAGGATCCAGAAAATCAACAAGGTCAGATTTTATCTTCTCAATATAATGAGATTAAGAAATTGAAATACCATTGTTCTCACGCTTGATCTTTATACCAAGAATCACCTCAGCCTCCCCCATGTCTTTCATATCAAAATAAATGACAAGAACCCTTTTGTTTTATTCACTTGATTTTGGTCAGTACCAAAAATCAACATGTCATCCACATATAAACAAATTATAACTCCTTTACCAGAAGCATCAAATTTTCTATATACACACTTGTCTGCTTGGTTAAGAAAATAATCATTAGACAAGATCACATTATCAAATTTATCATGCCAATCTTTCGGTGCTTGTTTTAGACCATAAAGTGATTTTTTCAACTTACACACCTTGTTCTCATAACCAGGCATAACAAACCCTTCGGGTTGTTTCATATAAATCTCTTCATCTAACTCACCATTGAAGAATGCAGTTTTCACATCCATTTGATGAATGACAAGGCTGTGTATAGCAGCAAGTGCTATTAACAACCTAATAGTGGAAGTCCTAGCAACAAGAGCATAAGTATCAAAATAATCAATCCCTTCTTTTTGTCTAAAGCCTTGGATAACCAATCTAGCATTAAACTTATCTATTGTACCGTCCACATTCATTTTTCTTTTGAAGATCCATTTGTTTCCCAATGCTTTACAGCCAGGGGGCAGATCACTCAATTCCCATGTATTATTATTCATGATAGAATCCATCTCATCCTGAATAACTTCTTTCCAGAGTGCAACATCCCTTGATGTCCTAGCTTCACTAAAAGTTTTTGGATCATCCTCAATAATAAAACAATATTGGTATTGATATTCAATTTCATCTCCAGAACCTTCAACTAGATAAAGATGAAAATCATCTCCAAAAGACTTCACTTTTCTAGCTCTAGTGCTTCTCCTTGATTCAGACGGTCCATGAACATCTTCAGTAGAAACTGAGTTCCTACTATAAGAATTCTGAAGCATGTCCCTTGGCCTAGGCATAGACGTAAATCTGTTTTCATCAAAGATAACATCTCTTGACTCAATAATCGAGTTCAAAGATACATAGTCATTTGATTCTAATACATAAAATCTATATGCGATGGAATTCTCAGCATAACCAACAAAAATACAATCTATACCTCGTTCACCCAAGTTTCTTCTTTTTTGTTCAGTGAGTCTTACAACTGCTCTACATCCTTAAGCTCTCAGAAAACTCAATTTTGGTGACTCTTTGTTAGCTCTTTATACATTAAGTAAATTATCAAATGAGAATTATATTCGATCTCTTACAAAATAATATAATGGTAGATGCACTTATTTATTTTTCTTAAATAAGTTGGACTCATTATGTAGTCTTTTCTTTTCATTATACTAAAGATTATTTTATTTCACCAACTAATGGTATTTTTTTTTCTCGTTGAGTGTGCTTATATGGTATAAGGTCCGAATTTATGGGCCTCATGTAATAGTTATCAATATTATTATATAGACTGTTGTAGATCATCAATTTTTTTTTAAAACTAATTAAATTTATTGTACTGTGACTTGCTATTTAATACATGATTTTAAATTCCTTTCTCTTTTAAATCGAGATAAGTACAATTAGTGATGAGCCTAATTAAAGATATTTTAAAGTTAACTTACTAAATATTTAATGCCTAATGCCTGAATTCTTTGTTTTATGTCTGTTGTACCTCTCTATTTAAATAGTAAATATTCATCAAGATATTCTCAATTCTTTTTATAAAATTGTGGTTATTTTATACATTATGTGTACCATGATGTATCGAAAGATTTTGGTTTAAGAATTTGGAGTTATAATTTATAGGTGGAAAGACCGGTGATATTTAAATTGGTCAAACTGGTAATATGGAGTAACAAACAAAATAAGAGAAAATCTTAACCCCATAATTTTGTATTCTTGAAATTATCATTTTTATTTAGTGCTATAAATATCTTTTTCATAGGGCAATTTGAGTTGTGATAAATTGGTTCCTTCGATAATATAAAAAAAATGCTTTTTGTGTCACTGCAATCAAAATTATGTAATGTGCAAATTTACTCAAATATTATATTTTGAGAGGTTGCGAGCATCATGTGCAACAATTAGTTTAACAATAATAGAACAAGATTAGATACGATATGAGGAAATAGTTTTGGATGACTCGTGACAAATAGTTAACTTCAATACTTTAGGGCCTTAATTCTTGTTAGTCCTTTCTTTTTATATTTTAATTGTCCAGGTTACATGTCTTTGCAGTGGTATGAGGCATTTGCATTTAACTGTATATGTATTGCTGCTGATTTTAAAAACAACTTATATGATTTTCATGAAGTGGTTTTTCTTTGGGTTATATTTTGGGAAGGATTAATTTTTTTCCCAGAGATATTCTATCAAAATTATGTGGTAAGAGCATTTCCAATAATACATAAATTTTATCTAAATTATCTATGTATAATTTATGTGACATCTAGATGACAATATTTAGAGATTATAAATTTTAAACCACTCCGATCATAATTGCTCTTAGCAAAAAAAAATTGGTTATATTTGTGGAACCACTAAATCGCTTAGATTTAATTTTGTTATCATAATTATACATAATAACATTGGAGAGTTTACCCTTTTCCTTAGGTAAAATTTTACATAATTCTTGATTTATAATATTTTAGCTAACAGTTCTTCTAATTACCATCAGAGCTGCTCTAAGGTCATTAAGATTGTACAACAATTTCAAGACGGCGGTTTTGAGAGTCTCTCGTGCAAAACGCTCTCTTCTCTCTCCTCTTTTCTCTTTTCTTTTTCAAATTTTAAATACGTTTTTTCAAATTCAAGTTCTGTTCTTGGATTTCTCTTTGATTCGTTGCTTACCCAACAATGTTTGAAGCTTTCACTTCATGTTTCCGATTTTTTGCAACCGATTTATAGCTATTTTCACTTGTTTTGGGGCATCAAAAGGTTGTTTTGGGGATTCCCGTAACACTGTTCATTAGTCTTGAACAACCTAGATTTGTTCTTACTTCTTGGTTTTTCTTGGGTTCTTTTGCTTACCCATTGCTGTTTATAGCTTGTAGTCGGTTTCTATCATTTTGGTTTTGGGTTTTCACCCATTGTTGCTGAGTTTTTAGCTTCATAAAGCTATAACTCGGTTCTTGACTTAGCCATGGCTGCTGGGCTCTTATGAGTCGCTGGGCAGTTTCTTGATGCTTCTTCAACATCTCTTTGTTGTCATTGTGGTCTGGTTGGGTTTATCCCTGTATTTTGCTTGCTTTTGTGCTAGATCTGCTCAGTTTGCGAGCTGACTCGCTGAGTTGACTGGGTCCTGGCGCCTTTGCTTCTGCTGGGTTTTGTTGAGCTCAAGCTCGCCTTGTCTTGTGGTTTGATTGATTTGCTATGGGGTTCCTGCTCTAGTTCGCTGCCGGCTGTGTATTTTTGTTTGGGCACACCATCTGCTTGATGGTTTGTTGGAGTGAGCTGGAAGGGTTTGCTATAGTGCTTGGCAGTGTGACCATAATGTGTTGATTTGGAGTGTTGGGCGACATTGGCACGCTGCTTGTCGCAGCTTCTCTGCTCTGGGAACAGTTGATCCCATCTAGTTTCGACCTCTATGTAGCCGCAAGCCTGGGCCACTTGGGTGCATTTGCAGGTTGTTGTCTTAGTTGGTTGAAGATGCTGTTTAATGATGCGGTTCTCGGTCGCTGGAACAGATGAAATTGTGGCGATGGCGCTGCTCCTTGTTGCTTTGTCCTGCAGTCGGCACATTGTGGTGCCTTAATCATAGCCACGGGGTTTCCAGCCTAACTTCTAGCTGTTTGATGTTTTCAAGCTTCAACCATGATTCTCGCCTCCTATTTGTATGCCATCTTTCTCCTTGTCATCTCCTTTAGGCTCGAAATGAAGAGTGCTTGGATGCTTAGTAGTTCTCGCACCTCTGGGTTTTATTTTTGGCTGAAATTTGGTTGTGCAGATTGGTAAGGATACTTTCATGTTTGCAGTTCTTGTTTCGTAGCATTAATATCCACTTGCTAGGTTTGGTTGTTCGTTTGGACGTTTTCTGGTTGTTGGTTGGTTTTGTGTGCTTGCGGCCCTTGCCTCCTAGTCTACCTCATGACAGCCTTGTTAAAACCTCCTGGAGGCATGGAAGAGTGCTTGAATGCTTAGTACTGCTGTACCACTAGGCTGAAACTTGGTGGGTCTGCTGGTTTGCTTTGAGTGCTAAGGTGTTGGCGAGCTTGGGGGGTACTTGCTATAGGGCGGATATGCAACACTCTTGTAAGTTTGGGGATAGCTCACTTCAATAACGCTGTTTCCCGTGTAAATGCAAGCTTGAGCAACTTGGTTGATAGGGAAGGCTAGTGACATTGTTGTTGAGTTTTCTAGTGACGCGGTTCTCGGTCGCCAAATTGCTTGTTGTGTGCGCTGCTTAAACACCCAATCTGCTTAGCTATGGATTTCCACTCTGGCAGCTTTGCTTACTTAGTTCAAGACTTGCCACCTTGTTTAAGTAGGCATAGCTTGCTAGGATGATGTTGCATGCCGGACGGTCAATTTCATTTGGATATAACTGTTTTATTGCTAGCCTTGATTGGCCCTCATTGAAGAGTGCATGGATGCCTAGTAGATGTTGATTGGTTGGGATTAGCCTTATTCTGTTTTATTCACTTGGTTTTGGCTGTAGATGTGGTGGTTGCATTGCTCCCTCTCATTTCATAATCGGCTCCTCGGAAATTTGGTATCATAACAGAACATCTTAGCTTTTGACTTGTTCGCGATTGTTCTCCACATTCATGCTAACATGGGAAGCTGCATTCCAGGGAGATGCCCCGGGCTTTGTCAAACTGCAGGCTACTATGTTTAGCTCCGTTGGTTAACTCGAAGTGTTTGGAATCTAGCATACCAAGGAGATGCCTTGGTCATTGTTTAATTGTTAGTGTTCCCAAGTTTAAGCTGGAGAGGTTATGTTATTATGCAGTCCAATTGTATTTTCTTTATTGTATTGTTCTCATAGATTTGTCATCCCCTGCGTGGGATTGAGTGTGTCTTTAGTTTCTTTCCTTTAGATTGATTCTATGGTCTTCACCTTGGCTTGCCAAGGCGCAGAGGGTAAATCCCTCACTTGTACTTTTTATTTTATATATACAACACAACAACTTAGCAAAAAAAAAGATTGTACAACAACTTTGAAAATATGATACAATAGAGAGTGAATGTTTGAGAAATTATTCATTTTAATTTACTATGATTCCGGGAATGAATCTTTTTTAAGGATGTATATATGTAATATCGAGGATTTTATATAATAATAATAAAATTTATAATAATTATTGGGTGAGAATTAAAATAAATAATTACATATATTTATCGATAAAACTATATTAATAATAAGTATTTTGTTTAATTAGTTAGATTCTAGTATTGGTTGGATATCAAGAGCAACATATATATAAACACACTTATAACCTCAAATACACAGAAATAATAATAAAACCCTAGACTAAGAGCCGCAGGGAGAAGTAAAGAAAACAAAGGAAAATAGAGTGGGTTGGTCCGGGTTATCGATTCAAGGTCTGGAATTCAAGGTTTTGGCATTCAATTTCCTAATCACTAGGTACGTGCGTAAACCTACATTAGTGAGAGTAAATAAATTAGTACATCTATGATGATAAGGCATGATATAATTTATATTGCATTCATAATATAGCTCATGTATTTCAATACTTTTAAGTGCGATTCATGTCAGTCACAACAACTTCAAATTATGAAAAGTTGAATTATCTTTGCCTAGTTATATGTTAGTTAATTATTTTAATTTGATTTCTATTGCATGCATGTACAATATCTAGTCTTATTATAAATTCAAGAGAGAATGACTCGTGAAGTTTTGTGTAAAAACAGCAACATAAATTAGAATCATCACTTGTATTAGTATAGGTAATATATTAGTATTTAGATATGATATAGTATAACTAATGATACATGTATTTTACCAATATTAAAATATTATTACGGGTAGTTCAAAATCACGTAAAGGTCAAGGGGTTTTAGTGTATATTTGATTAAATTTATCTTTATGTGTCAGGGTGAACCTAATTCATATTAATAAAGAATGATGCATGCATTGATAATTAAATTAGTTCGTTATGGTGTAGAATATTTGAGACAATGATAATAATAAATTTTATTTAATAATAACTCATTAATTTCATTAGGTGATAATTATACTTGATATGAAATAAATACTAAACATTATTTTATATCGATAGATTGAGGTCAAGAATCTTGCGGTTCGTTTGCTCATTTTATTAGTGTTTGAGATTACGATTTTGAGGTACGGATTCTGTCCTCTTTTTATTCAGCGCTACTCTTCTTGTCCATTATATTTATTTGATTCGTTCCGTTCTACTTTCTGTTCATTCCGTTAATTTTGCTTTGACCATTTTAACTTTCAAAAAAATTGTTTTAAAAATTGATTTTGAAAATTTTAGTTATCTGTTATGCCGTCTTCAAAAATTATTTATGACACCCTGTTAGGAATATGTGTATTAGTTTGATGATAAGTTCAGCAAAACACTTAAGTAGAAATCTAGTGTTTGTAGCCTCAACGGATAAGACCATCTTGTCTATCCGTTGAAGGAGTAGCCTTTCTTAGCAATAAGTTTGGTATTGTAGCACATCTCACTCTCTGGTTTCAAGCTGTAATTCTTAGATGTTGTTAGGAGATAATCAGTCATGTTGACTACTAATGGATGTACAAGTAGGAGGGCTAATTGTAAATATTTCATGCCTTGTAATTTTGTATAAGTGAAGAAGTGTCAACGGATATTGAAGACCTTCAACGGATAAGAAACTAAGCTTCAACGGATGTCTCTAACGCTTCAACGGATAATATCCATCAACGGATAAGTGCTTCAACGGATAAAGCTTCAACTGCTAGAGCATCAACGGATAAAGCCATCAACGGATGAAAGCTTCAACGGATGCACTGCTAGAGCATCAACGGATAAAGTCATCAACGGATGAAAGCTTCAACGGATGCTCAGTCTCATAGCAGTTGATAGTGACAGTTAACAAAGCTGACAGAGGCACATGGATTGACAGAGATGTGGTAGCCTATTTCAGGAATAGCAGAAAAAGCAGCCGTTTTTAGTCTGGTTCATAATGGAAAGTCAACAGATAATTCCATATTACACTGGATAAAAATGGAACAGAAACAAGTGGAGAACTATTGTCTTATTGTACTTTATCTTTGTCTTCACTTGTAAACTTGGTGATATATAAACCAAGTAGTAGCTAGTAATTAGGTGTGAATTTTCCCTGAGCTGTTTAGAAATATCAAGAGAGAAAATCATCTAGTTTGTACTAGGAAGCAGCTGTGATTTAATTTTGAATCACAGATTTTCTGAAATAACACATCTCTGGTGGAACAACAAATCCACCAGAAAAGTTTTTAAATTCTTTGTGTTCATTTTATTTGTGTTTAAATATATATCTGTCTGCATCAGCTCCAAGCAATTCACACACATTTGATCACTCAAACACTTAGTCTTACAAATTGCTCAAAACTTGAAAAAGTTTTGAGATTTACATTCAACCCCCCCTTCTGTAAATCTCATTGTTAGTCCACTGGGAATAACAATTGGTATCAGAGCAAGCTCTTAACATACAGAGAGTTTAAAGATCTATTCTGCTAACAGCATGAGTAAGAAGGATATTGGTGTAAAGATTCCAATCCTGGAAAGAGATAACTATCATCACTGGAAGGTGAAGATGCATTTACATCTTCTCTCTCAAGATGAAAGCTACATCAACTGCATTGAGAATGGTCCTCACATCCCACACAAGGTGGCCACAGCTGCTACTGCTACAGTTGCTGTTGGACAGTCTATTCCCAAGCCAAAGGCAGAATGGACTGTTGAAGATATTGAAGAGGTCC
This sequence comes from Apium graveolens, assembly GCF_009905375.1. Classification (NCBI taxonomy): domain Eukaryota; kingdom Viridiplantae; phylum Streptophyta; class Magnoliopsida; order Apiales; family Apiaceae; genus Apium; species Apium graveolens. The sequence continues at coordinate 6,371,373 of NC_133654.1, forward strand.
ACAAGGACAAGAAAGCCATGAACATTTTGTTTAATGGCCTGGATCAAGATATGTTTGACAATGTCATCAATAGCCAAACTGCTAAGGAAATTTGGGATACTGTGCAGCTTATCTGTGAAGGCACTGAGCAAGTTAGAGAAAACAAAATGCAGCTTCTCATTCAACAATATGAATATTTCCACTTTGAAGAAGGAGAATCATTGAATGATACATTCAATATATTTCAGAAACTATTGAATGGATTAAAGCTGTATGGGAGAGTGTACCAAGTCAAGGACTCCAATCTAAAATTTCTAAGATCTCTACCAAAGGAATGGAAGCCTATGACTGTTTCTCTAAGAAATTCTCAAGATTATAAGGACTTCACACTTGAAAGATTATATGGAATTTTGAAGACTTATGAACTTGAGATGGAGCAAGATGAGCTGTTGGAAAAGGGAAAGAGAAAAGGAGGATCAGTTGCACTTAAGCTGACAGTGAAAAAGTTAAAGCCAGAAATGAGGAAAAGACAATGCCAAGTCTCAAAATTGGCACAAGCAAATCAGAATCAAGCAAGGGTAAAGAGCAAGTTGCTGAGGATGAAGACAATTCCAGTCAGGATGAATCTGATGATATTGATGAACATCTGGCCTTTCTGTCCAGGAGGTTTGCAAAGATGAAGTTTAGGAAAAACACAAAGTTCACTAAGCCAAACAAAAACATGGTGGACAAATCAAAGTTCAAATGTTACAACTGTGGCATTAGTGGACACTTTGCAAGTGAGTGTAGGAAGCCAAATTCTGAGAAAAAGAAATTTGAGCAAGTTGATTACAAAAGGAAGTATTTTGATTTGCTCAAACAAAAGGAAAGAGCTTTTCTCACTCAAGATGATTGGGCAGCAGATGGGGTAAATGAAGATGATGATGTGGAATATGTCAACCTAACCCTGATGGCTAATTCTGATGAAAATGAAACTAGTTCATCAAGCAACCAGGTAATTACTACTGATCTCTCTCAGCTTTCTAAACATGAATGCAATGAAGCCATAAATGATATGTCCAATGAATTATATCATTTGCGTGTTTCTCTTAAATCACTAGCTAAAGAAAACACTAGGATCAAAGAAAATAATGTGTTTTTAAGTGATATGAATGCTGTGTTAGAGAGTCAGGTAATTGAGCTTGAAAAGATTAAACTTAAATGCTTGACTGTCGAGAGTGAACTAGAAGAAGCTGTTAAGAAAGTAGAAATTCTTTCTAAATAGTTAGAAAGTGAGCAAGAGGTAATCAAGGCCTGGAAAATATCTAGGGATGTTGGTGTTCAAATTGCCAAGGTTCAGGGAATTGAATCATTCTGCGAGGATGCCTGGAAGAAAAACAAAAAGAAGTTAGAATTAATTGATGGATTGTCAACGGATGTGGAATCAACGGATGATGAAAGTTATCCGTTGAAGAAAGAAAAGGAGCATCCGTTGAAGGCTCATCAATTAAAACAGGCAAGCTCTTTTAAAAATAAAAAGAATGATTCAACTCTCAAGAACTTTGTCAAAGAAGGAGCTAGCACATCCAGAGATGTCAGTAAGGTGAATATAGGACACATGACTTTAGATCAGTTGAAAGATAGGCTTAAGTTGGTTGAGGATAAGAAGGAAACTAAAAGAAAATCTAAAAGAAATGGGAAGGTAGGGATTAATAAACATAACAATTACACACCTGATAGGTATGCTCCTAGAAAAAGCTGTGTACATTGTAAAAGTGTTAATCACCTATCTGATAATTGTAAATCTGTTAAAAATGCTCCCATGCCTTCAAATCCCTCCATGCCTAACATGTCTATGTCACCTCTGCATGCTATGCCTGTTATGTCTCACCAGAATCCCCATGCACATTTTGCAAACATGCCATACATTAACAATCCTTACTTTACTGCATTTAGTATGCCTCAAATGCCATACAATATGCCTATGTGGAATAACATGTTTGCACAACCTATGCCTTATCAAATTCAATCAAATGTGTTAAATGATTCTGTGACTAACCCTACACTTCAACCAATTACATCTGAGACCAAGGTTGACCCAAAGTTACCTAAGTCAAAAGATGCAGGAGGAATGAAGTCTAGGAAAAAGACTAACAAGGCTGGACCCAAGGAAACTTGGGTACCAAAATCAACTTGATTGATTTTGTTGTGTGCAGGGACAAAGAAGGAATCTATGGTACTTGGACAGTGGTTGTTCAAGATACATGACAGGAGATTTCACCCTGCTCACAGAATTTAAGGAGAGAGCTGGCCCTAGCATAACCTTTGGAGATGACAGCAAAGGATTCACTATGGGATATGGCTTGATTTTAAAAGAAAATGTCATCATTGATGAAATTGCATTGGTTGATGGTCTCAAACACAATTTATTGAGCATCAGTCAACTATGTGACAGAGGGAACACTGTTTCCTTCAATTCTGAAGCCTGTATTGTCACAAGTAAAAAGGACAATAAAGTGGTTCTAACTGGAGTTAGAAAAGGAAATGTGTACTTAGCTGATTTCAACTCTACAGATGCAGAATCCATTACTTGTCTTCTCAGCAAAGCAAGTCCAGTTGAAAGTTGGCTATGGCACAAGAAGCTGTCCCATTTGAATTTCAAGACAATGAATGATCTAGTCAAAAAGGACTTAGTTAGAGGAATGCCTCTAGTGGAATTCACAAGGGATGGACTGTGTGATGCTTGTCAGAAAGGAAAGCAAAAGAAAGTATCATTCAGTAAGAAGCTTGAATCTGCAATTGATGAACCACTGCAACTTCTACACATGGATCTTTTTGAACCAGTCAATGTATTGTCAATTTCAAGGAAAAGATACTACCTAGTGATTGTAGATGATTTCTCAAAGTTTTCATGGGTTTATTTTCTTGGATCAAAGGATGAAGCTAGTGAAATCATCATCAATCATATCAAGCAAGTCAACAATCATCCTGATTTCAAAGTAAGGAATATTAGGAGTGACAATGGAACTGAGTTCAAGAATTCAACCATGAAGATGTTCTGTGGAGTAAATGGGATCATGCATGAGTTCTCAGCTCCAAGAACTCCACAACAAAATGGTGTGGTGGAAAGGAAGAACAGATCACTAATTGAAGCTGCAAGGACAATGCTTTAGGAGTCAAAGCTCCCAACTTATTTTTGGGCTGAGGCTGTTAACTGTACATGTTACACTCAGAATATTTCTCTAATCAATCAAGCAAAATGCATGACTCCCTATCAATTATTCAAGAGAAGAAAACCAACTTTAAACTTTCTACATGTCTTTGGTTGCAAATGTTACATCTTAAGGAATCAATCTGATCACAAAGGAAAGTTTGATGCAAAGGCTGATGAAGGAATATTTGTTGGTTATTCTGCTGGAAAATCATATAGGGTCTATAATCTAAGAACCAACATTGTCATGGAATCTGTACATGTTGTGTTTGATGATAAAAAGATTGATGGACTAACAGATGAGGGACATTATGAGGGACTCAAATTTGACAATATTGAGATATATTGTGATGATAGTGAAGATGAGAATGATGAAGAAGGCATCTCAAGAAGAAACCAGAGTCTGCCTTTGGATAATGCACAAAATGCTGCATCCGTTGAAAGTCAAAATTCAGCTTCCGTTGAAAGAAGCAATGCAACATCCGTTGAAAGACAAAGTGCATCATTCGTTGAAGTTCATAACGAAGCATCCGTTGATCACAGTCTGTCAATGGATAATCACTTCACCTCATCAGTTGATAGAACTCCCAATTCCTTTCAAAGGATCAGCAACTCAGGGGGAGTTTCAACAAATCAACATTCTATCTCACATCATGACAATACTGAGGCAACCTCATCAAGGGCTAATCTACCACCTCAAAGGAAATGGACCAAGAATCACCCTTTTGAACTGATCATTGGTGATGCTACATCTAAAGTACAAACTAGAAGGGCTACTCAAGATGAATGTCTGTATAGTAGCTTTCTATCACAGGAGGAACCTAAGCGAGTGGAAGAAGCTCTTTTGGATCCAGATTGGATTTTAGCTATGCAAGAGGAGCTAAACCAATTTGAGAGGAACAAAGTGTGGAAGCTGGTACCCAAGCCAAAGAACAAGAGTTCTATTGACACAAAATGGGTATTCAGAAACAAGATAGATGAAAATGGCATTGTCATAAGGAATAAAGCCAGATTGTTGCCAAAGGCTATTCTCAACAAGAGGGAATAGATTTTGATGAAACATTTGCTCCAGTTGCAAGACTTGAAGCCATCAGAATCTTTCTAGCCTATGCAGCTAATGCCAATTTCAAAGTCTATCAGATGGATGTCAAGAGTGCATTTCTAAATGGGGAATTGGAGGAAGAAGTTTATGTAAGCCAACCTCCAGGTTTTGAAGATCCAAATTTTCCAGACCATGTGTATTATCTGTTGAAAGCACTCTATGGACTAAAGCAAGCACCTAGAGCCTGGTATGAGACTTTATCAAAGTTCCTTCTAGATAATCACTTCACAAGAGGTACTGTTGACAAAACTCTCTTCTTTAGAAATGTTAATGGCTCTAAGATACTTGTACAAATTTATGTAGATGATATTATATTTGGATCTACAGATGATAAACTTTGTAAAAAGTTTGCTAAATTAATGCAAAGTAAATATGAAATGAGCATGATGGGAGAGCTAACTTACTTTCTTGGTTTACAAGTTAAACAAGTTAGTGGTGGAATTTTCATTAGTCAAACTAAATATATTTATGATCTTTTAAAGAAGTTTGACTTAATGGATTGTTCACCTGCAAAAACTCCCATGGCCACTGCCACCAAGCTTGAATTAAACAAGGCTGAAAAGTCTGTGGATATTACAAGTTATAGAGGCATGGTTGGCTCACTTTTATATTTAACTGTCAGTAGACCTGATATTATGTTTTCTACATGTCTCTGTGCTAGATTTCAAGCTGACCCTAAAGAATCTCACTTAGTGGCTATTAAAAGAATTTTCAGATATCTCAAAGGGACTCCAAATCTAGGAATTTGGTACCCTAGAGAGTCTGGTTTTGATCTAATTGGCTACTCAGATGCAGATTATGCAGGTTGCAAATTAGACAGGAAAAGCACAACAGGCACCTATCAATTTCTAGAAAACAAGCTTGTATCATGGTTCAGCAAGAAGCAGAATTCTGTTTCCACATCAACAGCTGAAGCTGAATACATTGCAGCTGGTAGTTGCTGTGCACAAATACTGTGGATGAGGAATCAGTTATTTGACTATGGTATAACTGTTGACAAAATTCCAATATTTTGTGACAACACAAGTGCCATTGCCATTACTGAAAATCCAGTGCAGCACTCAAGAACCAAGCACATTGATATCAAGTACCACTTCATTAGGGAACATGTGATGAAAGGTACAGTGGAACTTCATTTTGTTCCAAGTGAAAAGCAGACTGCAGACATATTTACCAAGCCACTTGATGAATCAAAATTCACAAGATTAGTAAGTGAGTTAGGTATGCTTAACTATTCATAATCTATGTCATCTATATAATCTGTCTTGTAGCCTGAAATGAATTTGCTGCAAGAACAAAGTTGGCTTTAATCAAGACTTATCCTATCAACGGATATTCCCTATCCATTGAAAGCCAAAATTGTTCTATCAACGGATATTCATTATCCGTTGAAAGACAAATACATTTCTGGTAATTTTATCCTTCAACGTATAAAATAGTGTTGTTCATCAACGGATAACTATTTACCTTATCCGTTGATGTGTCACGTTAGTGAGTCACAGCCGTTGATTCTTTTACTCAACCGTTGATACAGATATACAGTGTTGTATGTATTTATATTTACGGTAGTTTTCAGAATTTCTACAGTTTCATTTATTCCTGAACGGCTTTCACTTACTTAAAAGTATCATTTAATTATTTTAATTTGTGTTTTAATTCAAGAAAGTATAAAAGCCCAATTGAATTCTTATTTTCACTTTACGCTTTCTTGCAATTATCATTCTCTTTCTCTCTCAATTCTCAAGTTCTTCTCTGCAACCTCTACTCACAACAATGGCACCAGTAGTCAAAATTATGTCTCAAACAGGATTTGTTTATGAAAAGAATAATTTCATAGTCTTGGTTGAAAAGAAGGAAGCCCATTCTGATTATCACAAGATGATGGACTTCATCAAGAACTGCAAACTGAGCTATGCAATGCTGGAAGCCCCAACCATCTACTGTGAAGTGATTGAGGAGATTTAGACAACTGCAGAGTTCAACTCCACAGATATGACTATTGCCTTCTCTCTCAAAGGTTTGGTTATATCCAATGAGAATAATAAACTCAAATGCTGGGCACAAGAGAAAAGGGTCCTTGCAGACCTTTTGAGAATGAACCTCAACAGCCAGGTGCCATTGGTATACTTGCCAATCATGAATGCACCACAGGTAAGTGAGGTAAATGTTTCTATAACTCCTACTATTTCCAACCCCAATGTTTCTTTGCCTTCTAGTGTGGCTATGGAACCTGTGTCATTGTCCAAACAGGCTCCTACCAAAGCCACCAAATCTAAAATCTCCAAAGTCAAGTCAAAGAAACCTACCTCTGTTGTTTCTCAAAAGACAACAGTTGTAACAACTACCATAAACCCTGAAGGGAGTGCACAGGGTGTGAGTGGTGAGGGGAGGGGTGAACATCAAAAAGCCCCCCAGGATAAGGTGGGAGAGGTGAGTGGTACCCATTCCAGCCAAGCCACAGTCTCTCAAAAGACTGTAGTGGTTCAAAAGGAGTCCAGCACATCCCTAGTTGCATCCTCCCAAAAGGATGTAACTATTGAAAATAGTCCCCATCCAGGGACACAGAACAAAAGAGGGAGGGACACTGAAGCTACACATTCACCAATTCAAGCCTTTTCAAGGAAGAAGAAGGCCAAAACCCTAGTTTCCACACAAGGGACACACACAGCACAGATACACCCACCAGTATCTGTGCCTTCTCAAATTCAGCTTGATGTGATTCCAGCAAATGTGGAATCACAGCCCCATTCTCTCAATATAGACACACACCATTCCTCAAACTCTCCTACACCCTCTCTGGATGTGGATATGATATTCACATCAATTCCTGATTCTCCCTCATTAAAACTCAGGGAGGAGCCCCACTCAAAACCTGGTGATCATCATCTTTTAGATGATTTGTTGGATCATCAGCCAATTCTTTCAGATGTAGTTGCAGAATCTGTGTCACCTCACTTAAAATCAATCCACACAGATTCAACAATTATATCACTTTCTATCTCTACATCATTTCCTTCTTCAACGGATATCTCTCATCCGTTGACAAGTGGTTGTTCTTCAACGGATAAGCTTAACAACAGTTATCCGTTGATACCATCAGTTTCCACTTCAACGGATACTCCCTATCCGTTGATGGCCTCTACACACTTCACAGAAACAACTCCAACTGTAGAGGACATGGCAACTGTACAATCACTTTTAGGCTTGAGGGAAGGGAGTGATTTTTGAGTGAGAGGCTGGGTTTCTCCCAGGCAAAAGAAGAGGTTGAGAGTCACCAAATGCATGCTATTTCTTCCAGCATGGCAAAAGTAAGTGAGAGGAGTGCCACCTTAGAAGGTGAAGGTGAGGGTGTGAGGGTGTGTGTGAGCCAGAGGGAGCCCCTGATGCAAGAAAAGAGAGAAATTGAGAGAAAGGCAGGTATAGAAGCTATAAGGGTGGATCCAGCCATTGCTAGTGAGTTAATGAAAGTGGATGATGCAGATAAGGGAAGACAATTTCAGCAACACTACAAAGCTGTCATTGATAACATTTCCTTGGATGCTGACACTTTTACTCACCCTGTTTCAGCCTATCAATTATTGGCTGCACAGGGCAATGTGGAGGCAGAACATACACTACACATTGTACACACTTCAGAATCTCTTCTCAGAGACAAAGCTGCTGTCAACAGGCTGCCTTCTCAAGCTGGTGAGCCATCTGAAGAATTTGGACTAAATTCTAATGATGATGACTCTAATTCTTTGAATGAGAGCATGAACTTAGGGGGAGTAGCAGGCCCAAGTTCTGTTCCTAATCTTCCTGCATGGGCATGAGCAAAACCATCAACACCAGGAGAGTTTGGTGTCACTTTGGTCAAACAAGTCATGACAATTCAGCAGGCCATTCAGGAGACTCAGGATGCTGGTACCAAGGCAATTCTTCAAGCTCATCTGGAATCTCTGCATCTCTTGCAGTTGCAGCATTACCAGCAAAATCTAAGTGTGGATGAGCTCAAGCTAGACATTGCTGATCTGAAATCCTACAATGCTGAGAAATTGGATTCAGTTATACCCTATGGTACTATGCAAGATTTGTTGGGGAGACTAAGGAAGGCCTCTGATGCTGACAAGAGGCTGGCCAGATTGGAAGATAGGGTTCAAATCATTGAAGACTCTATGGTCACCATTCTTCAGAATTAACAAACTCAAACAAATCTACTCATGCAGCTGGCACAAGCACAAGGCTTGACCCCTACCCTTGATGATAACAAAAAGGGGGAGAATAAAGGGGAAGGGGAAGGAGATCCATCTACAATAGTTCAGATTTCTCAAGTGCTAGTTCCTGTCATCACAACTTCTCCACCAATTCAAGTCAAAGGAAAGCTAGATGGAATTGATCTAATCCAGATAGCAGCAGCTGAATTGCAAGTCAAAGAGCAAAGGAAGAAGATTGATGAAAAGATGCAACTAATATTTGGTTCTACAACTTCTCAATCACAATCTGTGAAGCATAGCATAAAAGTGGAATCAATTATTATGGAACTCAAGCCAGTAGGGAGGCATAAGGATGGAGAAACTTCTTCCAAAGATCTGCAACCTATGGTTCTCAAGCCCAACAACAGATCCAATAAGGACTCTACAAAGAATCCTCTAAAAGAGGTGGATTTTCCTCTTCTAAAAGCAGATGAGGACAAGCTTTTAGGAAGAAGTATTGCATATCTCAAAGAGACCATGGATGAGGCTGTAAGGAGAAACATGGCTATTATTTTCAGAGAGGGAAAGAACATATGTGTGATGCAAGGACATCCCAAATTCTCAATAGCTAAGAAGGAAGAAACTAAAAGGTTGAAGGAAGAAGCCAAACAGTTAAAGGCTGACAAAAGAGCACAAGCAAAGCTTGAAAAACAGCTAGAGTCAAGTCAGGCTGAAGATCAGAAAGAAATTGAAGACAAAGGTGAAGATGAAGCTATGGGGGACATGGTTGGTACTGAGATGGAGGAAAGAAGTAAGGAAGAATGGCAGAAAGGGAAAAGAAAGAAGGTCAATGCAAAGAGAAAGAAGGTAGATAAGACTGAAGAAACCCAATCAATATCCAAACCACTACCCTCTATTCCTGAACCCATTGTACCTGACCCCTTCATGAACATTCATGGTGAAACAATCATTCCCAAGGAGGAACCAATTGATTGGGACACCATCAAATTGCCCACCTTCCTAACCTCTTCTCCACCATCAAAGAAGCAGAAAAGAAGAATCAAATCAACACCCTCTAAAGCCTCAATCAAATTCACACAGAAGCCTAAGTCCAAACCTCAAACCTCTAAAGATGATTATGTTCACATCTGTGACATAAAAGAATTTTCAGACATTGAACTCTATCTAGATGAGCTGGAGGATGTAAGGGGAATAGCTGCCTACAGACAGCTACCAGAAAGACTAGTGTTCAAATACAAATGAGCTGGGGAAAGAACATGGCCTCTTCACAGAATTCTGAATGAAGGCTACACTACCTTGATTAGAGTCTACTCAGCCATACATAAGGATTCTGGCTTTACCAGAACTGCCAGGACTGAGATTCTCAACAAGATTGCCAACATAAGGAAAACTTGGAGGGAGCCCAATGCTTTGCCTAGAACTTTACTCATTCCAGAGAGAGGTATTACAATTCACAAATCACCTCATTGGTTGATGGAGTTCAGAGACAACAAAGGAGTCAGAAGATTTTTCAGAATTGAAGATCAGCTAAAGATTGCCAGTAATGAAACTCTCAAGGATATGCAATCTAAGTTAGATATCAATGAAGAAGATGAAGCTGAATTCTACAGACAACTTCAACTTCAAATAGAGGAGAATGACAGGAGGCTAGGAAAGAAAACCAGGGATCAAAGGAAAAGAAAGTAATTTGCTCAGGCTAAAGGAGCACCCTTGGAAATAATGTATTTCTTCAATTTTATCTCAGCATATACACTTTTGCATCACTTTTGAATTTCTGCTTTGTTACAGTTAATATATTTGTTAAGTGTTTTGTTATCATCAGGCTAAACCCAAATTTATGCCTACAGTTTTAGTAGACATAAATAGGGGGAGATTGTTAGGAATATGTGTATTAGTTTGATGATAAGTTCAGCAAAACACTTAAGTAGAAATCTAGTGTTTGTAGCCTCAACGGATAAGACCATCTTGTCTATCCGTTGAAGGAGTAGCTTTTCTTAGCAATAAGTTTGGTATTGTAGCACATCTCACTTTCTGGTTTCAAGCTGTAATTCTTAGATGTTGTTAGGAGATAATCAGTCATGTTGACTACTAATGGATGTACAAGTAGGAGGGCTAATTGTAAATATTTCATGCCTTGTAATTTTGTATAAGTGAAGAAGTGTCAACGGATATTGAAGACCTTCAACGGATAAGAAACTAAGCTTCAACGGATGTCTCTAACGCTTCAACGGATAATATCCATCAACGTAAGTGCTTCAACAGATAAAGCTTCAACTGCTAGAGCATCAACGGATAAAGCCATCAACGGATGAAAGCTTCAACGGATGCACTGCTAGAGCATCAACGGATAAAGTCATCAACGGATGAAAGCTTCAACGGATGCTCAGTTTCATAGCAGTTGATAGTGACAGTTAACAAAGCTGACAGAGGCACATGGATTGACAGAGATGTGGTAGCCTATTTCAGGAATAACAGAAAAAGCAGCCGTTTTTAGTCTGGTTCATAATGGAAAGTCAACAGATAATTCCATATTACACTGGATAAAAATGGAACAGAAATAAGTGGAGAACTATTGTCTTATTGTACTTTATCTTTGTCTTCACTTGTAAACTTGGTGATATATAAATCAAGTAGTAGCTAGTAATTAGGTGTGAATTTTCCCTGAGCTGTTTAGAAATATCAAGAGAGAAAATCATCTAGTTTGTACTAGGAAGTAGCTGTGATTTAATTTTGAATCACAGATTTTCTGAAATAACACATCTCTGGTGGAACAACAAATCCACCAGAAAAGTTTTTAAGTTCTTTGTGTTCATTTCATTTGCGTTTAAATATATATCTGTCTGCATCAGCTCCAAGCAATTCACACACATTTGATCACTCAAACACTTAGTCTTACAAATTGCTCAAAACTTGAAAAAGTTTTGAGATTTACATTCAACCCCCCTTTTGTAAATCTCATTGTTAGTCCACTGGGAATAACACACCCTCTGCTTGTGGAAATCTAAATTATCTTTATCAAGTGATTTTAAATTTTACGAGAATATTTTATTTGAACCCTTAAAGATATAGGTTATACCGAGTTAACCAGCTGTAGGGGTACTACAACCATGTCATTGCGGCACCAGTGATATGACACTTCCGTGACAGTGTGATTGGTCACGGCGTATCCTTCTGTTAGCTCTTGGGATGAGCTTTTGGCTATTTGATATTTGTTCAGGATACGTGGATGCACCCAGTGTTTGATTTATGATTTGATTTATGGTGACGTTGTATATGCCGTACACATTATCCATTCTGTTGCACGCATTAGGTACCCTATGATGTGTGTATTTGTATCTGTTCTGATCTCGGTATGAAATATCTTAACCCCTCGTTGCGGCAGCCTTACTTATTTTTAAAATTGTTGTTTTATTATAAATTGCAGATTATTTATTTCTGATCTCTTTGTTTTATAAACTGTATTCCAAATTCGTACTGGGCGTTTGGCTCATGCCGTATTCTCTTTCTGGCACGTGCTTAGGGGAATCTGGGATTGTGTGATGGAGAGCTACCCCAATTCGTTGATTAGGATTTCAAAATTTTATCATTAATTAGACTTAATTATTTATTTAGAGAATTCGGAATTTATATTATTGTTTAGACAATTTGGAGATTTAATATTATTTTGAAGATTTTAGACTATTTAATTTTTGTTTAGAAATATATTAGTGCTCTGTTTGTAGGTTTATAGCTTATAGGTAATATCTCCTTCTATTTTAAGAAGGGATGTTACACACTCTCTCTCTCTCCCCCCCTCTCTCTTTCTCTCTCCCCCCTCTCTCTCGTAATTAGTCTCTCTCTCTCACTCTCTCTTTCTGTTTGAGTCCAGAACCCTTGAGCCCCTAGTACCAAGAGAAGTGGTTTACCTGTTGGGCTAAGCCTTGCAGATTTTGATTGGCTATATGTTTATGCAAGCGTGTGTTCATTGGTGCCTTTTAGGTAAAAGTGAAATATTATATTTGTCTTCTTCATCATTCTCACGAGTCTGCTGTTGGGTTTCGAAAGCATAAAACGCAGCGGATAAACATAAATAAAACAAAAATTCGAAACCCAAAAATAGGATCCATGTATAATTATGGGCAGATTATGGAGATAACGAATCATACCTTTCAAGAGCTTAACTTTCACGAACTCAACGGAGATCCTAGCTATCACGCTTTGTGTCTACCTCTCGGAGAAACACCTCTATGGTATCCACACGAGCACCTTCAAGAACGTCTCACGAACTTGACTACGGAATGGATGTACTAGCCTCCTTCTTGACGATCTGAATTGCCTCTGCCTCTCTTTGCTGCTAGGGTTTTCTCAAAAACGTACAAGCCTCTTTAACCTATCATTATGTATTTATAATGGCTGATTAAAAAGGCCCATAACAGCAAAGCCCAACCCTAGTAGGTATTGGATTAAATAATAAAAATGAATTTCTATTATTTAATTAATAACTAAGTTATACTTAATTATTATGGGCAAAAACATTTCTTTTAATTCGAATTTATATTATCTCAATTAAGTCTTACTTAATTATAATAAAATTCAAATAATCATCAATTAATTTAAATCCATAATTTAAATTAACTATTCCATTAAGTGCTCTATTTGTGCGACCCTATAGGCTATTATTTAATTGGAAATAATTTTATTCTCTAATAAAAGTATAAACAATGAGCGGTATCTAGTAATAAATTATTGTTACCCAATTAAACAATAATTAAATCGTGATTAGATAAAACCTTTCATGATTAATATTTTTCGTGTAATATAATCCCTTTAACCATACATATTATAGATTAAACTCGAGGCATGTATTTAGTCATCCTCTTCAACATTTAATCCGGGTTTACTTGATCTATGAGTAGATTATCGAGACAAATCATTATTTGAGCATAACCATGCTTTTATAATCTCACTCAATCAAGAGGCCAATAATATCTCTCCTAATTATAGGAGGGTTAAATCCTTTATCTATCATTCATAATTCTCATACGACTCATGATATACCCGATGTCCACTTTTATCATCACCCGATCAAAAGTAACTTTTAATGTAGTCAAAGTATATTAATCCTCGTATAGAAATATAATGATTTCAAGTCAAAGGATCGTTACACCATTATCACTGTGAGTCTTTCTTATGACTTTATTAAACATGAAGAATCTCACTGTGGGTCTGTCCAGTACCATGTACTCTCACATGTACCTATGTATTGACTTTAGTATCCCCATACTTATAACCAATGAGATGTGGTTATTTTGTCAAACAACATACTAGTCTATCTATGTATTATTATTGTCCTATATAATAATACTCGACTAGGGACCTTTAAGAATATGATATATTATATAATCTCAAGTTCAAGTCATGTACTTAAACTATACAATTTGTATCATGATTCTAAGGACATTTATTATGCTAACAAAATATCGCAGTAATTAAGGTCGTAATAAATACATTTATTGAATGATCAACTGACATTATAAAAGAATAATGTATTGCCTCTAGGGCACCTATACTAACAATCTCCCACTTCTGCTGCGACAAGCCTTTGGTCAGTGGGTCTGCAATGTTATCATTTGTGTGCACTTTACATATGTGTATATCACCCCTTTCATTAATCTCTCGAATAAGGTGAAATCTCCTGAGTATATGTTTAGCCCGGGAGTGTGATCTAGGTTCTTTAGCCTGTGCAATGGCTCCATTATTATCGCAGTATAGATCAATGGGATATGCGATCGATGGAACCACTCCCAAATCAGAAATGAACTTTCGAATCCAAACGACCTCCTTAGCTGCTTCACAAGCTGCAATGTACTCAACCTCCATCGTAGAATCAGCTACTGTTTCTTGCTTTAAACTCTTCCAGCTTACAGCACCTCCGTTTAGACAAAACACAAAACCAGACTATGATACAGTATCATCTCTGTCTGTTTGGAAACTTGCATCGGTGTAACCTTTTACAACGAGTTTCTCTTCTCCTCCATACACCAAGAATGAATCTTTAGTTCTTTTCAGGTACTTAAGAATATTCTTAACTACTGTCCAGTGACCTTCACCCGGATTAGACTGGTATCTGCTCATCATGCTCAAAGCATACGAGACATCTGGGCGAGTACATACCATTGCATACATGATAGATCCAATTGCTGAAGCATATGAAACTTTATTCATGTGGTCCTTCTCATCCAATGATTTCGGACACCGGTCCTTAGAGATCGTTATCCCTTGAGACACGGGGACATATCCCCTTTTTGCATTTTGCATTCCAAAACGATGCAAAACCTTATCAATGTATGTGCTCTGACTTAGACCGATCATCCTTCTAGATCTTTCTCTATAGATCCTCATTCCTAGAATGTAGGATGCCTCTCCTAAGTCTTTAATGGAGAAATTGCTCCCTAACCAAGTCTTAACAGCCTTTAGAGAAGGTATGCCATTCCCCATTAGTAGTATATCATCAACATATAGTACTATGAATGCCACATAGCTCCCACTAACCTTCTTGTAAACACACGGTTCATCTTCGTTTTGAACAAAGCCATACTCTGTGACTATTTCATCAAAACAGATATTCCATCTCCTAGAGGATTGCTTCAATCCATAAATGGATCGACGCAATTTACATACCTTGCCAGCATTCCTTGGATCGACAAAACCCTCAGGTTGTGTCATGTACACATCCTCTTCAAGGCTTCCATTAAGGAAGGCTGTTTTGACATCCATTTGCCAGATTTCATAATCATGAAATGCTGCAATGGCAAGTAAAATCCTTATAGACTTGACCATAGCCACTGGTGAGAAAGTTTCATCATAGTCAATATCATGAATTTGTTTGAAACCGTTTGCAACCAGCCTAGCTTTATAGGTCTGAACATTTCCATCCATGCCCTTTTTCTTCTTAAAAACCCATTTGCACCCTATGGGTTTTACCCCTTCAGGTGGATCAACCAAAGTCCATACTTGGTTTTCGTACATGGAATCTATCTCGGATTTCATGGCTTCAAGCCATCTCTTAGAGTCTGGACTGTTCATAGCATCTTGGTATGTGAGAGGCTCATCTTCATCTATGAGCATCAAATCACCACACTGAGTCATGAGAAATCCATATCTCTCTGGCTCATGGCGAAATCTACCAGATCTACGAACAACCTGTGTTTGTTGAGCATTATCATTATTTTGCTCTTGTTCCACTTCAGGTTCAATGCTATTTTACGGTTCTCGATCTTCATCGAGATCTATAGTTCTCCCACTATTTCTTTTGGAAACAAAATCTCTTTTCATGAAGACAACATCTTGAGCAATAAACACGTTCTACTCAGAAGGACTATAAAAAAAATACGCCTTTGTTTCATTAGGGTATCCTACAAAAATGCACTCTTCGGATTTAGGTCCAAGCTTGTCAGATTCTTGACGTTTCACAAACGCCTTACATCCCCAAACTTTCATAAAGTTCATTCCTGACCGTTTCTCCTTCCATATCTCATATGGAGTCTTTTGAACCTTCTTAGTAGGAACACGGTTAAGTATGAAAGCCGTTGTTTCTAGAGCGTAACCCCAGAAACTAATTAGAAGATCTGCATGACTCATCATTGATCGCACCATGTCCAACAAGGTGCGATTTCTCCTCTCTGAAACTCCATTCCATTGAGGTGTTCCTGGCGGAGTGAGTTGTGATACAATACCACACTCTTTCAAATACTCTCTAAATTCGGTGCTTAAGTATTCACCCCCACGATCGGATCGTAAGATCTTAATACTTGCATCTCCGCCAATTTGCTTCTCTACTTCAACCTTGTATTCTTTAAATTTTTCAAAAGAATCGGATTTGTTCTTCATAAGATATACATATCCATATCTACTGAAATCATCAGTAAATGTTATGAAGTAGTAGTAGCCTCCTCTAGTCATTACACGCATTGGACCACATACATCACTATATATTAGCTCCAGACGTTTAGCGGCCCTTTGACCCTTACCAGTGAAAGGGGCTTTAGTCATCTTACCAAGCAAACAAGATTCGCATTCTTGGTATGATTCAAAATCAAACTTATCCAAGTATCCATCCTTATGTAATTTGGATATGCGTTTCTCATTTATGTGGCCTAGACGACAATGCCAGAGGTATGTTTGATTTGAGTCATTCATTTTAAGTCGTTTGTTTTCTATATTACAGATAGGGTTATCTAAATCAAGAACATATAAACCATTAAATAAACGCGCAACACCATAGGTTAAATCATTCAAAGCAAAAGAGCAACTGTTGTTCTTTATTATAAACGAAAAACCTTTATTGTCCAAACAAGAAACAGAAATAATGTTGTGAATTGCAGGCACGTAAAAACAGTCTTCTAGTTCTAAAACAAGCCTAGAGGGCATAGATAAATAATAAGTCCCTACAGCTAAAGCAACAACTTTTGCTCCATTGCCTACTCTTAGGTCCACTTCTCCCTTAGCCAAAGTTCTACTTCTCTGCAGGCCCCGCACATTTATACAAATGTGAGAAGCACATCCAGTATCAAATACCCAAGATGTAGAAATAGACAAATTGACTTCTATAACATAAATACCTGATCCAGAAATCTGAACTGCTTTCTTTTTCTTCAGATCCTCCAAGTAAATTGGACAGTTTCTCTTCCGGTGACCATCTTTCTTACAGTAGTGACATTCACCCTTGGCCACACCACCTTTAGGCTTTAAAGCCTGTTTGGGACCTGACTTTGGTTTGGATGTAGAATCAGATCCAATCTTCTTCTTACCCTTCCATTTGCCCTTCCCTTTGGCCTTACTTTTATTTCCCACCATCAGTATGGGAGCAGGTTCAGCTGTCTTCATGTTGGTCTCATATGTTCTTAACATATGCAACAATTCAGTAGGTGTTTTGTCAAATTCATTCATATTGTAGTTCACAACAAACTGAGTGAATTTGTTGTTCAAAGAATTCATGATTAGGTCAATACCAGTTTCCGGACCAATCGGGAAACCCAAAGTTTCAAGGTACGCAATGTAACCAATCATCTTCAGAACATGTGGGCCAACTAGTTCACTCGCCCCTTGTTTGCAATTAAAAAGTGACTTACTCGTGTTGAACCTTTCTTGACGAGTTTGGCTTACAAACATGCTTTGATAGTATATGCATCCATATGCACATGCTGTCTTTGAAGCTCAGCACTCATAGTTGCCAACATAAGACATGCAACATCATTTGCATCATTCTCATCCCTTGTGCGTGCTGCTCGTTCATCAGCAGTAGCACCCTCAGGAAGGGGGCCTGGAGGAGGAATATCAATGACATGAAGCTTGAGGAATATCAAATTATTTTCTGCCTGAGGACAATCCTCAAATTCCTCTGCCAGTCTAGGAAGTTGTTTCCTCCTGTCAGCTTGTCTTTCTCAAGGACTGAACGTACGGATAGTGTGTTTGTGTTGTTTGCCATTACTCAGTATCTACAATAATAAAAGTGCAAAATAAACATTAGATTGTCTGAGTTAAAATTTTATGTTCATATGATTATGATATATTCATAATATATCTCCCACTATTTTTTTTATCAAATTAATAGCCCTAACTATTAATTTGGAAAGTATATCCCATAAATCTTTCTAGTGAGCCAAGATCCATATTTCGTCATGTTCTAAGTCAACCACTGGTATCCTTAAAATATGATTATTTAGGTAGACAACAGTTGTCAATTATATCATATATAATTCTTGGATAATTTGGTGAACAACAATTGATCTTATCTATCTAATAGATTTTTAACCAAACTCTATGCTTCTAAGTTCATAATAGTTGAATATAACTGTTTATATTCACCTTATTATGATGACTCAGTTAAGTTAGACCCAATGATACAACGTCCGTATATAACCGTTTATATTCATCGCATTTCACCATGATAGATAGGAGTCCCCTGCCACTGACAGCCCTTCCCCTTATCGATCTAGGATTTAATGAGTGTTCATTCATTGGAAAGCATCTGATTAAAACTTAATATTTTTACTTAGGGATTTTTAATTTAGAACGATCATGATCCCATCATAAAGAGATTCCCAATTTTTCCTTGAATAAAATACTTCAAATCAATACTCGTCAATGGTTTGATTTTCAGGTAGTGGAGGAGTCACATCGGTCTCGCTTAAAACCCACAGCCTTACAAGTTCTATGAACCCGTTGTTGACAAAATCGCCCCATGTCAGAAATAAAGAAAATTCGTATTTTATTCCGTGTTTCATAAATACGAGAATCTCATGATCGTTTGTTAATTTTAAATCTTGTGTCGTTACAGATTTTATCTTGTTTAAAGGCATGGCATGGGTGATGTATCTAATACATACATGTATCATTAATCTAATTAAAACATGCATTTTCTACTCTACACATACTATTTATACATCATATGAAAAGTGCGTAAAGTAAACGTGCAATAGTTATGGCCCAATCCTATGTGATCTTTTCAGGCTAATGAAAAGATCAAGGTCAGTCTATGGTGTAAAAATAACTATTACATATGTCTTCTCTATTGCTTCCATTGTCTCCTTGGCCTCCATAGGATGCCTCCTCTTTCCTTTGTCCTTCTTGGATGTTACATTAAGAATTATACTAATGAACTTACAAAAGAACTCGAGTTACATTTGAGATAAAATAACTACAAATAGAAAACGACATGCAAGTCGTATTTATTACAAACCAAAAGAATAAACCATTACAATTAAGGTCTTAAGGCCATAACTATGCACCATGCTCAAGTAACCATTAAAGAACATGATAGATCATATAAAGATGACATACTATTTATCACTTATCATGATCCAATCAAGAATAATAAATAAGTAAAGCATATGTCATAATACTATTCCAGAAGCATGTATCAGTATACACACGATCCATATCCCAGTTACCAAAAACATGTATCAGTATACATATTTTAAGAGATCGCATATATATGAGTTATGGCAGATCTTAAACATACTAGTATCATCATATAGATCATTAACAGATTCATCATATCATTCATATAACATAACTGTTATCATGGCAGACTCATATAACATAACTGTTATCATGGCAGACTCATCACACATGCATACTTGTAAAAATACAGTAAACACGTAACAAAATCAGCCCCTTATACACGTAGCTCTGATGCCATTGTTGGGTTTCGAAGGCATAAAACGCAGCGGATAAACATAAATAAAACAAAAATTCGAAACCCAAAAACAGGATCCATGTATAATTATGGGCAGATTATGGAGATAACGAATCATACCTTTCAAGAGCTTAACTTTCACGAACTCAACGGAGATCCTAGCTATCACGCTTTGTGTCTACCTCTCGGAGAAACACCTCTATGGTATCCACACGAGCACCTTCAAGAACGTCTCACGAACTTGACTACGGAATGGATGTACTAGCCTCCTTCTTGACGATCTGAATTGCCTCTGCCTCTCTTTGCTGCTAGGGTTTTCTCAAAAACGTACAAGCCTCTTTAACCTATCATTATGTATTTATAATGGCTGATTAAAATGGCCCATAACAGCAAAGCCCAAACATAGTAGGTATTGGATTAAATAATAAAAATGAATTTCTATTATTTAATTAATAACTAAGTCATACTTAATTATTATGGGCAAAAACATTCCTTTTAATTCGAATTTATATTATCTCAATTAAGTCTTACTTAATTATAATAAAATTCAAATAATCATCAATTAATTTAAATCCATAACTTAAATTAACTATTCCATTAAGTGCTCTATTTGTGCGACCCTATAGGCTATTATTTAATTGGAAATAATTTTATTCTCTAATAAAATTATAAACAATGAGCGGTATCTAGTAATACATCATTGTTACCCAATTAAACAATAATTAAATCGTGATTAGATAAAACCTTTCGTGATTAATGTTTTTCGTGTAATATAATCCCTTTAACCATACATATTATAGATTAAACTTGAGGCATGTATTTAGTCATCCTCTTCAATATTTAATCCGGGTTTACTTGATCCATGAGTAGATTATCGAGACAAATCATTATTTGAGCATGACCATGCTTTTATAATCTCACTCAATCAAGAGGCCAATAATATCTCTCCTAATTATAGGAGGGTTAAATCCTTTATCTATCATTCATATTTCTCATACGACTCATGATATACCCGATGTCCACTTTTATCATCACCCGATTAAAAGTAACTTTTAATGTAGTCAAAGTATATTAATCCTCGTATAGAAATATAATGATTTCAAGTCAAAGGATCGTTACACCATTATCACTGTGAGTCTTTCTTATGACTTTATTAAACATGAAGAATCTCACTGTGGGTCTGTCCAGTACCATGTACTCTCACATGTACCTATGTATTGACTTTAGTATCCCCATACTTATAACCAATGAGATGTGGTTATTTTGTCAAACAACATACTAGTCTATCTATGTATTATTATTGTCCTATATAATAATACTCGACTAGGGACCTTTAAGAATATGATATATTATATAATCTCAAGTTCAAGTCATGTACTTAAACTATACAATTTGTATCCTGATTCTAAGGACATTTATTATGCTAACAAAATATCGCAGTAATTAAGGTCGTAATAAATACATTTATTGAATGATCAACTGACATAAAGATTATAAAAGAATAATGTATTGCCTCTAGGGCACCTACACTAACATCTGCTTCTTGTAATTATTAAGATTCATGTTGCTTGCACTCCTCCGTAACATCATTTGGTGGAGAACTTGTGGTTTTGTACATTACTATTTTATATTTTTTTCTGCAGTACTATAATGAAACAGTTGGAGATCTCAAATATTGGAGCTACCGAGTTGATTTTGTCAAATGGTATGCGAGTTTGCTATTAGTGTACTGGCTTGTTAGATGACCATGGATGATTATGCCTTCAAAACAACAAATTCAAACATGTTCTAACAGCAATTCACCCCTATATTTAGTAACTTATGTCATCATATATTATTTTGTGACACTATCCATCCCTTTCTGCATTATTTTATCTGAGCTATAGATCTATTTGAAGCTATAGTCCCCTTATTATGTGTAAGAAACTTAGTTGATTTTATGCTGGAAGTTGTTGTTAGTCATTCTGTAGAGTGTAGATTGGACACTCACCAAATCTGATCAAATGGGAGTGGGTAATATATTGCTTAATGCTTAGATAATATATTTAGCTATTTATATTTTCTATAACAGGTAATATTCACAGGGTTCTCATATGGGGGTTTATCTGAACTACCGGAGAGTGAGTGCTACTCATGCTCCAAGGGTTCAACAATTGCGCTCCCTAGTTACTAGAGGGAATTCAATATTATGGATCAAGTTACTATAATAACATGAGTTTGGGACTTAATATTATATGTGATGGTACTATGTATCCATTAATCAATACATACCTTCAACCCTTCATGTCACATAAAAATACAACATATTCTTTGTTTTATATAGCAAGACGTTGAATTTCTTCTTATAAAATATAGATGTGTTATACAATTCCTTGTATTATGTTTGTGATATATATACCTGTAATATCTGTTTCTTTGATGACCAAGTATGATTATGGGTTCAAAACAACAAATTCAAACATATCTGGAAGCAATTCACCCCCATATGTAGCAATTCATGTCTTTTAAACTAGAAGGTGCTCTTTCCTCTTTGTGATTTTTAAGTTATCCTTTCCTGTCACCATATATTATTTTGTGACATTATCTATCCCTGCCTGCAATTAGGTTATAAATAGAAAAACACCTTCTTATCTCTGTTCTATTTGTAGAAATTTAGAATCCATCATTCTTTTCACTCGTCCCACCCCGGTCTTCTTTTCATCTCGTTTACACCTTTTTCCTTTAGTTCCTTGTATATTGAGTCAGAAGTATAAAAACGTAAGGTCCAATATGCTAATATATATTTTTGTTGGCCTTGTAATCATTTTCCCTTCTTATTTCATAGTCCTAAAAAGGTGAACCTTGTAGCTTTATTGATTAGGGGCATGCGCGTTGAAGATGCATTGCTGCAGTTACAAGTCACTATAAAGCGAGCTTCAAGAACAGTATATCAGGTGACTAGATTACTTGTTCTTCTATTAATTATTGTAAAGTGGGTTAATGTGTGGGACTTTGGGGGTGTTGCTGTAAGAAAGTGTAGGGGTCACATGGGGTTAGACTGTCACGAGAAAGTAAATTTTGGTTAGTTTTGTTCGATGGATGTGCAACTTATTTTTTCAGTTTTGTAAATTGCACTATAATTATATGCTTACTTTAGTTTTTTAGATGTATGCAGGGGCTCTGGGTCACGTAAATAGATTACTTCACACAGTTACAGGGGGTTATGCATTTATGATATGGGCATGATTTCTTATGAAAGGGTTTAGGGTTAGCGTGAACTCTACTAGAGTGGCTGGAGGAATGGCGCCAGTGCCAGCACATTCGACAGTTCCCGAGCCACAATCAGCAGTGGCACAACTGAATTTACACGTGGCATCAAGCGTACATAGAGTTGGTCCCCTGATTTTGCCGGACTAGGAAAGGGGTACAAAAAGAGAGTTGGAAGCACCGGGAGAGAGAATGAAACCAGTGGTAGACAAAGGAGGAGTGCCAGCACCGGCGAGTAAACATGGCCACACAGGATGGCTGCATTAATTAACTAGTGTGAATGTTGCAAATTAGTTATTGTGTACCTTAATGAGAATGTTTATAAATAGATTTGAAGTTATAGTTATAATTCTTGTAGAGAACCTTTGTATTATAAATTTAATTTTAATTTTGAAATAACAATTGAATTAATATAATATAATTTATTTTAAAATTGATTTATTTTAAATAATGAGATTAATTTTATAAACAGTTGTGTGAAACCCACTTAAAAAATGATGTATACCGTTGTATATCTCACTGCACTTTTTTTATAAAAAAACTGTTATCTTTTGATATTCTTTGCAATGGTTTAATCTTTTACACCATTGTCTTTTAAACAAAAAACATTCATGACAGCGGTTTTAACTAGTTAAAAGAAGTTTATAAACTGTTGTTTATGAAAATATCGAATAAGTTAACAACAATGGTTTTTCTACAAAACCATTATTGTTAAGTTAGGTAGATAATAGTTGAATAAAGAAACAGTTGTTTAAAGAATTTCCCAATAATGGTTAATATAGAGTACCCGTTGTGAATTACTGATTGTAACCATTATTAAAAACATTGTTGAATCTCGCTTATTACAAGTGTATAAACAACCGTTGTCCAACCTTCGATCACACGAGTGTTGGATAGACAACGGAAACTCTATCTGTCACACAACAGAAAAAAAACAGTTGTATGATTGCAAATATGTTGTAGTGTCATCTACATCTTGATTATGTTGGAGAGCTTGAATTTTGTGTAACTGTAGAGACAGTTTTCGAACGACGCTTTTCCCGTTTTTGAACATCACTGAGTGCTAGAAGCTTCGCCAGAAGCAAGCAAGACTACAAAAGAGAGAATCCACTTCAGATAACCGCGCCTCTGCTAGGGCAGCGCAGAAGAACTGGAAACTCGAAACGACCGGTCAAAGGAATTGATCCTCGAGATGGGCTTGTAGAAGACTTTTGGTGTTAGTGTTATTGGTGGCTTGAATGCCAGCTTGATTTTGATTAATTAGTTTGAACAAGGTGGATAGAAGGTGATGATAGTTGCAATCCTTTGAAAACATCTAAACTGGAGTTTTAGTTTCTCCTCTTATGTCCCTGCCTATATCTTCAGCATCCTATCCAAGAGAGTCATCTCCAATAGAACCACCAGAAGCACCAGAAGGATAGTCAAGATCATCACCAGCTATAGAAGGTAGTGAATTGATTGCATCCTTGGCTCTTATCATAGAAGCTGTTGTGTGTACCAAGTTTAAATTCCTCTCACCAGCCTGTGACTCCTTTATAGATTTAGATTTCTTCTTTCTTATATAAGTTTGAGGTTGGTCTGTGTCCCTTCTCCTTTTGGCATGTGCTCTTGGTTGAGAGCTTGTTTCAATAGTCACATCCTTTTGGGAGGATGCAACTAATAATGAGCTTATTTCCTTATTAAGCACTACGGTTTGTTGGGAAACTGCAGTGTGGCTGGTTGGGGTCACACAAACCTCACTCTCCTTATCCTTAGGGTTTCTTTGATTTTCACCATGTCCCTCACCTGTCTCACCACCCTTCACACTCCCCTCTTGTGTTTTGGTGGTTTTTGAAACTAGTTTCTTTTGAGAGGAACTAGAGTGGGGTTTCTTTGATTTGAATTTAGAAATTTTGGATTGTTAGGCCCTTAATCAACTATAGAGGGGGGTGAATACAGTTAATACAATCAATTCGAAAAAGTTTCAACAAAATCAACAGTTTTTATATTAACAGATAAAAACTTATTATAAATGTACTCTCTTGAAAGGATGAACAAATATCCTTGAGAGCTGTTAGGTTATGCGAAAGATATAACAATGTCGCAATGCTTATAGCATGAACCTAATATGTGCTTTATATAGAGCACAACTACACAATGTATAAGGAATCCTATTCTATTACAACAAGGAAACCTATACAATGCTTCTGAGATAAAGTCCTTCACCGTCTTCAGTTCTTGTTTCCTTTTCCTTCTCGAAGATCAACTAATGTGACAAATACTGATTACATCATCCGTTGACATCATCATCCGTCGATATCATTATCCATCGATATCATCATCCGTCGATGTCATCATCATCCGTTGATGTAAGTTCTGATATGAACTTCTGATAGTTTCTGCTTGATATCATCAATTGCTCCTAACAATCTCCCCCAACTTGTTTATTATGGAAATATGTAGAAGTTCTAATTGATCATGTCAAAACTATCTACATGCAGGAATCAAGTATGCATATTCAATCTTGCTTCAGTGAATATCGGACTTTACTCTTCTTCCTGAACTGCTTCTTTAACTTGAGCATTGTCAGCGGTTAATTCCAGTTCTTCAGCTCAGAAAGCTCCATAAATCTTCCTTCTTTGATGAGCTTGGCTGATTTTTTCTTCTTCACATTTTTCTTCAGTATCATGAGCTTGAACTACTGTATATATTGGATCTATCAGTATTTGAGATTTAGTTTCCTTAGATACTATTTTAATCTTTGCAATAACTTTGGCTTTAGACTTTGAAATCCTTGACTTCTCTCCTATCTTCTCTTTTCCTTTAAGTTTCTTGTCAGCAGTTATAGTAACTTGTGATATGAGATCTTCTGCCTGAACGGTTTCCCTTATAACTAAACCTCTGGTTGGTCTATTAGAAGGATCATCTTCATAAAGTACTTGAGAAATAACAGCAATATCAACATTTGTTATCTTCATGGAATTCTTGAAGTCTTCCTCCATTTACCTTAGCTATTCAAGATCAACTCCAAGATTTTCTTTTGCAAATATTCTTCTACTCACCTCAGAGTCAAATAATTGAATCTCCGGATCCTTATAGAATAGAGTTGTTTTTCTTTCTTTAAATTTCAGAGTTTAAAGATATTGATTTTTTCAGCACCAGCTTCTATCTCCAGAATACCTTGGTCTTCATCAGCAGCAGTTGTGACTTGTGAAGATTTTTGAATTTTTGTTGTCACAATCAAATCTTCTACTTTTCTTTCATTCCTCTTAATTTCTCCACCTTGTCTAGATTGTCTAGTGATTACTTTTGATGAACCACTAACTCTAACTAGCTCTTCGCCTCTTCTCCTTTCACTTTCCTTCTGTCCCCCCTTATTACCTCCATCAGGATTCTGTCCCCCCTTATTACCTCCATCAGGATTTTCATCATTAGTACTTATCAATGTTAGCTGTTTGCATTTAGATTTAACAATTTTCTCCCTCTTTTTGGCATCATCACCAAGCAGTAGAGAAAGAATCAGCTCCATTGAATTCTGTACTTTTGTAAGTTGATCAGACTATTGAACTTGTCTGGTTTCCAATCTAGCTTGACTGGCTTCAATTGTAGTTTGTCTGGCAACTATTGGTGCAATTTGTTTCTAAATTTCGTGATGAGTAGTCAGCTTTGAAGCAATCAATGATTCTTTAATCCGATTGATTTGAGTAGTAGTTGCTTCATGAGCTGTGTGTAAGGATCTAACAACTATAGTTGATGCTCTTAGATGATTGAGCATATCAAGATTTGTAATCTTCTGTTCTATTTTTTCCAGATGTACAACAGCTTGTGTTCTGGAAATAGGATATATATAATCTTTCCAATGAGCATTCAAGAGATTATCAAAATAATCCCGCTTCTTCTTAGCATCTAACCCTTTCATTTTCTGTTGTCTCACATGCACAGACATATCTTCAAGGAAGAAAAGATCATCCTCAGCATCTGTAATAGCATTAGAAACATTAGCTTTTTCACCATCATTAGATTATTCAATAGAAATCGAATTTTTCTTTAATTATTGAACTTCATCACCAGCTTCAGCATGTAGAATAGAATTAGAAATTGGTGCAGTATGTGATCCAGTAGCTTCAAAAGCTTCCACACCTTCAGCAGTTAACTCCACATCTTCAAGTATTGTAGATAAATGAATTGGAGCTTCGAGATTAACTTCCAAAACCTTAGTTCCTGTAACATGTTGTGGTGATTCTGAAATGGATAAAACTTAATGAATGGACTGTTGTGCTACTACATCTTCAGGGACAATTAGGAATTTCTCAGGTGATGGTAAAGTAGAGTAAATGGACTACTTTTCAACAAAAACAGGGATTTTATGATGTGATGAAATAGCATAATGTATGGACTGCAAGAAAGTATCAGTACTTAGACTTGCAGGGAGATCAATAGCCATTGATACATCAGAGTTTTCTTGATGTTCAACAGACTGCTGTTCAACATCTGTTTCTTTAGTACTCTAAGCACCTGCAAAAATATAGCAATTAAAACTTAATCTCTCTATTATTTTAAAGTAGTCTCACTACTCCTCGCACCACACATCTCATGACTTTTAATAGTCAGAGCTTCCTCACAAGGATTACTAAATCCTATCTCCCATCTACCTCTCCTTTTTCCAGGAAGGATCCTGCCTCTCTTAAATTATGTTTTTCTCTCAATCTTTTCACACATCTCATAAAAAAGGCTTAGAAAGATTGTCCTATAGAAACAAGAGGTGGATAAAGAAGGGTGATCTATGGTCATACAACTAGAGATAGTCCTTAAATGAGTTCTAGAAGTAATCATACCAACAGGATTTTGTATCATGAAAAATAAATGATGAAAAGACTGAATCGGTATTTAGAATAAATGTTGATAAAGTATTAAAAATATTTATACCTTATGAATCTGAAGATGCAGATTCCGTGCGAACATTCTGTTGTGGTACTGATAAAATATCAGTATACAATTGAGACGGATGAACTCTGCCTTCCGCATCAATTATAAGAGTCACTGCAGCAAGAGTAAGGCTTGTATTGCAACTTTGATGCATTGGTTCTTGTGTAGCTGGAGAATCAGGATTTGTTGGATGACTTTGACAACCAGGTTCTTGTGTACTCTTCTCCAAAATTGCAGTAATATCCTGAGCAGATTCAATCAGAGGCTCTTACTCTTCAATATCTGCTGCACCACTTTGTGGTGC
Organism: Apium graveolens; assembly: GCF_009905375.1. Lineage (NCBI taxonomy): Eukaryota > Viridiplantae > Streptophyta > Magnoliopsida > Apiales > Apiaceae > Apium > Apium graveolens. The sequence goes on from NC_133654.1 coordinate 6,399,471, forward strand.
AGGTTCATGTGGGATTGGAACATGAGATGTAGCTTCTGTACCCCTTTGAGATACAGGTTCTTGTGTGCTTGATTCAGGGAAAAGTCATTTCCCTTGCAGCCTCTTGACACTAGATTCTACTTGCTCATGAGAGACTTCCCTCGCTCTCTTGTGATATTGCGTGACTGGAGTTTCAGACAGTTTTACAAGTACCTCGGCAGTAGACTGGATGTCAGAATTTGGATTTGATGCACTCTGTGTCTCCTCAGCAATTTCCTGTTTATCTGGAGCAAGTGCTGATTGTAATAGGCTTTGACCAATCTTCTTTTCTTTGGTCTGGGATTTGCACTAATATCACTAGCTGTGTCTTTTTCAGTTGATGGAACAACTTGTCTTGGAGAAAAATCAGATGAAAGGTTTTGAAATCTGAAAGATAAAATAGCATTGTCCTCATCTGAATCTGATTCTAATCCAGCAAGTATAAGTTTCCTCTTTACAATTTCTGAAGGTTTTGAAGAATGAGGAACTTGAGATGCTTCATCTTTTGGCTTAGCTACATCAGGATTTGTAGCTCTTTTAGCCAATTCTTTCTTTCTTTTTATAATAAATGTCTTTTGAGAGACACCTGAGATGGCTTCTTTTTGAGATTGTTTTGGTGGTTGGGTTTGTCTTTGGATTTGTGTTTGAGTTGTTGTGCTGAGGTGAGCTACAGTGGGGTTTCCAAAGGTGATTTCCTACAGCTTAGCACTCTGACTGTTAAGCAAACCATAAGTCTCAGGAAGCCTTGCTAAAATCAAGTTTCTTGCAACTAGTGGTAACCTCAAAGGAGCCAAATTTCACCATTTTTCATCTCGTGAAATTAAGTCAGAAAAGCCCTTTTGTCAACTTAAACACTGACACTATTTGATTAGAGGGGATAGAAGTATCAGGAAAACAAGCATTAAAAATCGACTGACAGAATCTAACATAATATACTATATTTCTATCAGTATTTATCCTATCACCAATAAAAGACAAAACTACTATACCATAATCATAATGTGAACCATGAATTAGAGGGTACCCTATCTGCTGTGTCATAATGGGCAAGGCATCAAAATTTGAAGATTTGTTGTTGAAAGTCTTTGTGATGCAATCAAAGAAGAAATTCCATTCCTTCCTTAGCCCATTCTTTTTTGATTGACCAAGGTTCTTCAAGTCTTTGTCATAGCCAATCTCAGTAAAGAATCTCCTCATCTCAATATCATTGATCGGTCTTGTGTAAGAGGTATGAGAAGGCAACTGTAATGCATCACTTACAGTTTAAGGAGTTACAATCCTTTTTGTATTGTCAAATTCAAATACAAGGCTTGGAGATCCATTAGCTCCTCCATCATCAAATACTCCAGTCCTCCAAATAGCAAGCACCTGGTCACCAGAGATTGTGGGTGGAGTTGTGAGAGCAAACCCAATCTCGTTGGATCTAAGAAAGTCCTGAAAAATATGAAAATCAACTTTCACACTGTCACTAGTCAGGATAGCTGAATAGTTATTAGTCACAAACTTTGCACCACCATAATCAAATGGCTTAGAAGTAGCAGATGAAGTCATGGTTAATTTTTCAAGAAAGATTTATGAACAATATTTAGGGTTTCAGAGTTTATGATTTTAAGAAAGGTAAAATAGCAGAGAGAGAATAATGACGATAAGTAAAATATTATCTAAAATCAAAAATTGATTTTATACAACACTTCTCTTCACTAATTTAGTCATATTCAGTTTAATGGACACGTGGCAATATATGGTTGACTCTAAAAGTAATCATGTAGACATGTGTTACTGTATGCACAGTTCCCGAGAATAAAGTTGTGAATTAAATGAACGTGTTTCAAATCCTTACTCAACATGTAAACATCTATAACCATGAAAAATTACCCATCAGTGACTAACTTCAAACTTGTAATTACAATAATGACTTAAACAATATTTTTATAAAAATAGCCAATCAAAGTTTGACCATTATCAGTATATAATCACAACTATCAGGATTTATCAACTACTGACATAAACTATTAGTCAAATCAAGTTTAACTAATAACAGAGCATGTACGCATAATCAGTAGTTCAACATGCAATTTTCACATAAGATCATTTAGCACAATTTGCATGTTATCATGGCATCAACATTTAACACAAGAATCAACATCTAACAATGACTGACAGATAATAAGATACCATGCTTCAAAAATATCAGCAATCTTAATTATCAGAGTTTGAGAATTGTCCTGATATCATTCCCAATTCATTCACAAGTCCTGTGAAAGTAGCTTCACAAAGAGGCTTGGTGAATATATCTGCTACTTGCTGATCTGTTGAAACAAAGACCAATTCCACTAAACCTGCTTCCACATGTTCCTTTATGAAATGGTACCTGATACTGATGTGCTTAATCATTGAATGCTACACTGAATTTCTTGTCAATACAATAGCACTTTGATTATCACAATATATAGGAATAGAAGAATAGTCTAACCCATAAGCCAGTAGCTGATTCTTCATCCATAGAATCTGAGTACAATAGCTTCCTGCAACAATATAATCTGCTTCTGCAGTTGATTTGGAAATTGACTTTTGTTTCTTGCTGTACCAAGAAACCAATCCGCCACCAAGAAATTGGAAGCTTCCAGAACTGCTTTTCCTGTCTATTTTGTATCCTACAAAATCAGCATCTCTGTAGTTAGTTATATCTATTGAAGAATCAGTATTTAAATCTAACTTGGTTGCAGTGGCCATGGGAGTTGATGCAGTTGAGCAGTCTTGCATTCCAAATCTTTTAAGTAGATTCCTGGTGTATTTGGATTGATTTATGAAGATTCCTTCATCAGTCTATTTAACTTGTAACCCCAGAAAATAACTCAGTTCTCCCATCATACTCATTTGATACTTGGACTGCATTAGCTTTGCAAATCTCTCACAAAGTTTATCATTAGTAGATCCAAAAATGATATCATCAACATATATCTGTACTAATAACAAGTCCTTAACATGGTATTTATAAAAGAGATTTTTATCAATTGTACCTCTTGTGAAACCACTCTCTAGCAGAAATAGAGCAAGTATTTCATACCAGGCCTTTGGAGCTTGCTTTAGTCCATAGAGTGCTTTATCCCGTAAGTAGACATGATTCGGATACCTTGGATTAATGAACCCTGGAGGCTGTTCAATATAAACTTCCTCTTCGAGTTCTCCATTTAAGAATGCACTCTTCACATCCATTTGAAATATTTTAAACTTCTTGTGAGCAACATAGGCAAGAAAGATTCTAATTACCACAAGCCTTGTAACTGGAGCAAATGTCTCATCATAATCAATGTCTTCTTGTTGTGAGTAACCCTTTGCAACCAGTCTTGCTTTATTCCTTGTAACAATGCCCTCACTGTCAGTTTTGTTTCTGAACACCCACTTTGTGACAACTACAGATCTGTTCTTTGGTCTTGGCATAAGAGTCCAGACTTTGTTCCTTTCAAATTCATCGAGTGCCTCATGCATTGCTACAACCCAATCAACATCTTGCGGAGCTTCTTCAACCTTCTTAGGTTCAGTTTGAGATAAAAACGAATGGTAGAGACATTCATTCTGAGTGGCTTTTCTTGTTCTTATACCATTGTCAGGGTTTCCAATGATCAAGTCAGATGTGTGTGACTTAGACCATTTTCTTGCAAATGGAAGTTGACTCCTTGAAGACGAACCTCCCATTGATCCATGAACTCTCTGTTATTTCTTTGATTAGTACCACTATTGTTTCCTAATCCTCCCCCTGAATCAGTGTTCCCATTGTTATCAGTATTTGACTGATCAGTATTTGAGGAAGATGAGTTTGATGATCTTTCTACTGATGTCTCTTGAGTTGAATCACTTGTAGTAGTCTCTAGATTTGAGTCATGTTGTTCCCCTTCAACATATGCTTTAGTGTAAGAAGTATTTCCATTGTTTTATGGAGCCTCATAGCTTTGAGTGATATCAGGACTTACTGTATCAGAGTTAGGACTTAAAAGTTCAGCATAAACTACTTCATTTTCAAATCTCAATATGTCATGGTCATCTGAATCTTCAAGACCTGTTATCTTCTTGTCATCAAAAGATACATGTATAGATTCCATGACTGTTCTTGTTCTCAGATTGTAAACTCTGAAGGCTTTTGTGGTCAACGGATAACCCACGAAAATTCCTTCATCATCTTTTAGATCAGACTTGGTCAGCTACTCAGATGAGTTTTGAGAACAAAACACTTACAACCAAAAATATGAAAGAACTTCAAATTTGGCTTCTTTCCCTTCACCATCTCAAATGGTGTTTTTCCATACTTGTTGATCAATGTTGCATTTTGTGTAAAGCAAGCAGTTTGTATAGCCTCAACCCAGAAGTAGGTATATAATCTTGCTTCCTCTAGCATGGTTCTTGCAGCTTTTATCAGAGTTCTATTCTTTCTTTCAACAACTCCATTTTATTGTGGAGTTCCAAGAGCAGAAAACTCTTGTTTTATCCCCTTGAGTTTGCAGAACTCTTCCATAGAGCTATTCTTGAATTCAGTTCCATTATCACTTCGGGTGATCTTCACTTTGTATGTTGATCCTTTTTCCAGCACTCTCACATGATCAAGAAGAATGGATGGAGATTCATCCTTGTTGTGCAGAAAATACACCCATGTGCATCTTGTATATTTATTAACAATTACGAGTGCATACCTCTTCTTGGCAATTGACATAACATTCACCGGACCAAAGAGATCAACATGAAGTAGATGATATTGTTCAAGAATGGAAGATTCAGTTTTACTCTTGAAAGAAGTTTTCGTTTGCTTGGCTTTTTGGCATGAGTCACATAAGCCATCAGGAGTAAAAACTGCATTGGGCAATTCTCTCACAAGATCTTTCCTCACAAGTTCATTAATATTGTTAAAGTTGTGGTGAGAAAGTCTTTTATGCCAGTTCTAGCTGTCTTCCACAGATGCTCTACTCAGTATACAAACTTTTGAATTATCAATACCTGTGGAGAGCCTGGCTTCATATAAACTACCATGTCTTACAACAGTCAATGCAATCTTGCCATCAGACTTACTGACAATTTCACAATGCTCCTCATAGAAGTTGACATGGTAATCTCTGTCATAGATTTAACTCACACTGATCAAATTATGCTTGAGTCCTGCAACTAGAGCTAAATTTTCAATGATGACATTTCCAACTTTGATTTTGCCATATCCCAAGATTTTTCCTAAGTTTCCATCTCCATAAGAAATGCTTGGGCCAGCCTTCTCCTCAAATTCTGATAGCAGGGATTTATAACCAGTCATATGTCCTGAGAATCCACTGTCCAAGACTAGAGCATTCCTTATGTCACCCTGCTATCAGTAATTTAAATTAGTTAGTATTTTTAAGGACCCAGACTTGCTTGGATTCTTTGGCCTTTTTAAGTTTGTTAACATATGCAGCATAAGACTTTTTATCAGAGTTTATGTTAATATCATTACTATCAGTATTTATATGTGCAGAAACAGATTTTACTCTAATTAAAGAGGGTTTTAGTTTATAATAATCATAATACAAACCGTAATACTCTTTACATATATAAATAGAATACCAAACACTACCACAATGAAAACAAGGACTCTGTGGTTTATATATAATTGTTTTATTCCTAAACTCTGATTTGGAAGAAACAACATTTATCTTTTTATTCTTCTTGCAAGAGTTAGCAAGATGATTAGTGCTACCACAGCTTGAACAGGTCTTTCTAGGTGCATTAGGAGGGGTTACATAATTTCCATTCTTATTAACACCTACCTTGCCATTCCTATTTTTCCTAGACCTTTTCCTATTGTCTTTCATGTGAAGATCCTTCAGCTTTTGCTTAAGCTGTTTCTGAGTCATTGAACCAATATTTACTGAATTTGTGTGAACGGGTTCACTCTTATCAGTAATTAAGTTTGATCTAGGTGTTGAGGTTGTATCTTCCTCATGAATTGACTTAACAGTATTAGTACTAAGATTAAACTTAATGGTCTTTATTTGAACCTTGTTCAATTTGACCTTGCTATCAGTTTTTATTGGTTATGTTCTCTTAGTTTTTTTGTCCATTTTTCTTATCAGAATTAGATCTAGCTAAATATCTTAATCCTGATCCCCAACAACCATTCTCTAAAATGTCCTGAGTTGACTTTCCTGAGTTAGTCCAAAGTTTAATGACTTCTCTTTCTTTGCTAGCTCATTCTCTAGATAAGCATGTGTTTCTAACAATTTTTCCTTAACATAAACAACATTATCTCTTTCTTTTTAAATTTCTAGCATAAAAAACAACTCAATTTTGAGGTGATCATTCCTTTCTTTAACACAAAGTTTTCACTCTTGATTCTATTATTCTCTAAGGTTTGATCCCTAAAACTAACATGCAGAGACTTAAGAAATAATCTTAATTCATAGATATCATCAGTATCAAAAGCAAGAGTAGTCTGATGTACCTTTAATTCAGCTTTATCATTCTCATCAACAGCTTTTTCCATGAGAGCATAATTGACTCCATCATCTGAATCTGATAAATCATCCAAGTTTCTCTTCCTTGAGATCAAGGCTTATTTCTTCTCAGCTCTGGGTTTTCTGCAGTCAGCTGCAAAGTGTCCAATTCCATCACAGTTGTAACATCTCTCTTTTGACTTGTCAAGCTTTCCAGATCTAGATTCTTTCCCATCAGTATTTCTCCTGTTGTTCCTCTTATTAGAGTTTGAGGAACTAGAACCTTTTCTGGAAAATCTTCTCCCTTTCTTGAAGTTCTTGTAGACCATATTCTTGAAGTTTTTAACCAGTAGGGCAACCCTTTGATATATATCTTCATTGTTGTTATGATCACTGCCAGTATCCAATTCAGTATCATTATTTGAGTCATCATCATAATTTGATGATTCAATATCTGACTTTGCAATCATGGCTTTCCCTTTGGAGTAGCTTTTCCTCCTAGCTTCCTCTTTTGACTTCTCTTCAACCTTGAGTGCAACTGGTCTAGATTTAGATCCTTTCCTCTTGCTTCTTTGCCCCATCTCTAGTTCATGAGTTTTCAGAACTCGATAGATCTCATCTAGAGGAGTGTTATCAAGTTGATAGTTATCCCTTCTTGATGTGACTTTAAAGTCCCACTTTTCAGGGAGAGCAAGTAGGAACTTCAAGTTTGAGTCCTCCAAATCATATTCTTTGTTGACAAGGGATAAGTCATTCAGCAACTTCTGAAATCTGTCATGGATCTCAGTTAAGGACTCATTGTCCCTTGAGTCAAAGTGCTCATATTCTTGAGTAGGTATTGTCCTCCTATCCTTTTTGATAGTGGTTGTACCTTGACATTTTACTTCTAAAGCATCCCATATCTCTTTTGTTGTCTTACATCCAATGACTCTATTGGACATAACACTATCAAGACTGCCGTGCAAGATGTGTCTGACCTTAGCATCCTACATGATAGATGAGATATCTTCAGGAGAGTAGCCCTTCCTGTCTTTTTCTATCATATTCTCTGGTTATCCTGAAAGCGAAACAGCTACCTTCATTGGTCTATGAGGACCATTGTTAGGAATATATGTGCATTAGTTTGATGATATGTTTAACAAAACACTTAAGTAGAAAACTAGTGTTTGTAGACTCAACGGATAAGACCATTTTAGCTATCCGTTGATGGTGTAGCTTTACTTAGAAATAAGTCTAGTGTTGTAACGTATTTCAGTCTCTGAATTTGAGATATAATTCTTAAATGTTGAGGGAAATTATAAGTCATGTTGACTATTAGAGGATATGCAGATAGGAAGGCCAATTGTAAATATTTCATGCCTTGTAATTTTGTATAAATGAAAATGGTGTCAATGGATAACTTAAAGACCTTCAACGGATGAGAAACAAAGCTTCAACGGATGTCTCTAAAGCTTCAACGGATAACATCCTTCAACGGATGAGTGCATCAACGGATAGAGCTTCAACTGCTAACACATCAACGGATGAAGCCATCAACGGATGAAGGCTTCAACGGATGTTCTGTTAGATAGCAGTTGACAAGTGGTAGTTGTACCTACAAACAGAGGCACATGGGTTGACAGAGACAACTGAGATGTGGTAGCCTATTTCAGGAACATCAGAAAAAGTAGCCGTTCTACTCTAGTATAAAGAGGCAATAGTCAACAATACACTGGAGTAAAATGGAGAAGAAACAAGTGGAGAACTTATTTTATAATTGTACTTTTTATCTTTGTCTTCACTTGTAAACTTGGTAATATATAAACCAAGTAGCAGCTAGTAATTAGACAAGAATTTTTCCAGAGCTGTTTAGAAAAATCTTGAGAGAAAAATTATCTAGTTTGTACTAGGACGCAGCTGTGATCAACTTCTTGAATCACAGATTTTCTGAAATACCATCTCTGGTGGAACAACAATCCACCAGAAAAGTTTTTAAGGTCTGTTGTGTTCTTTACATTAGTGTTTGAATATATATCTGTCTGTATTAGCTAAAAGCAATTCATACACTTGTTTGTCTTAAACACATAGCCTTTGAAACTGCTCAAAACTAGAAAAAGTTTTGAGATTTACATTCAACCCCCCTTCTGTAAATCTCATTGTTAGTCGACTAGGAATAACAATTGGTATCAGAGCAAGCTCTTGACACACAAAGAGTTTAAAGATCTTGGAAACTAACAAGGATGAGTAAGAAGGATATTGGAGTAAAAATCCCAGTTCTTGACAAAGACAGTTATCACCATTGGAAGGTGAAAATGCACCTTCATCTACTCTCCCAAGATGAAGGTTATGTAAACTGCATTGAGAATGGTCCTCACATTCCCCACAAAGTAGCCACAGTTGCTACGGCCACAATTGCTGTTGGTCAATCCATTCCAAAACCTAGAGCAGAATGGACAATGGAAGACACAGAAGAAGTCCACAAGGATAAGAAGGCTATGAACATTTTGTTTAATGGTCTTGACAAGGATATGTTTGATAATGTGATAAATTACACAACTGCCAAAGAGGTTTGGGACACAGTTCAGCTACTGTGTGAAGGTACAGAACAAGTAAAAGAAAACAAAATGCAGCTTCTCATTCAACAGTATGAGTATTTTCATTTTGAAGAAAATGAATCTTTAAATGACACATTCAATAGATTCCAAAAGCTGTTGAATGGACTGAAGCTGTATGGTAGAGTGTACCAGGTGAAGGATTCAAATCTTAAATTTTTAAGATCCTTGCCAAAGGAATGGAACCCATGACTGTCTCCTTGAGAAACTCTCAAGATTATAAGGACTTCACTCTTGAAAGATTATATGGAATCTTGAAGACTTATGAACTAGAGCTGGAACAGGATGAGGTATTGGAGAAGGGAAGAAAGAAAGGAGGTTCAGTTGCCTTGGTAGCTGAAAATGAGAAAGAATGCAGACAAGAAACTGTGAGATCTACATTAAACTCCAAAGATGGCACAAGCAAATCAGAATCAAGCAAGGGTAAGGAGCAAGTTGCTGAGAATGAAGACAACTCCAGCCAAGATGACTCTGATGGTATTGATGAGCATCTTGCATTTCTGTCCAGAAGATTTGCAAAGATGAAATTTAGGAAAAACACTAGAGCCACTAAACCTCATAAGAACATGGTGGACAAATCCAAGTTCAAGTGTTTCAATTGTGGTATAAGTGGACACTTTGCAAGTGAGTGCAGAAAGCCAACTTCTGAAAAGAAGAAATTTGACCAAGTAGATTACAAAAAGAAATATTTTGATCTGCTCAAGCAAAAGGAGAGGGCTTTCATTACTCAAGAAAAAGACTGGGCAGCTGATGGAGAAGAAGAGGATGAAGATGTGGAATATGTCAACTTGGCTCTCATGGCTGATTCTGAGGAAAATGAAGTTAGTTCATCAAGCAACCAGGTAATCACTACTGATTTAACACAGCTTACTAAAGAAGAGTGCAATGATGCTTTTAATGACATGTCTACTGAACTGTATCATTTGCGTGTGTCTCTTAAATCTCTTGCTAAAGAAAATAGTAGGATTAAAGAGAATAATTTGTTTTTAAGTGATAGAAATGCTGTGTTAGAAGATAAGTTGATTGACCTAGAGAAAACTAAGCTACATTGTATATCTGTTGAAAATGAACTAGCTGAATCTGTTAAGAAAGTAGAAATACTTTCTAATCAATTAGAGAGAGAGCAAGAGGTGATTAAAGCCTGGAAGACATCTAGGGATGTTAGTGCTCAAATTGCCAAGGTCCAAGGAATTGAATCATTCTGTGAGACTGCCTGGGATAAAAACAAAAAGAAAATGGAATTAATTGATGGGCTGTCAACGGATGTGGAATCAACGGATGATGAAAGTTATCCGTTGAAGGAAGAAAAGGAGCATCCATTGAAGGTTCCTCAATTAAAACAGGCAGATGTTTCTAAAAGTGAAAATCTAAAGAAACTCAACAAAAAGTTTGGTTCAACTTCCAAGAACTTTGTCAAAGAAGAAGCAAGCACATCCAAAGATTTCAGTAAGGTGAATATAGGACACATGACCTTAGAACAGTTAAAGAATAGGCTCAAAGTGGTTGAGGATAAAAAGAAAACTAAAAGGAAATCTAATAGAAATGGGAAGGTAGGGGTTAACAAACATAACAATTACACACCTGATAAGTATGCTCCTAGAAAAAGCTGTGTGAATTGTAGTAGTGTTAATCATCTATCTGCTAATTGCAAATCTATTAAGAAAACTCCCATTCATGTACCCTCTTCCATGCCTAATATGTCTGCATCACCTCTGCATGCTATGCCTGTTATGTCTCAACAGAATCCTTATGCACATTTTGCAAACATGCCATATTTTAACAATCCTTATCTTGCTGCATTTAGTATGCCTCAAATGCCATACAATATGCCAATATGGAATAACATGCTTGCACAATCCATGCCTTATCAAATTCCAAATGTGCTAAATGATTCTGTGACTAACCCTACACCTCAACCAACTACATCTAAGATCAAGGTTGACTCAAAGTTACCTAAGTCTAAAGATGCAGGAGGAATGAAGTCTAGGAGAAAGGCTAACAAGAATGGACCCAAGGAAACTTGGGTACCAAAATCAACTTGATTGATTTTATGGTGTGCAGGGAAAAAGAAGAAATCTATGGTACTTGGACAGTGGCTGTTCAAGACACATGACAGGAGATTTCTCCCTACTCACAGAGTTTAAGGAGAGAGCTGGCCCTAGCATAACCTTTGGAGATGACAGCAAAGGGTTTACTATGGGATATGGCTTGATTTTAACAAGGAATGTCATAATTGATGAAGTTGCATTAGTTGATGGTCTCAAGCACAACTTACTGAGCATCAGTCAACTATGTGATAGAGGGAATATAATTTCCTTCAATTCAGAAGCCTGTGTTGTCACCAGTAAGAAAGACAACAAAGTGGTTCTAACTGGAGTTAGAAAAGGAAATGTGTACTTAGCTAACTTCAACTCTACAGATGCAGAATCTATTACTTGTCTCTTCAGCAAAGCAAGTTCAGTTGAAAGTTGGCTATGGCACAAGAAGCTATCCCATTTGAATTTCAAGACAATGAATGATCTAGTCAAAAAGGACTTAGTTAGAGGAATTCCTCTTGCTGAATTCTCAAGGGATGGTTTGTGTGATGCTTGTCAGAAAGGCAAACAAAGGAAAGCATCATTCGAAAAGAAGCTTGAAACAACAATTGATGAACCATTACAACTGCTACATATGGATTTGTTTGGACCAGTCAATGTATTGTCAATTGCAAGAAAAAGATATTGCTTGGTGATTGTAGATGATTTCTCAAAGTTTTCATGGGTCTATTTTCTTGGATCAAAGGATGAAGCAAGTGAAATCATTATCAATCACATCAGGCAAGTCAATAATCATCCTGACTTGAAAGTTAGGAATATCAGGAGTGACAATGGAACTGAGTTCAAGAATTTGACAATAAGGCTGTTCTGTGAAGAAAATGGAATCATGCATGAGTTCTCAGCTCCAAGAACACCTCAGCAAAATGGGGTAGTTGAAAGAAAGAACAGATCTTTAATTGAGGCTGCCAGAACAATGCTTGAAGAATCAAAGTTACCAACATATTTCTGGGCTGAAGCTGTTAATTGTGCCTGCTACACTCAGAATATTTCTTTGATCAATCAAGCTAAAGGCATGACTCCTTATCAGTTGTTCAAGAGAAGAAAACCAACTCTAAACTTTCTTCATGTCTTTGGATGTAAATGCTTTATACTGAGAAATCAATCTGACCATAAAGGGAAGTTTGATGCAAAGGCTGATGAAGGGATATTTGTTGGTTACTCAGCTGGAAAATCTTATAGGGTCTACAATCTAAGAACCAACATTGTTATGGAATCTGTGCATGTTGTGTTTGATGATAAAAAGATTGATGGACTAACAGATGAGGGACACCATGAAAGACTCAAATTTGACAACATTGAGATATATTGTGATGATAGTGAAGAGGAGGTTGATGGAAATGACACTTCAAAAGGGATTCAAGATATGCCCTTGGATAATGCACAGAATTCTGCATCCGTTGAAAGAGGCAATGCAGTATCCGTTGAAAGACATAGTGCATCATCCGTTGAAGTACATAATGAAGCATCCGTTGATCATAGTTCATCAACGGATAATCGATTTACATCATCAGTTGATAGAACTCCAAGTTCCCTGCAAAGGACCAACAACTCAGGGGGAGTTTCAACTGATCAACACTCTGTCTCACATCACGACAATACTGAGGCCACCTCATCTAGAGCACATCTTCCACCTCAAAGGAAATGGACCAAGAATCATCCCTTTGAACTGATCATTGGTGATGCATCATCTAAAGTGCAAACAAGAAGAGCTACTCAAAATGAATGTCTGTATAGTAGTTTTCTATCTCAGGAGGAACCTAAGAAAGTGGAAGAAGCCTTAATGGATCCAGATTGGATATTAGCTATGCAGGAAGAGCTGAACCAATTTGAGAGAAACAAAGTTTGGAAGCTGGTACCCAAGCCAAAGAACAAGAATTCCATTGACACAAAATGGCTATTCAGAAACAAGATGGATGAAAATGGCATTGTCTTAAGGAATAAAGCCAGATTGGTTACTAAAGGCTATTCTCAACAAGAGGGAATAGATTTTGATGAAACATTTGCTCCAGTTGCAAGACTTGAAGCCATCAGAATCTTTCTAGCCTATGCAGCTAATGCCAATTTCAAAGTCTATCAAATGGATGTCAAGAGTGCATTTCTAAATGGGGAATTGGAGGAAGAAGTTTATATAAGCCAACCTCCAGGTTTTGAAGATCAAAATTTTCCAGACCATGTGTATTATCTGTTGAAAGCACTCTATGGACTAAAGCAAGCACCTAGAGCCTGGTATGAGACTTTGTCAAAGTTCCTTCTAGATAATCATTTCACAAGAGGTACTGTTGACAAAACTCTCTTCTTTAGAAATGTTAATGGCTCTAAGATACTTGTACAAATTTATGTAGATGATATTATATTTGGATCTACAGATGATAAGCTTTGTAAAAAGTTTGCTAAATTAATGCAAAGTAAATATGTAATGAGCATGATGGGAGAGCTAACTTACTTTCTTGGGTTACAAGTTAAACAAGTTAGTGGTGGAATTTTCATTAGTCAAACTAAATATATTTATGATCTTTTAAAGAAGTTTGACTTAATGGGTTGTTCACCTGCAAAAACTCCCATGGCCACTGCCACTAAGCTTGAATTAAACAAGGCTGAAAAGTCTGTGGATATTACAAGTTATAGAGGCATGGTTGGCTCACTTTTATATTTAACTGCTAGTAGACCTGATATAATATTTTCTACATGTCTCTGTGCTAGATTTCAAGCTGACCCTAAAGAATCTCACTTAGTGGCTATTAAAAGAATTTTCAGATATCTCAAGGGGACTCCAAATCTAGGAATTTGGTACCCTAGAGAGTTTGGTTTTGATCTAATTGGCTACTCAGATGCAGATTATGCAGGTTGCAAAATAGACAGGAAAAGCACAACAGGCACCTGTCAATTTCTAGGGAACAAGCTTGTATCATGGTTCAGCAAGAAGCAGAATTCTGTTTCCACATCAACAGCTGAAGCTGAGTACATTGCAGCTGGTAGTTGCTGTGCACAAATACTATGGATGAGGAACCAGTTATTTGACTATGGTATGACTGTTGACAAAATTCCAATATTTTGTGACAACACAAGTGCCATTGCCATTACTGAAAATCCAGTGCAGCACTCAAGAACCAAGCACATTGATATCAAGTACCACTTCATTAGCGAACATGTGATGAAAGGTACAGTGGAACTTCATTTTGTTCCAAGTGAACAACAAATTGCAGACATATTTACCAAGCCACTTGATGAATCAACATTCACAAGATTGGTAAGTGAGCTAGGTATGCTTAATTACTCTTAAAATTCATGTCCTTATTGCAATCTGTATTGAAGCCCGAAATGTATTAGCTGCTAGAACAAATTAGATTTTTAACACAGATTATTCCATCAACGGATATTCCCTATCCGTTGAAAGTCAAAATTGTTCTGTCAACGGATGTTCATTATCCGTTGAAAGACATATACATTTCTGGAAATTTTTATCCGTCAACGGATAAAACTGAAGTGCTCTTCAACGGATGACAGTTTACTTTATCCGTTGAAATATCACATCAGTCGATTCAGGTGTTTCACAGCCGTTGATTCTATTGTCTTAACCGTTGATACTCATACATACAGCTGTATGTATTTGTTTTAAAGGTAGTTTTTAGAATACTTACAGTTTATTCTTAAACGGCTGAAATTCACTTACATATATTTATTGTTTAATCTTTCATTTATGCTTTTTAATTTGAGAAAGTATATAAGCCCTTCTGATTTTTCATTTTTACTTTACGCTTTCTTGAAACTTCAAAGCTTTTACCATTTTCTCTCTGCAAAACCTTCAAGTTATTCTCTGCAATTTCTACTCACAACAATGGCACCAGTAGTAAAGATTATATCTCAATCTGGGTTCATCTATGAGAAGAACAATTTCATAGCTTTGGTAGAAAAGAATGAAGCCCACTCCGATTATCACAAAATGATGGACTTCATCAAAAACTGTAAACTTAGCTATGCAATGCTGGAAGCCCCAACGATTTACTGTGAAGTAGTTGAGGAGCTTTGGACAACTGCTGAGTTCAACTCAATAGATATGACTATCTCCTTCACCCTCAAAGGTAAAAATCACTGTGTTAACTGTGATGATTTACTAGCATGTTTTAAATTACCTGAGAACAATGCCATGACACCACACACTGATAATGATGTATCCAGCATGTTAGATTCCATAGGTTATTCTCTTAACTCTGCTAGTTTAGGGAGTATTAAAAGAAAAGGCCTTAGGAAAGAATGGAGTTTTCTTGGGGATGCCTTTATCAAGGTTTTCTCTGGGAAAATTAGCAATTTTGATGCCATAACTTCATCTCTTGTTAATATGCTCTATATGCTTGTTTCTGATAGGTATTTTAATTTTAGCAACTATGTTATGCTAGAATTGGGTACTAGATTAGGTAACAAAGCTAATAGATCTAATAACATCTATTATGCTAGATTCTTTATGTTATTGGCTAACCATGTTGCTGAAGGTTTGGTCATAACCAATGAGAATAATAAACTCAAGTGCTGGGCACAAGAGAAAAGAGTTCTTGCAGATTTATTGAGAATGGATCTCAACAGCAGTGTGCCATTGGTATATTTACCAATCATGAATGCACCTCAGGTAAGTGAGGTAATTGCTTCTACAACTCCTACTTCTTCCAACCCCTCTATTTCTTTATCTTCTAGTGTGGCCATGGAATCTGTGACAATGCCCCAACAAATTCCTACCAAGGTCACCAAAACTAAACTTTCAAAATCAAGACAAAGAAAACTACCTCTGTTGTTTCTCAAAAGACAACAGTTGTAACATCTACCATTAACCCTGAGGGGAGTGAACAGGGTGTGAGTGGTGAGGGGAGGGGTGAACATCAAAGAAACCCCCAGGATAAGGAAGGAGAGATAAGTGCTTCCCAAGCTAGCCAAGCCACAGTTTCTCAAAAAGCTGTGGTGGTTGAAAGGGTTACTAGCATATCCCTAGCTGCATCCTCCCAAAAGGATGTAACTATTGAAAATAGTTCCCAACCAGGAACACAGAACAAAAGAGGGAGGGACACTAAAGCCAAACACTCACCAACAAAAGCCTTTATTAGAAGAAAGAGAGCAAGAACCCAATCTTCTACACAGGGTGCACACACTGCACATATACATCCATCTGTATCTATGCCTTCTCAAACTCAGTTTGATGTGGCTCCAACAAATGTGGAGTCACAGCCCCATACTCTCACAATTAACACACATCAATCACCACACACTTCATCACCATCTCTAGATGTGGATATGTTATTCCCATCAATTCCTGATTCTCCCTCTTTACAACTCAGGGAGGAGCCCCACTCAAATACAGGTGATCATCATCTTTTAGATGATTTGTTGGATCACCCGCAAATTCTTTCAGATATAATTGAAGGATCTGTGTCACCAAAACTCATATCAATCTACACAGATTCAACAGTTATATCACTTTCAATTTCTACTTCTTTTCCTTCTTCAACGGATATCACTCATCCGTTGACAAGTGGTTGTTCTTCAACGGATAAGCTTAACAGCAGTTATCCGTTGATACCATCAGTTTCACCTTCAATGGCTATTCCTCATCCGTTGATAGTCTCTACACACACAACTGAAACAATTCCAAGTGTAGAAGACTTGATTACTGTACAATCACTTCTAGGACTGAGGGAAGGGAGTGACAATTTGAGTGAGAGGCTGGGTTGCTCCCAGGCAAAAGGAGAGATTGAGAGCTCAAACATGCATGCTATTTTTTCCAGCATGGCAAAAGTAAGTGAGAGGAGTACCACCTTAGTTGGTGAAGGTGAGGGAGTGAGTTGTGTGAGCCAGGGGGAGCCCCTGATGCATGAACATAGAGAAAATGAGAGAAAGGTAGGTACAGCAGATATAAGGATGGATCCAGCCATTGCTAGTGAGTCAATGATTGTGAATGATGCTGAAAAGGAAAGACAATTTCAGCAACATTACAAAGCTGTTATTAATAACATTTCCTTGGATGCTGACACTTTTACTCATCCTGTTTCAGCCTATCAATTATTGGCTGCACAGGGCAATGTGGAGGCAGAAAAGACACTACATCTAGTACATACATCAGCATCTCTTCAAAGGGACAAAGCTGCTATTAACAAGATGCCTTCAACAGCTGGTGAGTCATTTGAAGAATTTGGAGTAAATTCTGATGATGATGACTTTGTTTCTTCTGATGGAAGCATGAACTTAGGGGGAGATGAAGGCCCTAGTTCTATTCCAAATCTACCTGAATGGGCCTTAACAAAGGAGTCTACAACAGGGCAATTCAATGTCTCCTTAGTCAAACAAATCAGTACTATCAAACAGGCCATTCAGAAAACTTCTCATGCTGGTACAAAGGCTATCCTTACAGCTCACTTGGACTCACTGCATCTCATGAAGTTGCAGCAAGTAAGACAGAATCTGAGTGTGGATGAACTCAGAAAGGATATTGCTGACTTGAAATCCTACAATTCTGAAAAATTGGATTCAGTCATGCCCTATGGTACAATGCAGGACATTTTGTTGAGATTGAAAAAGAAATCACATACTGAAAAGAGGCTGGCCAAATTGGAAGACAGAGTTCAAGTTATTGAAGATTCTATGGCCACCATTCTTCACAACCAACAATCTCAAACAAATCTACTTATACAGCTGGCAAAAGCACAGGGCTAGACCCCTCTCCTTGATGATAACAAAAAGGGGGAGAGTAAAAGGGAAGGGGAAGGAGAGCCATCTACAAAAATCCAAATATCTAAAGTGCTAGTTCCTGCCATCACTACTTCTCCAATCATTCAAATCAAAGGAAAGCCTGATGGAATTGATTTAATCCAGCTAGCAGCAGTTGAAATACAAGTGAAAGAGCAAAGGAGGAGAATTGATGAAAGGATGCAACAGTTGTTTGGCTCTATACAAGATAAATCAATATCTGTGAAACATAGCACAAAGGTTGAACCAATCAATATGGAGCACAAGCCAGAAAGGAGAAATAAGGTTGGAGAGACTTCTTTCAAGAATCTAAAACCTATGGTTCTCAAGCCCAACACTAGATCCAGCAAGGACTCCACAAAGAACCCTCTAGACTTTGCTCAGATGAAAGAAGTGGACTTTCCTCTTCCAAAGCCTGATGAAGACAAAGTTTTGGGTGCTAGCATCATGAAACACAAGGAGACCATGGATGAGGCAGTAAGGAGAAACATGGCTATTATCTTTAGAGAGGGAAAAAGCATTTGTGTGATGCAAGGACATCCCAAATTCTCAATAGCCAAGAGGGAAGAAACCAAAAGGTTAAAGAAAGAAGCTGAAAAACTCAAGGCTGACAAAAGAGCACAAGCAAAGCTTGAACAAAAGCTAAAGTCAAGTCTAGTTGAAAATGAGAAAGGAATTGAAGTCAGGGGTGAAGACAAGATTGCAAACTTAGATGAGGTTTTTGGGAGTATATTTGGTGAAAGTATGGAGGAAAAAGAGGAATGGAAGAAGGGAAACAGAAGAAAGGCCAAGGCACATAGAAGGAGTGAAGACAACAATGAAGAAACTAAATCTCTACCTTCCATACCTGAACCCTTTGTTGCTGATCCCACTATAAACATCCATGGTGAACCAATCATCCCTAAAGAGGAACCTATTGATTGGGACACCATCAATTTGCCTACTTTTTTAACCACTCTTCCACTACCAAAGAAACAGAAAAGAAAATCCAAATCTACACCTCCCCTAAACTCTAAGAAATTCACTCAAAAACATAAACCTAACCCTAAGCCACCCATTTCTAAAGATGATTATATTCACATCTGTGACATAAAAGAAATTTCAGACATTGAACTCTATCTGGATGAGCTGGAGGAGGTAAGGGGAATTGCTGCCTACAGACAGCTACCAGAGAGATTGGTGTTCAGATACAAAGGAGCTGGGGAAAGAACATGGCCTCTCTACAGGATTCTGAATGAAGGCTACTCTACCTTGATCAGAGTCTTTTCAGCCATATAAAAGGATTCTGGCTTTACCAGAACTGCCAAGACTGAAATTCTCAACAAGATTGCCAACATAAGGAAAACTTGGAGGGAGCCCAATGCTTTGCCCAGAACCTTACTCATTCAAGAAAGGGGAACTACAATTCACAAATCACCTCATTGGTTGATGGAATTCAGAGATGATAAAGGAGTCGGAAGATTTTTCAGACTTGAAGACCAACTCAAGATTGCCAGCAATGAAACTTTCAAAGAAATGCAATCTAAGTTGGATATCAGTGATGAAGATGAAGCTGAATTCTTCAGACAACTCCAACTCCAAATTGAGGAAAATGACAAGGGGCTAGGAAAGAAAACCAGGGAACAAAGAAAAAAAAGATGATTTGCTCAGGCTAGAGGAGCACCCTTGGAAATACTGTAAATCTTCAATTACCTTCTAGTACATAAACTTTTGCAGCACTTTTAAATTTCTACTTAGTTTCAGTTCATATATTTGTTAAGTGTTTTGTTATCATCAAGTTAACCTTGAATTTATGTCTACAATTCTTATAGACATAAATAGGGGGAGATTGTTAGGAATATATATGCATTAGTTTGATGATATGTTTAACAAAACACTTAAGTAGAAAACTAGTGTTTGTAGCCTCAACGGATAAGACCATTTTGGCTATCCGTTGATGGTGTAGCTTTACTTAGAAATAATTCTAGTGTTGTAACACATTTCAGTCTCTGAATTTGAGATATAATTCTTAAATGTTGAGGGAAATTATAAGTCATGTTGACTACTAGAGGATATGCAGATAGGAAGGCCAATTGTAAATATTTCATGCCTTGTAATTTTGTATAAATGAAAATGGTGTCAACGGATAACTTAAAGACCTTCAACGGATGAGAAACAAAGCTTCAACGGATGTCTCTAAAGCTTCAACGGATAACATCCTTCAACGGATGAGTGCATCAACGGATAGAGCTTCAACTGCTAACACATCAACGGATGAAGCCATCAACGGATGAAGGCTTCAACGGATGTTCTGTTAGATAGCAGTTGACAAGTGGTAGTTGTACCTACAAATAGAGGCACATGGGTTGACAGAGACAACTGAGATGTGGTAGCCTATTTCAGGAACATCAGAAAAAGCAGCCGTTCTACTCTAGTATAAAGAGGCAATAGTCAACAATACACTGGAGTAAAATGGAGAAGAAACAAGTGGAGAACTTATTTTATAATTGTACTTTTTATCTTTGTCTTCACTTGTAAACTTGGTAATATATAAACCAAGTAGCAGCTAGTAATTAGACAAGAATTTTTCCAGAGCTGTTTAGAAAAATCTTGAGAGAAAAATTATCTAGTTTGTACTAGGACGCAGCTGTGATCAACTTCTTGAATCACAGATTTTCTGAAATACCATCTCTGGTGGAACAACAATCCACCAGAAAAGTTTTTAAGGTCTGTTGTGTTCTTTACATTAGTGTTTGAATATATATCTGTCTGTATTAGCTTAAAGCAATTCATACACTTGTTTGTCTTAAACACATAGCCTTTGAAACTGCTCAAAACTAGAAAAAGTTTTGAGATTTACATTCAACCCCCCTTCTGTAAATCTCATTGTTAGTCCACTAGGAATAACAACCATCATAGATCCTGTTTAGATATTCAGGATCTGTGGCTTCCAAGCACTTGGTCATCCTGACTTTACAGATTGGATATTCATGTATCTTCAAGATAGGCACCTTGAATGCTTTATACCTACTCATGTTGCTGCTTATCTGTGATGTGGCTGGGGGTGGTGGCTTCGGATTCTGTGTTTCTTCTTCTTCGTCTGACATGGTTGATTGATTTTCAGATCTTAAACTATTTGTACGTTAACAACAAGCTCTGATACCAATTTTTAGGCCCTTAATCAACTATTAATACAATCAATTCGACAAAGCTTTAACATAATCAACAGTTTTTATATTAACATATAAAAACTGATTACAAACGTACTCTCTCGAAAGGATGAACAAATATCCTTAAGAGCTGCTAGGTTATGCGAAAGATATAACAATGTCGCAATGCTTATAGCATGAATCTAATATGTGCTTTATATAGAGCACAACTACACAATATATAAGGAATCATATTCTATTAACAAGGAAACCTACATAATGCTTCTGAGATAAAGTCCTTCACCGCCTTGATTTCCTATTTCCTTTTCCTTCTCGAAGATCAACTGATATGACAAATACTGATTACGTCATCCGTTGACATCATCATTCGTCGATATCATTATCCGTCGATTTCATCATCATCCGTTGATGTAAGTTCTGATATGAACTTCTGATAGTTTCTGCTTGATATCATCAATTTCTCATAATATGGATTTTGTGACTTGGGTAGGCATCTGTTTGGTCACTGTCACAGAAGCCATAACCACAGTAGTTTTTAAAGAAACTTGAGGTTGGGAAATAGTAGAGACATAAACATTTACCTCACTTACCTGAGGTGCCTCCATGATTGGCAAGTAATTGAGGGAGACCTCATTGTGGAGATTGTTCCTATTAAGATCAGCAAGAACTATCTTTTCTTGGACCCAACAATCAAGCTTATTTGCTGGGTTCTCAATTAAGTGGTCTTTAGACACATGGTTTGCTATCATCAGACCTATTCTTAATGTCTCTTGGCTTATACCCTAGTTCATACATGACAAAACTACTGAAATTGAAGTACTTGTCACACAATAACATGTAAAGCATGTTAACAATAGAATATATAATGGCATCAAAATTGCTAATCTTTCCTGAAAATGCTTTGATAAAAGAGTCACAGAGAAAGCTCCACCATTTTCTAAGGCCCATTATCCTAACTTCACCTAATTTGGAAGGATTAAGAGAATAACCCATACACACAAGCATGATGCTAACATCTGTGTCTGTGTATGGTATAAGTGTGTTGTTTTCAGACAATTTAAAGCATGCTTGAATTTTATCACAGTTAATGCAATAGTCATTACCTTTGAGAGAGAATGCAATGGTCTTATCTTTGTAGTTGTACACTATAGAAGTCCAAATCTTCTCCACAACTTCGCAATAGATGACCGGAGATTCAAGTATAACATAACTTAGTTTGTAACTTCAAATGAAGTCCATCATCTTGTGATAGTCCTCAGAAGCAGCAATATCTTTGTTCACCAGTGCTACAAAGTTGTTATTTTCATACACAAATCCAGATTGAGACATGATTTTGACTACAGATGCCATTGTTGTGATCTCAATTAAGAGGTCTTTAGACACATGGTTTTCTATCATCATAATAAATCTAGCATAGTATATGTTCTTAGACCTATTCTTAATGTCTCTTGGCTTATACCCTAGTTCATACATGACAGAACTACTGAAATTGAAGTACTTGTCACATAATAGCATGTAAAGCATGTTAACCATATAATATATAATGGCATCAAAATTGCTAATCTTTCCTGAAAATGCTTTGATAAAAGAGTCACAGAGAAAGCTCCACTATTTTCTAAGGCCCATTCTCCTAACTTCACCTAATTTGGAAGGATTAAGAGAATAACTCATAGACACAAGCATGGTGCTAACATCTGTGTCTGTGTGTGGTATAAGTGTATTGTTTTCAGACAATTTAAAGCATGCTTGAATTTTATCACAGTTAATGCAATAGTCATTACCTTTGAGAGAGAAGGCAATGGTCTTATCGTTGGAGTTGTACACTGTAGAAATCCAAATCTCCTCCACAACTTCGCAATAGATGACCGGAGATTCAAGCATAACATAACTTAGTTTGTAACTTCAAATGAAGTCCATCATCTTGTGATAGTCCTCAGAAGCAGCAATATCTTTGTTCACCAGTGCTACAAAGTTGTTATTTTCATACACAAATCCAGATTGAGACATGATTTTGACTACAAATGCCATTGCTGTGATGGATAGTAGTGAAAGGCATATGTCATAGCCTATTTGTTTATTCGAGGATTTAACTCAACTCAAATAAGGATGTAACAAGTAAATATTGGTTCTATCGTCAGAAAGATCTCTCAAAGTAACATATGTCAAAGGATTAAGTAACATTGTTCATCTACAGTCTTGAGGACTTCATTCACTGGAAGAAGCTCAAGAAATTGATCAAGCCTCAGTGATATAAATCAAGATTGTGGATTTAATCAAGTGACAGAGATCTCGTCAGGGTATCAATTAATTACAGGGATTTAATCTGAAGAAAATCAAGACATGAAGAAACATCACAGATGTTAGTCGTTCATGAACCAGACAGTACATCGAGTGTCAACATTGAAGTGGTGAAATGGATTTATAAGTTTCAGTGATTTTCAGAAGATTGTCAGAAGAGTGGTTGATGTTCAAGATTAGTATTAATTCTCTATTAATTAATTAAGTCATATAATTTAATTAAGAAAATAAATTATATCTGCAAAGATTAATTTATTGATTAATTGAATTAATTGGTTAATTAATTCTGAATTAATATTATGCATTTTTCAGAAATGATTTTGAATTAATATTCAAAATTAAATCAGCAAGACAAATATTTGAACTGGTATGACAATTGGATTGTCATACCGAAAGTCTTTCCAAGCCTTGTTAGATTGTCTTGCCGAAAGTTCTACCAGTTCAATCAATAGTCCTACCGAAAGTTCTACCAGTTAAAAGGATTGTCTTGCTGAGCTAACATGATTGTCTTGCCAATTAAAATCAAGGGTTGATTGAATATAAAAGAGCAGCAGCTGATGTTCAACAGACAGCATTGAATATCACAATAAACACTGAAGAACACAGAACAAAGAAAAAGCAGAGAACTTATTGCAATTTCTCAGGACATTAATTTCTAGTATTTATTGTTAAATCTAAACCACTAGAAATCCTTCTCTTGTTCTTGTGTAACTATCTAGCGGATCAAAATCCCTAGAACTTAATCTCAAATTGCATTTAGCATTTGATCCTTTTTATTTCAAAAATAGAAAAAGTTCATGTCAAATTTATTCTAGATTTGGAATAATTTATTTGAGATTAATCCCTTGTAAACGATACCGTTGTTGTAACACCTTTCAAGTTTAATAATAGTTTTATTTAACTTGAATTTTGTTTCACTTTTTTATTCCGCATTTTATTCGATTAAACGGTATAATTTATATTTAACCCCCCCTTCTACAAACATATTGGGACCTAACAAGTAGTTACAAAGAAATGGGTTTTTGCTTTGGAGATGAAGAGAGTAAAAATGCTTTGAGAAAGACAAAAGTAATGAAAGGGGGCTTTTATACTTTCTCAGAAATAAACAAGTAAAAATTAAGAAATACAATAAAGTAACCAATTAAATTTGCCCAAAATAGCCGTTTAAAAATAAAATAAACAGTAGAAATTCTAGAGATCATCCATCGACATGTACTTACACAATGTAAGTAAATTTGACGGATAAGGAATAGAATTAACGACTATGATTAAAGTAATTCAACAGATATAGATTAAACTGACATCCATCGAGATATAAAGTACCCTGAAAAATATTTGATTTTCAACAGATAATGAAATTCAACTGATATTCATTTTCAACGGATAATGAACATCCGTTGAGATGTAAATTTTGACTTAGCCAAAATTTCATCTTTTTAAGAAAAATCAAATTTGTTTCTGGCTGCATTACAAGTTGCTTAGACATCAAAATAATTTAGGAATAATTAATCATACCTAACTCACTTACCAACCTAGTAAATGTGAACTCATCAAGTGGCTTGGTAAAGATGTCTGCAAGTTGCTTCTCACTTGGAATAAAATGAAGTTCCACTGTACCATTCATGACATGTTCTCGACTGAAGTGGTACTTGATGTCAATGTGCTTGGTCCTTGAATGCTGCACAGGATTTTCAGTAATAGCAATGACACTTGCGTTATCACATAAAATTGGAATCTTGTTCGTATGTAGACCATAGTACAATAGTTGATTCTTCATCCATAAAATCTGTGCACAACAACTACTAGAAACAATATATTCAACCTCAATTGTAGGAGTAGAGACTGAATTTTATTTCTTACTAAATCAGGACACCGGCTTGTTTCCTAGAAATTGACATGTTCTTGTTGTAGTTTTTCTATCAATTTTACAACCTACATAATCTGCATCTAAATAGCCAATTAGATCAAAACTAGAATCTCTAGGATACCAAATGCCAAGTTTTGGTATTCTTTTGAGATATCTAAAAATTTTCTTAATAGCTATAAAATGAGATTCTCTAGGATCAGCTTGAAATCTAACACAAAGACAAGTAGCAAACATTATATCTGGCCTACTGGTTGTTAAATATAAAAGTGAGCCAACCATGCCTCTATAGCTTGAAATGTCCACAGACTTTTCAACAGTGTTCAATTCAAGTTTAGTGGCAGTGGCCATGAGAGTTTTTGTAGATGTGCAATCCATTAAGTCAAATTTTTTTAAAAAAACATAAATATATTTGGTTTGACTAATGAATATTCCATCACTAACTTGCTTAACTTGTAAACCAAGAAAGTAAGTTAGTTTTTCCATCATGCTCATTTCATATTTACTTTGCATCAATTTGGCAAACTTTTTGCAAAGTTTCTCATATGTAGAGACAAATATAATATAATCTACATAAATCTGAACAAGTATACTAGAGCCATTAACATTTCTAAAAAAAAGAGTTTTATAAATAGTACCTCTTGTGAAATGATTTTCTAAAAGAAATTTTGACAAAGTGTCATATCAGGCTCTAGGTGCTTGCTTCAAACCATATAGTGCTTTCAAAAGATAGTAGATATAATCTGGAAAGTTGGGGTCTTCAAATCCAGGAGGCTGACTAATATAGACCTCCTCCTCCAAATCTCCATTCATAAATGCACTTTTAACATTCATTTAATAGACCTTGAAAAATTGCATGGGCTGCATAGGCTCGAAAGATTCTGATGGCTTCAAGTCTTGCAACAGGAGTAAAGGACTCATCAAAATCTATTCCTTATTCTTAACAATAGTCCATAACAACCAATTTAACTTTGTTCCTGACTACTATGCCATTTTCATCCATCTTGTTTCTGAATACCCATTTGGTATCAATAGGATTCTTGCATTTATGTTTGGGTACCAGCTTCCGCACCTTATTCCTTTTAAATTGGTTTAGCTATCCTGCATAGCTACAACCCAATCAGGATCTAACAAAGCTTCTTTTACCTTCTTTGGCTCTTCCTGAGACAGAAAGCTGTTGTATGGACATTTTCTTGAGTTATTTTTCTAGTTTGCACTCTTGAAGTTGCATCACCAATAATTAGTTCAAATGGGTGATCTCTAGTCCATTTTCTGTTATGGTAGATTAGCTCTAGATGAAGAGGCCTCACAGTTGTCTTGATGCATGTCTGAGTTTTGATTAGAAGAAACTCCCCCTGAGTTTGTGGATCTTTGACTTGAAGTTGGGGTCCTTTCTATGTGTGATCTATTTTGACTTTCAACTCCTATTGATGGCTCAACGGATATTGAATTTTGCCTCTCGACGGATGATGATGTTTGTCACTCAACGAATAATGCACCTTGTCTTTTGACGGATATAGAATTATGTGCCCCCATTTGTTGCTGACTTATCTTTACTAAAAAGATATGATCGAGATGATCATAACCAGACGTTGGGTAAAAAGTAAAGTGGTAATAATGACATAGCAGGCTTGTACCAAACACATGAGCAGCGGATCAGAGAACTAGCGAAATAAAAGATGGTGAAGTAATGGGAATTCAGAATGAGATTGTTGTGTTAGTGCGAGTGTGCCTAATTGCTAAAAACCTAATGCAAATTTTCATACACTATTCTAATTCCAGAATATTTTAACATTTTACATATCAAACTGCTTAAGTACGATTATGCAACTTTTACTACCCTATTCTAATTTCAGAATAATTAAATGTTTTACATATCAAAATGTTAAATTCAGATTATGCAATTACTCTTCTGCTATTCCATGTTCAGAATATGTAAGTGTTTTTACTTATCAAAATAGTGGATTTATAAATGCTTTAGATTTTGAGAAAAATTATTTCGTTTTAGAATTATTCCCGACCATTTGAAATGGGGGAACTGGATTATTAAGGATGTCGATTGATCCAGCTCCTTTCTTAATTTATTTTAAGATTGGATGGTTATTAGTTACAACGTAAGTGGCCGAGACACCGGTCCAACGCGAGATGTTATATGAAAATGTAATATCTTGTAAGGTGAATATATGTCTTTTGGGATGTCCTATATTTACGGTATGACTGTGGGATACCGGTGCTCTATTACGGTATGGCTACGGGATAATAGTGTTGTTTCGGGATTGAACATCAGGAACATCATAGTGTATAATTGGTTCCAATCTAAATTGCTATATCATATTTGATAATCATATAATAAATGATTGATCAAGTATTTCTGTTTTGGATAAAATGTGAGATACAGTTTTGATTCATTTATGATTGATGTTGATATTTAATTTGCTATTCATGTCAAAAATTAGTATTGATATATATAATTGATGTTGATTTCAATACTTTAGTACTGGTATATTGTGAGCATCTAAGATTAGGATTGATATCCAATTTGACGTTGACATCATACTGAATATTAATATTAAGAGTGGGGTTTTGAATAAAGTTTATAATTCAGTCTATGATCATTGTTTCATATTGTTGTTTACACTAATTTTTAAACACTGTTTTATAATTTTTGATCCTTAATGGAATTCAAAGTATTATTGAAGCATTTTCGCTCAAAATATCAAAAATGATTTTAAATACAATTGAGGAAATAATTATTGAATTCCTTAACTAAATTTTCCGATTTCATCAATTATGGTTATAAATATTCTGCTCCATTGCAGATGTCGATTTTTATATGAAAAGACTATATATATATTATTGAACTTGCTGAGCATTTCTTTCGCTCATACTTGCCTGTTTTAAATCTTACCTTCTAGTGAGAGGAGGACTGGCGCTGTTTAGCCGAGTAATTCGAGAAAAAGCTGAGAAACAGCTTTTATAAAGATGGTGGTTCAGGGTTAGTGGAACTAGAGTAAGTTCTATTATGTAAAGTTATTTTTATATATTATAGTTATGTTATTGTATACTTGGGCCTATTATACTTCTTTTTGAAGTTATACTAGCGGGTTTAGTTTTGAGATATAGATTTGTTGAAAATAGTTTTAAAAGAAGGTCAAAAATTTATTTGTGCAATTTGGAATTCTTGTTTCTGGAATTATAACCTAAAAAGATCTTGGTCTAGTTTGGGGTCGCAGATGTTAAATATCTTTTATTGACATTCGTTTATTATTAAACATGTTGTTTTGGATTGAGGTTTCATAATGACGACCAAATCCTATGACCCCGGATTTGGGGGCGTCACATTGTTCATGCCAAGTCCATTTCTTCAAAGGAGGAGATTACTTTTATGGATTGGGGAAATGTCATAGTAAAGGAAATTAACAATGATGAAGATGGAAGTATCAAGCATTTAACAGGGGTTTTGAACCTCGGAGGATCTGTGAAGACCACAAAGTTGAAACTAACTTGGCTGTTTGATACACATGAGGAGCTTGTTCCATTCTCTTCAATGGAGTTTGATTATCTTATCATAGAAAAGAAGGTAATTTGCGACCCTTTATGTTTGTAAAGTTCTCCTTATTATATTTCTTGGTGGACATATATATGTATAGATATATGTGTATCCGAGCATGAGCGCAGTGCTTGTGTGTGTTGTTATCATTTTGGGAAGGTGCTATGCTGAAATTAGAGTTATTATTATGGTAGTGGATCTAATGTTGGTATTATTGTTTCACTTGCAGCTTGATGAGGATGATGATTTTGTTGATGTGCTAAACCCATGTACGAAGAAAGCAACATTTGGGGATTTAAACATGAGAAACTTTAAGGAAGGAGAAAATTTACAGCTGGAGAGGAAGGGCTATTTCATATATGATGTTCCATTTGTAAGGCCATCAAAGCCTATTGTTCTTTTGCAATTCCAAATGGTAAGGCAGCAAAATAAATGATAAGTTCTTGAGAAAACAAGCACTTCAGTATATCATGATCATCTTCTATTTGGAATCTGAATGATGGAATACTGAGAAAATATATAGACATGTAGTCTCGCACCTTTGGTCCCAAATATGTGTCAACCAAGCTGTGCTTTATCTTTATGCCAAAAAAATTATTTCATTTGTAAGAACTTTATATAAATGGTGGATGCTTGTATTATTGTTTTATCAGTTACGAGGGACATCAAATTTGTCATAAAATATTAATATTTGTTACGCATTCTTAGTAAATGGTTCAATTAAGCATGTTTGAGGAATTATAGTGGTTCTTGAAAGAATCATATTTGTCTCGCTACATTATACATGATCTAGAATGATGCCCGTGCCTTGTACGGGCTCTTAGGCTAGTTATATATATAATACTGCACATTTTTTGGGAAATATTTAATTTGAAATTACTCTTTTCGTCTCTCCCAAATGTTTACATTTGAGTTGTGTACGGAGTTTAAGAAAAAATAATAAATTCGTGGAGGAAAGTTAAAAAAGTGAGTAAAGTAGTGGGACCGATTAATATTATATGTATAAAATGCGTATAGTGGAGAGAAGCGGTGGATGTAGTTATTTTAAAAATTATAAAAACTTTATTTTTTTGGAAAATTTTGAAATGTAAACATTTGGAAGGAAATTCCAGAAAGGAAAATATAAAAAAATGGGAGGGACAGAGAGAGTACTATTTTACCCCGTAATTTGATTAATATGGAAAACTATTGTTGACATGAAGAAGTGAACCCATGACCCCCTTTATGCAAACATATCAATTGAGTTGCATGCCCATTTGTTTATATTTCGATAATTTAAGTATTGAGTTACATGTTTATTTCTTTATATTAGATGGCTAAATCTATATAATTTAAAATTAATATAGAATAAAATCATTCAAGATTTGGGTAATTAATTCTTATACTCATATGCAATAACGGGATTATAATTATTATTTTAATTTATAAAAAAATTCGTAAATTAGATAAATAATTTATTGATAATATAATACCATATAATAATAATTTATTAATTATCGAGACTTGGTGATTAGCTCACTTCGATATACTAACTTTATACTCGTGTATAAAAATATAAGTATAATCAAGCCGAGCCGAGTCAAGTCCAAAAATATCAGACTCAATTAAAATTGTTCGAGCACGAGTTCAAGTTCAACATAGCCTTCAATTTTAAACTCGACGAGATCGTCAAGAAACGGAAATTGAATAATTTAAGGGAGCAAGGGACAATTAGTTTACATGCTCAGTTGTGGGAGAAGCAAGGAACAAAAAAGAAAAGTAGATTCCCCCTTCACATGCCCGTTTAGCATTTTTAATTTGTCCTGGCATTCATATGGGGACCACTTCATCCCATTTTTCCGCTCGTTGGGACCTTATTTAAACAAAAAATTTTAAGAAAATTTTTTGGGCATAAATACAAGCAGTATTTTTCAGATTTTTACTTTTCAGAAAATAAAATAGGAGTTATAATGTGAAAATATGTTCTCTTTAATTTATAAGTTGAAATTTCAAATACACTAGAGATAATGAGATACTTATTATATGTGCCGATTATGGGTGTAAACGAGCTAAACTGTTCGTGAGCTACTCGAGTTTGGTTCGTAAAAAATTCGAATTCGACTCAAAAATACTATCCCGACAGAAATTAATAAAATTTATAATTTAATGAAAAAGTAAGAAAAATGGCTAGAATAATATGACCGACTAATATTTAATGTATAAATTGATGTATTTTTTTTGCCAAAAATTAAAACAGATTTTATTAATAATTTGAAGGAGACTAATCGGACAAACCCCAATTGAATATACAACCAGATTGAAAAACAAATATAACTAAATAATTAGCAGTTTTATTTCCGGATTGCTTAATAAATCGAATACAAATATTCAGAACATTAAAAATAAAGGTAATGATTT
Source organism: Apium graveolens (assembly GCF_009905375.1). Classification (NCBI taxonomy): domain Eukaryota; kingdom Viridiplantae; phylum Streptophyta; class Magnoliopsida; order Apiales; family Apiaceae; genus Apium; species Apium graveolens. The sequence goes on from NC_133654.1 coordinate 6,430,609, forward strand.
ATCGGGCAATTCAACATACATCTCCCCCGAAAAAAATGAATGTAACAAAAGAAAATAGTGAATGTGGATGAATAATTATTAATTTTAATATTATAAAATTTTATTATTTTTAGAAAATAAGGAGCGAGTCTAAAAAAGAAATCGTATAGTATTGAATATGACAAAATGAAGAAGATTTATTTTAAGTTGCTGTAGTCCCATCCTAGACATGAAAAAACGTTTTTTACAATTATTCTGTCAATTTTATTTAGTTAAAGTTTTTTTCCTAAAGATATAGGCTCCAGACTTCATAAAGAGATTACATATGAAAAAGTTAAGAATTTAGCAACTAGTTCAGTTCAAGTTAAAAAAAAAACAAGCCTTTGGGGACCCTGTCAAGTTGTTGGAGAATGGAGGTCACTATTGAGCATTACTTGAGTTGTCTGTCTCATCAAACTATAGTGCTTCTGTTTTGAACTACCCAAAGCCACCTTTTATTCTCCTTTCTCATTTTTCTTATTACATTTGTTTCCTTTTCATTACCATCCATTAGTTTTTCATTGGGGTGAGACAATCAAAGAAAAATTGTCATATTATTAGTCAATAGCCCATCATCTCTTATCTAAGATTCTGTTCCTTTGGTGGGGTGTAATTTGTGATTGATTACTTAAAACATAATCTAAAAGCAGCTTTCCCCCATTTGTTTCAGAGCATCTTCTGTCTGTAATCAAGTGCTTTACATGTAACTCGTATCAGTACTCGAAAATCGGATGTACATTTACCTAACTGAATTTATCCCAACACAATCGAATCAAATCGATATCCGATTTTTACAACCACTTTGTACATACATGCATATGTGGTGTGAATGTAATAATGTACTAATGTCTAATGTTAAAGATAGTTTGATAGATATCCATAGCTCAATTCATAATTTTCACTCTCTAGTACTCCTTTTGACAATGAATGAATATATTAAAATTGGAATGTTAGAAAAGAGAAAAGAGTTCTAAATTTTTGGTAAAGGACTGAAATGAGTATATTTGCCACCACTTAATTTCTTATATTTGGAATATAGCAAAAGTAATGTGAGAATTTCACCAAAAGGAGAAGAAACTTCACCAGAGGAAATGATGGAGAAATCTTAAAAAGACATAAAGTAGAAGAAGAAAAAACCTCATAAATCACCTTTTTACAATAAAATAAAATAAATCCATACATATATGAAAACTGATGAATCATGGACTCATAGTACATATCAACTAATAAAAACTTTATTACCCATCTTGTGTAAAATAATCTAGAGCAAACTGAACCTGAAACTGATATAGAATTGATTGATTTCAATTAGATAGATCCTCATTACAGATGCAATTTTGACATATATGAGCAATTATTTCTGCCAGATATATTACTAAATCAAGACTACAAATGACAAGGAAGTGCACAATTTAGTTACAATATCTCCTATTACCTCAACAAAATTGTGCAGTTTCAGCAGTTGAAAAGAAGTTGCAGGCCTTTATTAACAAGGTCTATTTCTTTTGTTGGCACCTTTGCTATCAGGTCTCAGCCCACCACTTGAATCTCCTTCAGATGAATCCATGGATTTCCTGAAATTGCTCGAAAGATCGGAATACAGATCAACCACCCTCCTTATGTTGTTATTCAGCTCTGTAATCAGACCGACATTCCGTCTCAAATTATCTGGAACTTTTGATTCATGGTTCTGATTTATCTCATTGATCAGCACCCTATTTCGATCGAAAATGTTCTGAACTTGAACAAAACTCTTCTGAAATGTGTGCATTATCTTGGCATCTATCTGGGTACCATTGCCTAGGCCAGAAAATGTATCCCCTTCCATTTGTAAACAAAATTTACATCAAATCAAGAACACACCTGCACCACAGAGAAAAAAAAGTAATTATATCCTAATTAATCAACACAATCTATGAGCTTGTATCATAGGAAGTAAAAGAAACAACAGTGATGTAATTTAAACTGTACTAATAGGAAACCTGGACAGAACATGATAAGGTTTGGAATTGTGTTTGGACCATTTTTGCAGAAGAGACAAAGTCTGAACTACAAAATCATGACCTCAACTTTGTTTGGTTCCTTTAGCAGTATGTCATAAAAACATGGACTGTACTTATACATAGATATTTTATTAAATTTATTAAATATTGTACCCATACATATCTTACACAATATTATTATTTGGATATGGTAAAATGTGAATAAAAAAATATATCTCAAATTCCATACAAAGCATACTTTTGATAAGTACTAAAAGTCTGGAAATACATAGCCATGGCACTATGGATTGGCAGCATCAACTCATAAGACTACAGTATTATCACTGTTAACACAAGCGTTTATCACAAGTCACATACAAGTCATAAGCATATGTAAATAAAATAGTAAATTATAATTGGCATATGTAAATATTATTATAGTTTAAAAGAAAATTAAACTAAACCAGGTAGTAGCACACAAAGATATTGCAATTTTAAGGAACAAATCAACTTGGAAACTGGAAACAAGACAAAAAAAAAGGAAGCTGTATTTAAGTACACAGACATGTATACAGTACATAGAAAGGGTAATATGTTATGTGTGTGTGAGAAATAGACAGAATATCTAACCTTGAAAATCTGGGAACATTTCTTCCAAAAAGAAACCAAGAGTGGAGCAGAAAAGATGGGGGGATTGAATCTAAAATGAGAAACCTGGATTACAGAGAGAGAAAATTGAGAGAGAGAGAGTTATGGAGAGTGATCAGAGAAGTGAAGAGAATATGTACTAAAAGATTTGGCATTCACCTCTGTGACTTAAAAATAAGACTAAATATTTACTTCTTTTGCATCTGTCGTGGAGCACCCTATTTTAAACTATTCATGTGTCATTTGTTCTTGTATTTTCTTAAACTAGCATAATGTCATTTTCTAGATTTTTTTTGTACACTATAAAACTATATTAGTAAAATTTTTGATCATTTTTTTGTTAATAAATATTATATAACGTCTAAAACATATCAAATACAAGTTGAGTATCTACCAATGTGTATGACTTTCATGTAAAACATTAATAACGATCATTACGTTTTTAATATATCTCATTAATCATAATACATATTTTCTTGTTTGTATCGTATAATTTGTATTTACTAAATGAATACAAGCAGGGTAGTCACTATACGTGTAAAAGAAAAAGAGTGAAATTAATTCATCAAATATTGTCAATATGTTTATAAAAAAAACTAAAAATTAATATATATATATATACTAAAGATTAATATATATATATATATATATATATTGCAGAGTCGAGTAAATTTTTTAGTCTTGGTTAAATAAACTCGGAGTAATGAAATATTTTATTACTAAAGTTATTACTAATTTACAATTTCCTTGTTTAATTTAAAAGGATTAGTAATGCATAATTAAAGTGGTCAAGACCTGCAATCATAATATTTAACAAAATAGAATTTACACTACAATTATTATAAGTTAATTTTTTAAGAAAAATGTTATTTTTTTAAATTCAACGTTTATGTTGATTTAATATCATTGTTAATGTTTTAATTCATTAATTAAAGTTGATATCGGTTGTGTACTTAGCTTTTAATCCTCTCTATTATACAAAGTTAATTTTATAAGATGTCAGATAATTGTCAATTCATAAATTAAAATTGACATAATCTATTTAGTTTTTAACACATTGAAACAAAACTTAAATTTAATTGATCATTCTTAATTACAGATCATAAATTTTTTTTGTTATTTTCTTCTAGTATATACATCAATAACTCTGGAATACAACCCGCAAGTGTTGGCTCAGTTGGTTAAAGAGAAGATTAACTATACTCTTGGTCACATGTTCGAATCTCACGGGAGGTTAATTTATGATTATTCCTCCTGAGCCAGAGTCTGTCGCTTAAATGCAGTTTATCTTAGTTTACGTGGTTTGCAGGCTATTGTGTGAGCCCGTGTGGTTTACCCAGTGCGCACATGAAGGGTAGCGGCTGCGGGTTTATTTATATACTAGATATCTTGGTCATGTATATATCTAACAGTAAATTACTCAAATAACATGTATTTATAATTATTCAAAAGTTATAATTATCTAATAAATAAATTACAATTATTTATATATCGTAGTCGTAGTAGCACTAACAATCAAACAATATCTGTTTTTACTCAACAGAGCAAGTTTTTTTTTCAAGAATCTGAAGATAAATTTGTACTAATATCATTATTCAAATCATTTTGAAGTTTCTTTCATTTATGATTCTAATATTTCTTTTTATAGTAACTTGATAACATTGTATATTATTTTTCTAAAATTAAATAATTTTAATTTGATAATTTTTTTAAATATTAGTTGAACTTGTTAATCCTTTCAAAATATCAACTAATATTAATTTTTTTATTTAGATAGCATAACATGGATTAAATCAAATAGTACAATACATTATAGTTTTAACCTTTTTTCAAATAATTCAAAATAGCTGTACAATATTTTTCAACACTAAATATTTTTTTTGTAAATTTATTATTGCTATTTTTAAATATATTTTTTATTCAAAATATTAAATTCTATAATTTTTCAAGTTTCTAATATATATATATATATTTGAGTTAAGTTCTATTGAGTCATTGTTTTTAGTGGAGTATGTGAGTCCGTATAAGTTCTACAAGTAAAATAGTATAAAATATTTTGTAAAACGTATTATAATGTGAATCATGTTCTACAAATATCACTATTTTAATAAATATTCTTGCAAATCTCATACATTTGACAAGTTGAACATTGCTTAAAATATGATTTTATAGAACATGATCAGTTTGAAGAACATACGTATTCACGTTGTAGAACACGTAAATATTCAACTTGTTGGACATTAATGATATAACACCATAACACACGTTTATATCATGTAGTTTATTATTTTAGTTTTTAAATTATTAGAAATGTAATATCCCAACTTTTCAGAAAATAGTTATACTTAAATATTCAGCTAAAACTCCAAATTAAATCCATAATAAGAATAAGTTTCTAGTTTTTCATAAAATTCTAAAATCCCAGACAGAAATAAAATAATCTAAGCTGAAAATAAAGCAAATCCTGGGAGACGCAGCTCCAATACAAACATAATCAATAAAATATTATTCCAAAGCAAGCTCAAATCAAGTCCACCTTTAAGATGTCCCAAAAGGCACCTGAAAATTTGTGAGTAATGAGCCAAGAGCCCAGCAAAAAAACAATTCTATACTAGTGGATCAAGTATCATAATTTTATAAAACAAAAATCATTTTCCAAAATCCATATGACATAAGATATAAAATTCCACAGCTCGCTAAGGCCACAAATACCTGGTGACACGGTATCAAAAGTTCATAATTTCTATCAATAATGCGCCCGTTACTAAGGTATCATAGAGTGTGCGCTCCCGAAGGCATCATAAGTAGCACTCCCTAGTAAGGTATCAAAGGCTAGTTCCGGAACTATACGCAATTACTAACTGGTTCAAAAGTCAGAACTCACTGGGAATTCTAATTTCTAAAACAGGGTACTTGATCTATAAATTTTAAAACAAAGCAGTGCAAAAATATTTAAAAGATTTTAAAATAAAATAAAGTGTGAAAAGTTAACTTACCATAATAGCAATATCTCCCAAATTATGTCGCCAAAATGAACCTAGATATACACACATACATACTTAATATAATAATTCAAATGTTAATTTGTGTATGCCACTAAACTAACAAAACTTTAACTTTATAAAACTTAACCCACAATAACAATTAAATGTCACTACAAGTAACAAAATAAATTCATATTGACATATAAATACGACCATTCTCATATAATAGTTCAAAATGGTGTACCGACAAATAAAAAAAACTCAACACTTAAATACATTATATATACTAATAATAAATCAAGTCTATGTAAACTATTTAAATTCAGAATAAAATAGATTTACGTTTAATATTTACTATCTATATAATCCTTAAAATAAAATAACAAAGATAAATAAAGTAGGTAACATATGCTTAGGATTATGCAAATGGACAAAAATATCAATATTGGTGTACAAAATTTTCATAACCTTACGTGTGAAAATATCATTATACAACATAAGTATAACCAATTTAATAAATGAGCATATATTTAATTGGTGCACTAATCTAAATGCATATCTAAATCAAACATATATTTAACATATAACACATGAATTATTATACATGCACAAAACACATAATTATATACATAAATTCATGCATTAAATATTTATTAAAAAAAATGGTGATTATTAACTAAAACATTTAATAATCAACATCAAACTAAATGATTAAATTAAGTAAACTATAGTGTTATACACATAACCATGGAACTAAATAATAAAATAAACTAATAACAAGTGAATTAGAATAGTCATACATAAGTTCACAAAAATATAATTTAATTATATATATATATAGAAGTATGTAGTAAACATGTAAAACATAAGTAAAAATATGAGAATTAGAACGTACCTAAAAAAAAGATGTTATACAGAGATATGTTAATAGCCTATTTATACACATAGAGAGATATGCTAATAGCCTATTTATACACAAGTTGGTTCAACTAATACTCCGATTCAATGGGTTAGTGGGTACGTGATCACAACTGAGTTTTTCAAATACACATAACACGTACTAATAAATATACACAACATAACTACACCTATTTTAAATTATACTCATAAAATAAATATATATTAAATTAAAATTATGCACATATAAATTAAAACATTTTTTTTACATTACTTAAATACTTTTGATAACCAGAAATGTTTATAAAAATACGCGTCTTTATATTTAATAACAAATCTATATAATAAAATATATTTTTTATCTAACCAAATAATTAAAATGGGAAAAAGTGCATATACATATAATTACAAAAATCATGGTTATTACAAGAAACATAAAATCTGAACCGTTAGATTGGATTGTAATATAAAGTTAGGATTTTGGATCCCAGAACTCCACAAAAAATAGGGACTTTATGTATATGATTACTTATAATAACCATATCAAATTGAATAATATAAAATTTAGGATTTGTCTCATAAATATATGAATATAAATATATCTTTAATTAAATTATGTAATAAATAAACTATTTTTTTATGAAAAAGCATCAAATGTCTTACCATTTTTCAAATAACATGTTAATGAAAATTATTAATTTTACTTTATAGTTGTAGTTTAGTTTTTTCTAAAGAGAATGAAAAAATAGGACTTTAGGAGCACCTCTTTATAAATTCACCATCATTGAATAATATTATAAACCTAATTTTTTTTAAAGTGAAACATTAATTAATAAATCGATTTAGTATATATTCGTAGTTTTAGCGGAGTTTGTGACATCTCATGTCAAATTTTGAATATATTTAAATATTGGGTCAAGTACCAGATGTAATAATATAAAACCGGTTAATAAGTAATTTTGATACATAATATCAATTGATTTGATCGTATAAAGACCTCAAAAATATTAATTTTTATTAATATAAAATATTATAAAATTTATCCTTATTGGTAAGATATTCTCGTCGAGCTCGTAATTTAAATTTATTAAACCTAGATAGTGATGATGTAATTTCGGTGGGTCATGTAGTCAAATTTCGAGTATTTTTTCAAAATGGGTAAAATTCTGATTTTGAAGCTAGTAATTTGGATACATATTATCAATTGACTTGATTCTATAAAGACCACAAACATATTAAATTTTTACCAACATAAGATATCACAAAACTTTTCTTTGTTTATAAGATTTTCTAGTCAAACTCGTAATTTAAATTAAACCTAGGTAGTGACATGATATTTACAAACAGGTCATTTAGTCAAATTTCGAGTATTTTTTGAAAAATAGGTCAAGTTCTAATTTTGAATTGAAAATAAATCGAAATACGCTAATTATAAATTATCTAAATATGTAGTACACATATATATTATTTATATAAATATATCTCTTTTCAACATATAAAAAAATTAATTACATGTACAATTTATTTTTTATTAAAAAATATATATTAAAAATGTATGAGACATACTTTTCAAATTAAAAATTGTTTAATAAATAAGGGAATGATCCGTTTATATACTATGCTTAACTTTTAATCTCAAATTCAATTGTTCAAAACTAACTCTACAAGTATTTTAGTAATCATGTTTAAAGTTAAATAAATTTTCGCTATTTACGACACTCACATATTATGTGTATGACAAAAATTTAAGTAACAATGTGGTGTAGTGGTAAGGTGATGTGCTTGTGAATGTTAAGACTTGGGTTCAATTCCTCACAACAACCTCTTTTATATAAATTTAAAGTACAAGGGTAAATTAGTCATTTCAATGAGACTTTTTAATCTCATAATATTATCACCATGTTCTCTTATTATATATAGAAGAGAAAATGATAAAGATGAGATATGTATTGACCATCCGAACTGAATAAAATTTTATCTTATTAAATTTAGCTTGTTGAGCTTGTTTATACTAAATTTAGCTGAAAAACTTTTATTTTTTTCAAAACTATACTTTCCAAAAAATTCGAGCTCTCGACCTTTCACAAATGAACGGGGAACAATACCATTATCTCACAGCACATAAATTTTTAATAAGTCAGAACAATATTATTATAATATTAAATAGTCATTTAACTGGGGTCATACCTAGGGCTGCACATGGACTGGGTTGGGTCGGTTTTGACAATTTACTGACCCAACCCATTTAGTTCGGGTTTGAAAATTTTTAACCCATTAATATCAAAAAAATTATAACCTAACCCTATTATATGAGTGATGGGTTTGGTCGAGTAGGATTGGATTGAATGGGTTGAATAAGAATAATAGTAGACAATAAAAAAATGCTACATACAAGAAATAAATTATCGTTCAAATTATTACATGTATATTAAAATAAGTATAAAGATATTTTATACTGCAAATATAAAGTTAAAGACAAACACAACTCTCGGAAAAATAAGTGGAAAGTTAAAGATACGGTCTTGATTCAAGAAACATAAATTCTTAATTTCACCACCTATCAAAATTTACTTTTACTCTGCATAAATATATGACAAGCATAAATACTATGAACAATCAAATTGGTTTAATATAATAGTTTGTGAAAACTTGTTATAGTGCAACTCATTGTCCGCTTCATATTACCCGCGTTCAATTTAATTTAAGAAGTTTAGTCAAAAATTATGATTAAATTTAAAATATATTATTGTTATTAGTTCATTTGTCTATTGAAAAGTGCATAGTCAGTTATAGGCAAAAGCAAATGTATCAGTCTGTGTCCGAAATCAAAATAGGTTGGGAGTCAGTAATATATAATGGAAATGAGTTGGGACTTAATAATTAGGCCGGGTTGGGTTGATTTAGGGTTTTAAAAAGTTAAAATCCGAACCAACCCAATATAATCGGCCCAACGAAAATCTAACCCAACTAACACATGATTTTGGATGGTTCGGTTTGGTCTGTCCAATTAAGGGTTGCTTTGAACGGGTTTGCTAACCCATGAGCAGCCTTAGTTAGGGTTGTGTATTCGGTTAAAACCGAACCGAACCGATTTTTTTTTCGGTTAACCGAAACCGAAATAAGGGAAAAAATGATATCGAAAACTGAACCAAAATGAATTCAATTTTAACCGAAACCGAACTAACCATTTCGATTATTACCGAAAACCGAAAATAGAAACCGAAATTTAAGAAAATTTGCTAGAACTTCAAAAACTCAGAGTCTTAGACCATATTTTAAGTTTAAAATCAGAAATTCAGCATTAAGTTTACAATCAGAATTTAAAATATTGAAGTTACATGCCAAAATCATTGAGTTTACAGCCTACAAGCATTGATAATAGAAAATTAGTTTAAATATTAAATTGCAGAATTTAAATTGCCATTGACTTTGTGTTGATGTTGGTCATGTTGGATGCTCTGCTTCTGCAGTTCTTCCTAGTCTCAGTTCTGACTTATGCCTACTTCAGAATTCAGTTCTTTTCTTCCTGCAAAAGAGGTCCAAGGATCAGGAAACAGAGAATATTGTTCCGATTAACTAGAGTGCCACACCTAATTCAAACTTCAACTAAGAATATGATACACTGCAGATTGTAACTCTGAACAGGATACACTACATTGAAAGGCCAACAATATTTTACATCTTAAGTACTAGTTGCAACAAAAAGTACTAGTAATTAGATCTTCATAAAACATGCCTCAAAGTTTATGACCGACAAGATCAACTACAATGCAAGATAACCAACTGAACCTCTTGTAATAAATTATACATCCAAATGAAGCAAAACTTTTAACATTTGAATATGCAAGAACATGACAACGCGTCTGCACAATGAAAATCTAAAAACTAATCACGATAATCCATCAAACACAAAGCAGCACACTGTTTGCATATTATAGTTTGTAAAATCTCAAATCTGGACACTTGCATGATGCAGAATACAAATTAAAATAGATAATAAATTTTAACTGTTATATAACCAAAAGTGAAACTTCAGACCAGAAGCTTATATTACCCAGGATGTTATCAAATATAAGTTAAACTTCGACAGTGGTAGTTTGGACCAGGAAGCTGAGTAGAGTAGTCAGTAAGTCAGAGACAAACTGAAATCAAGCATAAAATACATACGAGGACACTGACACTGACATAGACAAATTAAACAATAATATTTAATACATTCAAAATCAACAAGAATGTTCACTACATATTTACATACACAAATCCTCAAATGCACAATTCACAAATTAAACAAATTATAAATTATAATTTATGTATAACAATTCAAAATAAAAAAATAGGTAAATTAATAACTCTCCTCCCTCTCCCTGTACTATTATTTAAGAGAACTAGAGAAGCCATAAATTCAACAAATTATAAATTATATATATATATATATATATATATATTTATATATATATATTTATACATATATAAATATATATACATATGCTTTAGTCTTCACTCTTCACCACTTTTTCTTTTTCTTTTAGATTAACATCACAAAATTGAATTAACATCACAAAATCGTATGGAAATCAAAATCAAATACCTTGAAAAAATGAAAATTGAAGACCTTGAAGTGGATTCTGAATCGATGGACTCTGCTCTGGAATTGGATTATTGAGGATAATCGAGATGGATTTTTGAATCGATGGTCTGGGTTTGGTTTGTGAGAACAGGAAAAGTGAACTAATTAATAACCTTTATTAATTAGCGAAACCCCTTTTTAAGTGATACATAAATTTTGGTTTCACTAATTTTTGGTACCACCAACTTTTGGTTTTACTTATTCATTCATGTATATCTTATAATTCTCTTTTTATGTCTTTTAACTATACTAAAAGTTTTATAACCATCCTTTGTTATGTATATTATTATACTTCTACGTGTCTTATGATTCTATTAAATATGATTTTATTTTTATTATCTTATACTTCTACATGTCTTATCCTATTAAGTTTGATTTTATTTTTGTTACATCCTTTTGAATTTAACCTTTGTATTCCTAATTTTCTTATGTATTGCTAATTCAATATATTATACGACTATAATAAAAGTAATTTTATCTTTTTAACTTTTTTGAATCATATGCTTTATTAATATAATTATTAAAATTCTATTGTAATTATACCTTTTGATTTCTAAACAACACCCATACCATCCTAATTCCATATATAAATACTGATACACTCCTACTTGAAAATATATTATTTTTCGCTGTTTTGATTTAGTATAATTAGTAGAATTCTGCTTTAATTATACTTCTTGATTTCTAAGTATCACCTATGTATTCTTCTTTAATTTCTAAATGAGTTATAATATTATATATTTTATTTTACGCGTTTTTTAATTGCAATTCTTATATTGATTTCAACATAGTTGTACGATGCCCGAAAACTAGATATCTGAAATACATATTAGCGTGGAATAGTGGTTAAAATACCGACGAACTTATGCGTACTAATATTTTGTTTGAACTATATACATGTTTCTTATGCGTAATCACTGTAGTTAAAATTTTGAGTTTGCTGAATACGAGTGTTCAACATGCGTATGATATAGTAAAAGAAAATTATAAGAACATGCATGCTCGACATGTTTATTCCTATACATATACAAAACATTCATTTTCGTGATATATTATTCACATTCATTTTTAGTGGTATATTGGGCAATCTTTCCGGACGCTGGATAGTTTATGTTGGGTTTTCAAAGTAAAAATTAGAAATTTTGACATAGCACCTATATTCTTATGATTTTTAAAAATTATTTAAATTAATTAACTCGGCCTGTGTTTCGCACGGGTTATCAATTAGTATTGTAATAATTAAGTAATTAACTTTACAGACACAGACATATATAGTATTATAAATATTTTATATTTATATATTATATAAACTTCAGTTATTGTTTTCGGTTAATCACGGTAAAAAATCGAATTACGGAAAAACCGAACTCCTGAAATTTTACTACCGAAAACCAACCGAATTTTAAAATTTGGTTAACCGAACCAAAATTATTTCGGTTATTCGGTTCGATTTCCGGTTAACCGAAACCGAACCAAATGCACACCCCTGATCCTAGTCATACCTGTGAATTGATGTGCTATGCACGATTAGTTGAAGTTCACGCAAGTTGAGAGTTTGTATATTCTAAAAGAGAAGCGGCACAAATACGCATTTTTCATATATTGATCTGATAAATAAGGTAGGATATTATATTTATGGATATATATTATATACTGTTTTAATTGGATGTTTTGGATACTTCTGTCATAAGTCCATAACATTTTGGAATTAAGCTGGTATCTTATATGCATCTCCATCTCCAATCAGCAACTTGATTTCAACAAACATTGTTAAAAGGAGTAAAAAAGTAGATCAAACTTTTAAGGTAAATACTTTAATCGCACCTTCAAATTTGAACTAAATTTGGACGTTTATATGCTGCAACAACCTAGATCAATGTTTTTAACATCGCCGTCAACACAAATTTTGTGCTAACATTCACAATGACTACTATGATTTGTCCCAGCTTGTGCACACGCACAAATTTTGTACCTCCATTTTCTCCGTCAAATCTCAATATCTCCGTCTCCCGATGCTCCAATCTTCGTCGCAGCTCAACGTTACCTTTCGTTTATCCTATGAGAATGTCAATAAAATCGCAAATAATCGAGCACGTAGTCCTGTTTAAAGTCAAACCAGACACTGATGAGTCAAAAATAACTACAATGATTAACGGTCTTAACGGTCTAAGCTCGCTTGATCAAGTGGTCCACATTTCTGCTGGTGCGGTGCATCGCATTGAGTCCTCGTGTCTCGCATTCACTCACATGCTTCACGGTCGTTACAGCTCTAAGGATGATTTGAATGCGTACAATGTGCATCCTGCGCATGTTAGTGTTGTGACAGAGGCTGTTAAACCGATTGTTGAGGATGTAATGGCGGTTGATTGGATTGTTGATGAGCTCGATGGACAAGTGGCGTTAGCTGCAGGATCTGCGATGAGAGTGAAGGTTTTGAAAGTGAAGGAAGGTTTGCGTGAAAAAGTAAGTGATGAGTTGTTGGAAATGATTGGAGGACTTAAGGATAAGTTCCCGGTGATTAGTCAGATTAGTTTTGGGAAAAACTTTTCGCCAGAGAGAGCGAAAGGGTTTTTAATTGCTTCGTTAGCTGTGGTTCCTGGTGTGAGGGAATTGGATGAATTGGATGTGGATTTAGAGGAGTTGAATTCGCAGAAGGAAGTTAGGGATACGGTGGAGGGCGTGTTGATACTTGACTATGTGATTCAGCCATAGATGTCGATTAGTCTCTGATAATTGAGGTATTTTTGAATATCTCTGTTACAGAGTTTTTATTTTTGTTATCAATAATGAAGCAGCGCTGCTATGCTAATTGACAATGGTACTTAACCAGTTATGAAATTAACTATCATTTGACTGTTTGTGTACCTTAGTTGCAAGTCTAATTCGACTTGTTAATCATAATCGGCCTTTTGTTTGATCCTAGATTACATTACATATTGCAAAATTTTTGTTTTGATTGATATGTTGCAGCAACACAGTAAAATGTGCAAAGTCAGATGTTGCCGGTTTCAACTAAATTTTACTGAGTTTTGTGTTCTGTTGGAAGTTCTAAACATCTGACTCCAGCTCGAATCCGAATATGATCATTTTGAGCTTAATTGATGCAAAATACGCATAGGATGTATCTATTTATATGAATAAATTATACATAATAAGATTGTTTAGGCCAGCCAGCGCCGAGCCTCACATATGGAATAGTATGATACTTGATTACTTGAAGCTTGTGTGTGAACTCTTCAAGCTTGAGGTAGGCTCGATTATGGTGAAATAGAACTGTTTAAGCTCAAGGACGGCTTGATTATGGTTCAGAGGAACTCGAGTATTTTGGAAATGGAGCTTGAGCAGCTCAGTGAAGTATTGTACTGATGACCCTAAATATGAGCCACAACACTTTTTATTGATACTTATTTTTCCAACCTTTTATAAGTAAAGTAAATATGCTCTATTTATAGGAAATCTCAATTGGGCCTTTTTCCTTGACAATTGGGCCCTTATTGGTCTATTAATTTAGAAATTCCTATCCTCTAGTCCTATATAATATCTTTACTTATTTTTTTATTCTGAAGCCCAACATTTGTCCCCGCGAACATTTGCAACATTTTTAGATTTGCTGTTGCGGTTCCTATTTATGACCTGCAAAACAAATAAGAAGTAAACAGAAAATAAAAGGTTAAACTTTAACTTATTTTTATTATTACATGTATTTTTATTATTTGTCACGTTTTTACTGGACATGTGTATGTGTTTTTATTTACTCTTCCTTCTTTCATTCTTATATTATTATTACATAATTGTATATGTGGGTAAGAAATGAGTGTGTAAAAGTAATAATTTTGGTTGTAATGATTTAAATATGAGAAGACTCTTCATCTTCCTTCTCTTTTATCAAGCGGACGCTACAGTATCTTTTTTTTAAAGAGCCGTATCCTCTCTCCGGACTCGCCACGTCCTCCGTAAGTTTTCTCTGATCTTAACTGTTTTTATTTTAGTTAAATTCTTAACGTTGTAGTTGCAGATTCCTAAATTGCATTCTTCATCTCTAAATCTTGAGTGTCTGAGTGTGTAATTGACCGTCTCTTGTTAGGTCCCAATATGTTTGTAGAAGGGGGGTTGAATACAAACAGTACCGAATAATCGAATTAAATGCGGAATAAAAAATGTGAAACAAAATTCAAGTTAAATAAAAATATTATTAAACTTGAAAGGTGTTACAACAACTGTATCGATTACAAGGAATTAATCTCAAATTAATTATCACAAATTTAGAATAAATTCGACATGAACTTTTTCTATTTTTGCAATAATTAGAATCAAATGCTAAACGCGATTTGAGATTAATTTCTAGGGATTTTGATCCGCTAGATTGTTACACAAGAACAAGATAAATAATTCAAGTGGTTTGGATTTAACTTTACAAACTAGAAATGTGATCTTGAATTAAGCAGATGAAAAATGGAATATTTCAGAGGCGGCTGCTTTTTATTTCTGTGTTCTTGTTTTGTGTTCTGTGTTGGATAGATAGTCTTCTGCTTCTTCTTTTCTTTTTAAATCAATCAACAGACTCTCATTGAACTGGCAAGACAATCCTGAGCTCAGCAAGACAATCGGTAGGACTATTGATTGTACTAGCAAGACAATCTGATTGAACTACAATGACTTTCGGTAAGACAATCAGTTGAACTAGCAAGACTATCTCCTTCCCAGTAGAACTTTCGGTAGGACAATTGAAATGACTTGGTATGACAATCGGTATGACAATCCAGATTGTCATGCTAGTTCATTTTCAATTGTCTTGCTGATTTAAGACTGTTTTTAATCCAATTAAACTTCTGAAAATTCTTAATATTAATTTTGAATTAATTAATCAATTAATTTAATTAATAAATAAATTAATCTTTGCAGATATAATTTATTTTCTTAATTAAATTATATGACTTAATTAATTAATAGAGAATTAATACTAATCCTGAGCAACAACCATTCTAATGAAAATCTTCTGAAAATCACTGTCAATTATGAATCAATTCCACCACTTCAATATTGACACTCGATGTACTGTCTGGTTCATGAGTGACTAACTTCCGTGACGTTTCTTCAAGCCTTGACCTTGATACTCTTGATTTTCTTCAGACTAAATCCTTGTAATTAATGATACCCTGATGAGATCTCTGTCACTTGATTAAATCCACACTCTTGATTTGCATCACTGAGGCTTGATCAATTTCTTGAGCTTCTTCCAGTGAATTAACTCCTCAAGTCTGTAGATGAACTTTGTTTCTGAATCCTCTGACAGATGTTACTCTGTGAGATCTCTTTGACGGTAGATCCACTATTTACTTATTACATTCTTATTTGAGTTGAGTTAAATCCTCGAATATACAAATAGGCTATGACATATGCCTTACAATCTCCCCCTATTTGTTTGTTAGACAATAACACACAAATACCTAGAGGATAACTCAACTAACAAATAAGAAAAAGATATAAACAGAAATGCAAAGTAAATAGCAGAAAAGTTCTGGATAACATTTAACCTTTTCCAGATTCCATATAGATGTTCCTCTAGACTGAACATATCTTCAAGTAGTTTTATCTTCTTTTATACAACCACATTTCCTGTTGAGAAGCCCATATCTCTCTTGCTTCTCCCCCTATGAGAATCAACTGATTAAAGAAGATCACCTTCATTTACCACCTCTCCCGTACAATAGGATCCGCAGATAAAAACCAATGGTACTCCCCTTTTGAAAACAGCTTCCTTCCTTACTAGAAAATCACCTTGTGTTTACCACCTCTCCCGTACAATAGGATCCGTAGTTACAAACAACAATGGTGTGGTGTAGTGTACATATGATCTTTTTCTTCCTCCCTGCTATTTCTTCCCCTTAGTTGAGGAATCCTCCAAACTATTTCTTAAGCTTTTATCTCCCCCTTAGAGAAGGAATGTATGCCGTTGTCTGAAGGAGTTCTCATATTTCACTTGGTTGGAACAGAAATAACAAGTAGTTTCTCTTACTTCCTCAGTGTGATTGTGTGATTCCATTTTAGTGTACCTCACATGTGTTTCACTTTTCTCTCCACTCGTGTTTACACTCATTCTCACAAGTGTATCACTCCTCTCATAGCTCCAAAAATCAGTTGTACCTGCAAGGAAAATCATCTTAGCCATCCTTAAGGAGGTCACAGGTGGTGCAATGGGAGTTCACAAATCCCCATCCTTGTTAAACTCGTCAGATGAATCTGAGTCATAATTTACAAGTTGCTAGTTTCCCTTTTAGGGTTCCAGATTTGAATTCTGGGAAGGTAAACAATGATCCAAAGAATTTAGCATAAAGATCAAGGTTCCCTTCTATTGTCTGTGAAGACATTTCCTTGTGACTCATCAGGTAATATCTGAATCATTGTCAACAAGTTGCCGATCTGCACCTATGTCAGATCCACTATCCGCAGATGCATCCAGGGGATTTAAGCCTGGGGAGGTAGACACTGACCACTGACATATGGCTTTTGGATCAGTATCCTCTCCTAACACCTGTAAAGGCAATTGGTCCATTAACGAACCTTGAACAATCGAATCTGACCTAAAATGGTCGAAACTCTTGTTTCTGTCAATTCATCCTTTGTGTGTGTGTGACCTTTCATTGTGCATCAAGAATTGTTTATGTTGGAGGTGGTGACACTACAACGGATACCTTGGCCGACAAGCAAAATTCAATAGACGCACCCTGTTGAGAGAATGAATCTAGTAACTGTTTTTGTGCTTTTTCAGCCATTACAACTTTTTGAGAAGATGTATGGGGGCTAGCAGTTGTCTCGGTTTAAATACTACTCATCTATGTAGGAGACAGAGCTACTGGGTTGACTTCAGAACCTTCCTTATGTGGTGCACTAAGGCACTATCTCCCTCACGCTCATTCATACTACATTTAGTGATAAGAGAGTGTTGGTTGGTTCTGTTTTTGTGTTTGTCTTTACAGTCTGGGATAGATGTTGTGGGTTTTCAACCTCATGACTGTCAATGAAAGAAAGTCATTGGAGACTGAACCTGTATCACAGAACATAGGGCAATATAGAGAGATAAAATGTACTTAAGATCTATAATGAATGAAAATTATACATTTAATCTTTTGAGAGAGATGATGTACAATGGTGATTTCAAAAGATTTTACATGAAATAAGAAATCACTAATGTAGAAAGAAGTTTGATTTACTCCTAAAACTCACTGCACATATTAAACAATATGATTGTGCCTAGTGATTAAAGAGTTATAAATATGACGATTGCTTGAGCAGTACACTAGTTCATACCAACCTGAAGTGAGATTGTGAAGAAGAGATTGCATAGTCCAATAAATCTGCAACTGCAAAGTCCATGAACAGTGGTGCATTAACTTCCTCTATTGACTCACCAACCAGGAGTACACTTGTACACATCTTACTAGAGTCCAATTCCAAGTGTAATGTGCAGCAGGTGCCTGATATGTCGTAATATTCTCAAGTCTCGTCACTGGTGCTATATGTTAGATACTGCTTCCTGATAATAACCTAGCACAATATACAAAATTATAATGATAACATTCCCAGCTTGCAAACAGCCATATCCCTCAGATAAACCTTTGCTGTTATCTCCAAAGGTAACCAGGGGGCCAGCTTTCTCAATCCACATTTGATAGCAGGGCTCTATCTCCGGTCATATGTCTTGATGAGCCACTGTCAAGAATCCACACTCCCGGCTTCACCTGTTTAATGCCCTGCACTACAAATGGATTAGACCTTCTTCGGAACCCAAGCTTGGTTGGGTCCGGCATATATGTAGAACTGTCCTTTGTCAGGCAAAACAACATTTTTAATTTTAATTGTCTCAACTTTCTCACTGACTGAACATTTGACCTTGTAAACAGCCTTAACAAATTTCTGTTTAGGCTTAGGCTCAAATGTCTCCTTTCTAGCCTTAGAAGGACTAGCAGTCTTAGACCTATCATGCTTTCTATTATTCACATGCTGACGAGGAGTAGTCTTATCACTAGAAATATGCTTACCATTAAAATAAGCATACATCAATTTAAAAGCACAAGACATATAATTAGCAACACTACATGCTTTATGAGAGTGATTAATAGCAGGCAATTTATGCACGGTAGATATGGCATTTTTGTTATCCAACTCATGTGTGTCTGAGTTAGTCTTAGTTGCTTTCACAACTTTGACTGGAACTTTCGACTCACTTGACTTGGAAACAATCTTCTCATTAGCATGATCCTCAGCACGTATTTCTTCTTGAATAACAGAAGAGGTCGCATCAAATGGTTCAGCAATTGATGGCTTATAGAGGGGTTCATCAACACCCTTAAGCACATATGGTACTTCCCTCCATTTAGCACAGACATGAGGAGGGGAGTTTATGCCTAATTCTCCAATAGCAACACTGTAATCATAACCTATTCCAGATGTTTTATTAACAACTTGCTTACTGTAGAACTCTTTAGCCTTCGAACAAGAATTGAAGTAGGCTCTAACCTTAGTCTCAAGACCGGTGATCTTGTCTTTGAGAATAGTTTCGAGTTTTCTATAACAGTCAACTCTATTCTGTAGAAAAGATACTTGTTCTTTTAATTTGTCTTGATTAATGTGCACAAGTCTTAATTCATTGACCTCTTTCTCAAGGTCTGTGATCTGTAAACTTAACAGTTCATTATCACGACGTGCACAATCTAAGTTACCTCTTAGATGATAAACCATTTCAGCATCAGAAAGTTTTACCTCCATTCTTGACGATGAAGCTTTTCCATCAATAGCCATAAGAGCAAGATTCCCTTCTTCTTCATCTTCACTATCAGTATCATCCCAGCTTCTTCCCTTTGCCAGATAAGCCCTTTCAGAGTTCTTTCTTACTTGCTTTGGCTTCCTACATTCTGTGGCAAAGTGTCCCAACTCATTGCAGTTATAGCATCTAATGGTGCTCCGATCAACCATCCCTGTTTTGTATCCACCACTGCTGGTGTTAGAGGATGAAGATCCACCTTTCTGGAATTTGTTGTAGTTGGACTTGTACTTAAGCTTGGGATTCCTCTTGAATCTGACATGGGAGAATCTCTTGACAATTTGGGCCATTGACTCGTCTTCCAATTGCTCCAGCTCTTCCAAGGAATAAAAATCATCACTTGATTGATTTGTAGTAGGAGGATCATATTCTGCTGCTAACATATTTTCCTCAGCCTTGGAACACTGTACCATTCTCTCCAATTGTTGAGATTGCTGTTGTTGTTGACCTTCAGCTACAAGTGCAGTAGATGTGCTGACCATTCTATCCTTCCCGTAGACTTCCTTCTGTTGAATCTGCTCCAACTCATAGGTTTTCAACACACCATAGAGTCTATCCAAAGAAATCTCACTCAGATCTCTAGCTTCTCTAATGGCAGTGATTCTATGTTCAAGATGAGTTGGCAGTGTTAAAAGGAACTTTTTGTTGACCTCCCTGATTGAATAATATTTTCCATTTATGTTCAGGTTATTGATCAATGCATTGTACCTCTCAAACACTTCAGAAATTCCTTCTCCTGGATTTGATTTAAAATGTTCATACTCAGAGGTTAGGATCTCCAACTTGTTCTCCCTAACTTCCTCTGTGCCTTCATTAATCACCTCAATAGTTTCCCACATGTGTTTAAAATTTTTACAGTTCATCACATGTCTGTTCATCAAGGGATCAAGGGAATCAATTAATATTAATTGAAGGCTGGCATCCAAGGAGGCTTCTTCCTTTTCAGCAGGAGTAAAATCTTCAGGCTCTTTTGGATAGGTTCTAGCTTTGGTAATCACAACATCATCTTCTATCACCTCTGGTTCAATAACCATCAGAGCTTTTGGACCTTTCTTTAACAAGTTCAGATATTTGGGATTTGCAACTTGTAAAATAATAGCATCTTCTTCTTCCACATGATGTAATTTTCTTTATCAAATAGTGGAATTTTAACGGTTTCAACTTTTTGTGAAGTCATTATGAATTTTTGAATAAATAAAAATTCAAGGAGTTGAAAAATCGCAAAAGTCTAGGATCTTGATTTGTTCGTTAATCAGAAGGCTCTGATACCAATTGTTAGGTCCCAATGTGTTTGTAGAAGGGGGGTTGAATACAAACAGTACCGAATAATCGAATTAAATGCGGAATAAAAAATATGAAATAAAATTCAAGTTAAATAAAAATATTATTAAACTTGAAAGGTGTTACAACAACTGTATCGATTACAAGGAATTAATCTCAAATTAATTATTATAAATTTAGAATAAATTCGACATGAACTTTTTCTATTTTTGCAATAATTAGAATCAAATGTTAAACGCGATTTGAGATTAAGTTCTAGGGATTTTGATCCGCTAGATTGTTACACAAGAACAAGATAAATAATTCAAGTGGTTTGGATTTAACTTTACCAACTAGAAATGTGATCTTGAATTAAGCAGATGAAAAATGGAATGTTTCAGAGGCGGCTGCTTTTTCTTTCTGTGTTCTTGTTTTGTGTTCTGTGTTGGATAGATAGTCTTCTGCTTCTTCTTTTCTTTTTAAATCAATCAACAGACTCTCATTGAACTGGCAAGACAATCCTGAGCTCAGCAAGACAATCGGTAGGACTATTGATTGTACTAGCAAGACAATCTGATTGAACTACAATGACTTTCGGTATGACAATCAGTTGAACTAGCAAGACTATCTCCTTCCCAGTAGAACTTTCGGTAGGACAATTGAAATGACTTGGCATGACAATCGGTATGACAATCCAGATTGTCATGCTAGTTCATTTTCAATTGTCTTGCTGATTTAAGACTGTTTTTAATCCAATTAAACTTCTGAAAATTCTTAATATTAATTCTGAATTAATTAATCAATTAATTCAATTAATAAATAAATTAATCTTTGCAGATATAATTTATTTTCTTAATTAAATTATATGACTTAATTAATTAATAGAGAATTAATACTAATCCTGAGCAACAACCATTCTAATGAAAATCTTCTGAAAATCACTGTCAATTATGAATCAATTCCACCACTTCAATGTTGACACTCGATGTACTGTCTGGTTCATGAGTGACTAACTTCCGTGACGTTTCTTCAAGCCTTGACCTTGATACTCTTGATTTTCTTCAGACTAAATCCTTGTAATTAATGATACCCTGATGAGATCTCTGTCACTTGATTAAATCCACACTCTTGATTTGCATCACTGAGGCTTGATCAATTTCTTGAGCTTCTTCCAGTGAATTAACTCCTCAAGTCTGTAGATGAACTTTGTTTCTGAATCCTCTGACAGATGTTACTCTGTGAGATCTCTTTGACGGTAGATCCACTATTTACTTATTACATTCTTATTTGAGTTGAGTTAAATCCTCGAATATACAAATAGGCTATGACATATGCCTTACACCTCTTCTCGAATCCATGGCTGACCCAGATTCTTCCTCTTCCATTCCCTTTTGAAACCCTGAGAAACGCCCTCTAGAGGAAGGAGATGAAGAAACTGCCATAAATTTAGATAATCTAGAAATTCCCAACTTAAACACGTGTAAATCTTTCGACTTTATGAACGAAGACGAACTTTTCTCTGGTGTCGAGATAGCGTCAAAAGTATCTCCGCCACTCAGTCCCCGTACCTTAGAGTACAGAGAGAGTTCTTCATGAAAGTTTGGAAATTGGTCGCCTTGAGTTTCCCCGGGGTAGTAGTCTTGACTATATAATTCACTTTTCTAATCATAGGTTGAATATGACGAAATTAGAGTCTTGGGTTGATTTAAAGAATGGGTATAAGTTACGTATTCCGACCCCCGACGAGCGTATGTGGGTGATGCTAGAATTTGGTATGCACGGTATCCCTTTAATTATGTTTGAGTATGGTCTTCGACTCCCGATACACCCTTTCCACTTAGCGATGTACGAGGCTATTGGGTGTGGGGTTGCCCAGTTGTCCCCTAACTCTGTAGCTCAGATTACTGGTTTTATCGCTTTGTGTAGTGAGAAAGATAGGATTCCTTCAGTAAAACTGTTTTTTTTCAATTTATTGTATTCGATATCATAACGGTCAGGTTTATTTCGATACCCAGGGTAAACGACCCAAGATTGTTAGTGTTAAATCTTCTAATTCGGGATATCATCCCAAGTGGGTTTACATCGGGGGTAAGGACTTAGAGTTTGTAAGACCTTGTCGGAAGGTGACGCAGTCGACCGTCGAGTATCTAAACATCTCGATAAGTTTGATGTTGAGTATCTTGATGGGTTTCAGGGGTCAAGACCCAATTTTACACATAATGATTTGAAGGACTCTAGGTTCCTTGAAGAGCATAATCGTAAGGCCTTATTATTTATCCTTTAAAGTCATCATTTCTCCTTTATAAATACTCGTTTTATATTTATATATATATATATTTTGTTGATGTATCTTTTTATGTGTTGTTGTTGGTTTTTTTTAGTTGCTGTAAGTTTGCTGAGAAAGCTTGTAGACAGCGGAGTGCTGGTGGAAATGGAAAAGGCAATGATGATATTGGTGAAGAAATCGAGGGTTGGGGTTGTCGATGCTCCTAGGGTTGAAGAGAACACCTCGTCGAAGACTATTTCCATCGAGCTTTTGGATGAAGCTGGAAATAAAGTTGTTGGAGGCTCTGAACGCATTACTTGTGAGGAAGCCGGGAATCCTTCTCGGAAGCGGTCGAGGAATGTGGCTATTGAGGCCCCGGAGGTCGCTGGTAAAAAACTTTGTGAGGATGTTGGGGGTAGTGGTGTAAATAGGACTATAACCTTTATTGGAAATCGAGGATTTATGTAGCTTACTATCGATCCTGAAGCAAACAAAGAGATTGTAAAGCATAATATAATGTAACATGTAATCAAGGATTTATAACTCAACATGAAAATAGAAACAGATAAACTTTATTAAACTGTGAAGCACAGGAACCCTTCAGATGAAGACAGGATAAACACAAAGAACCAAATGATGTGATTGATTCATTAAGCTCTACTATAGATCATGGGAAGAAGTTCATTACTATGTTCAAGCAGCCATGAAGAATAAGACATCAAAAGGCTTTAAGTATCAGCTGCATGTATTGACTTCAAGTGTTACAAATCAAGGGTTCAGTGAAAGAAGCAGTGGATAAATATCAGTATGTATCAACTCAGAATCATAAGATAAATTGAGTCAGGATCCTCTCAAGGCTAGTTGTTTGTGAACCAGACCAGTGCACCAAACATCAGCATTTCAAGGAAGTATTTTGATTCAATTAACAGAAAAAAAATGATTGATACACTGAAGAGTGACTTGACAAAGAACCAAAAATATTCTAAGTAAAGACACTAAGGAACCCCTGTCGCCACAGGAGAAGTAACCACAGAGGATTTGCTCTAAGGCACCTCTTTCGCCACAGAAGCCCCTGTCGCCACAGAAGGTGTTAGAACAAATTGCTTAAGGCAATACAGGGAATGTGTGTGTCGCCACAGAGGTTATATAGGAGAAGGTGTCGCCACAGAGCTTGTCACCACAGAGTATTATAAGACAAACTGTCGTCACAGATCTGTCGCCACAGAGACCATACAGGAGAAGGTGTCGCCACAGACCTGTCACCACAGAGGCTATACAGGGTGATTGTGTCGCCACAGAGGCTATACAGAGGAACTTTGTCACCACAGAAGGTGTTGTTCACTGAGTTAAATGCAACAAAGTTAAATTATTTGTGTGGACATGAATTGGCCAGCTGTTCATTTAATTTTGAAAGACTACAAAACTGAAGTGAATGTAATTCAATTCAGTCAGTTATCTTCTTCAGCAAACAGAGATAGTTTACGAGAGCTCCATTAAAGCTTGAATTTATTATCCTTGTAAACAGAATGTTATGCTGCTGAATTTATTGTACTTAATCAATACTTTGATTAGATTGTAGCAACCTCAAGGTTTATATTAATAAAACAATATATTCCTCAAATTGTTTTGTATTGTTTTTGATTCCGTACTTTTAACAAAGAACTTAAAACGAATCGAAAAAGATTGTAGGTATCGTATTCAACCCCCCCTTCTACGATACTTTGGGACTAACAATTGGTATCAGAGCTTGTTGATTGACATACAAATCAAGATCCGGAAAAAGAAACAAGTTCTTGAAAAATTCTTGAATTTTTTAATTTTCAAAAATTCTCATTTCTTGAATTTTTTTGAATTTTAAATAATTTAATTCCGCCAAGAAAATGAATAACCAAAGAATTGGAAGCATAAAGGTTCCTCCATTTGACAGAGATAATTACAACCTATGGAAGAAAAAGATGATGCTGTTTATGAAAGTTTTGAATCTACTTTACATTGGGATACTACTGAATGGACCTTATGTTCCGATGGAAGTAATTGCTGAATCCACAACTGTAACTGGTATAAGAATTCCTTCCACCTCTTCTCCCAGGGATCCGTCTAAATACACGGAAACCGATAAGGAGTTGATAAATCTGGACACAAGTCTTCAACTCATAATTGTGGAATCGACCGATAATGATATGAGCCATCAGCTTCTAGGAAGTAACAGTGCAAAAGATATGTGGGAGACCATTGAGCTTTTGATGGAAGGAATATAAGAAGTCAAAGAAAACAGAATGAATATTATGACGACTCAGTATGAGGCATTCAAACTTCAACCCGGAGAAGCATTGTCTTCACTCTTCGAGAGATATACAAGATTGTTAAGTGAATTAAAGTTGCAAGGGAAAGTCTACCCCATACGAGAGTCTAACAGAAAGTTTATGCTGACTCTCCCAGTTCACCTGGAACAAAAGAACACTTAAATCAGGGAAAGATCAGATTTTATCACCATGTCCCTGATGTGATCTATGGTAAGTTAAGAACACATGAGCTGGAGCAAGAGCAAAGAGCCATTATCTATAGACCTGGTTCTGTTGACAGTAAGAGTACGACACTTGCAAAAACCACTACACTTGTAGCTCATGAACCAGAATCTCAAGAAAACAAGGTTACATCCTCCTCAACAATTAAAGAAATTGTTGTAGCTGAAATTACTCATGGTGAGCCAGAAGATGAAAGTGAATTCTATACTCAAGAGGAACTTGAACAGTTGGAGGACAAATCTATGGCTTACATGGCTGCAAAGTTTAGTCATGTTAGATTCAGAAGAAAGCCCAACTACAAACCAAGGGGTTCATCAGGGAGATTTCAGAAAGGAAGCTACTTGTCAGGGTCAAGCTCCAGAGGAGGCTACAAGTCAAGCTGGGTTGACAAGAGCAAAACCAGATGCTACAACTGTAATGAGTTAGGGCACTTTGCATCTGATTGCAGAAAGCCCAAGGCAGCAAAATCTAATGATTCCTATGAAAAGAAGGAAACTTATGAAGATCTGAAAAGGAAGAATGAAAAGCTGAAACAGAAGCTGAATGCTTATGTGGTAAAGGAAAAAGAAAGAGCCTACATCGCTGAAGGAAAAAGCTGTGATGATATTGATTCGGATGAAGAAGAAGAGCATGTAAATCTGGCTCTCATGGCAGACTCTGCAGAGGAATCACCACGATCATCTCATGTTCCTGAACTTACCACTATAGATGTGTCTGTATCTGAATACAAATCTACTGTGCATGAACTTACTTTAGAATTGTATAATGTTCATACTAGCATGCTTGCATATAAAATGGAGAATGATAAGTTAGTTCTTAAATCTGAGAGTTTAACCTCTAGGAATGAAGAACTAGAATTGCTTGTAGTTGGACTAGAAGACCTTAAGCAAAAGAATGAATATCTAGAGAATAAGGTTAAGTGCAATGCAGACATATAGGCCATTCTGAGAACCCAAATTGCTGACTTAGAAAAGAAATTACAGGCGTTTAAGAATGCAACCCTGACTCAGAAGGAGATAATAGATAGTCAAAGATTTAAATCTAAGACTTCAACAAGACTTGATTATTCTAAGCTGAACAGTAAGAAACATAGTGGCACATCAGAGATAAACATGTTTGTCTCAGAAAAGGTTCCATATGTTATTAAGGATGCTGTATCTCCCTTATTCACTGAGTCTGTTTCAGAACCGTTGGATGAAGTAAGTTTGCTGATCAATGAGGAATTGATTGCTGAAGATAGAGAGAAGATAGAGGAATCCCCTAAGACTCCTAAGGCTCCAGCTACGAAAGCTAAATCCATAGCTGACCTAGGTACTAAGGTGGATAGAAAGGAACCTGAAACTCTTAAGAAACCAGAACCTATAGTTAATCTTAAGACTGGTAAGAGTGCTAAGGATAAGACTAAAAAGAACAAGAATGGCAAGGTAGGTGTTAACAAGAAATCTGATTTTGCATCTTCCTCATATGCATCTAGGAAGCTTTGTAATAATTGCAATTCTGCTGCACATCTTACACATGCATGCACAAAAGGTAAAGTAGAATCTATTGCAACTTCTAGTATGCCTGCCATGCCTAACATGCCTACTTTTCATGAACCTTGTGGTATAGTTGGATGTATGCCAAGTGCATTTGTTACCATGTCTAATTATTTTAAAGCTTTTCATTCAACTGCTAGCACTTGCATCGACACTAAGACAAGCATGAGTAATAAGCACACACAAGACAAGACTGTTACTTCTACCTCTAAGTCTGACAACTCTGTTGAGACTAACACTGAGAAGGAGCCAGCCACGGTGAAAGCTAAGCCTGTTAAAGGTTCAATTATTGATTCTGTTTCTACCCCTAAACCTCCAGGACCCAAGAAAGCTTGGGTACCAATATCTTCTTAATCAATCTGTGTTTACAGGGTAAGGTAAGAAAAGAAAAGATCATGTGGATTCTGGACAGTGGGTGTTCTAGGCACATGACAGGAGAAAAGTCCCTGCTCACAGGTGTGGTTGAGAAAGCTGGCCCTATAGTTACCTTTGGAGATAACAGCAAAGGATTTACTAAGGGATATGTCAATTTGAAAATTGGCAATGTCATTATTGAGAATACCTCTCTTGTGGAAGGATTAAAGCATAATCTCCTAAGTATTAGTCAATTCTGTGACAGGGGATACAATGTTGATTTCAGAATAGAAAGATGTTTGATCTCCCACAGGAAAGATGATAAGCTTGCTTTACAGAGAGTAAGGAAAGGTAATCTGTACATAGCTGACTTGAATTCTACCTGTGATGGAGTAAGCAGATGTTTCTACAGCAAAGCTTCATCAGATCTAAGTTGGTTATGGCACAAGAAACTTTCGCACTTAAACTTCAAGGCAATGAACTCTCTAATCAAAAGAGAACTAGTGAGAGGACTACCACAGATGGAATTCTGTCATGAAGGACTCTGTGAAGCATGTGAAAAAGGGAAATAAAAAAAAGCCTCACACAGAAGCAAGGAAATGACAAGTATAACTGAACCTCTTCAGTTGATTCACATGGACTTATTTGGTCCAGTGAACGTATTATCACTATCAAGGAAAAGATATGCTTTAGTAATGGTCGATGATTTCTCCAAGTACACATGGGTGTTGTTTTTACAATCCAAGGATGAAGCACCTCAGCTAATAGTGGATCATATAAAGAAGATTGAGTTGGAAGCGAAATTACCTGTTAAAAAAATCAGATCAGATAATGGGACAGAATTCAAGAATGCATTTCTAAATAGAATTTTGTACGGAGAAAGGTAATTCGAGACAGTATTCAGCCCCGAGGACTCCTCAAGAAAACGAGATAGTAGAAAGGAAGAATCGTACCTTAGTTGAAGTAGCAAGGACTATGCTAAGTGAATCAAGACTTCCCACCTACTTCTGGGCTGAAGCTGTCAACACAGCGTGTTACACTCAAAATCATACCCTGATCAACAAAGATCATGACAAGACTCCTTATGAGATTATGGCTGACAAGAAACCTACACTGAAATACTTTCACGTATTTGGTGCCAAATGCTTTGTGCTAAAGGAAGGAAATGAACATCTAGGAAAGTTTGATGCTAAAGCAGAAGAAGGTATATTTCTTGGATACTCTCTGGAATCTAAAGCTTACAGGGTTTATATGATTTCTGATCAGAAGGTGATTGAAAGCCTTAATGTAACATTTGACGACACCAAGTTGGCAAGCCTGCAGAGAGAAAAGGATTCTGAATCTCTGGAATTTGAGAATCTATCAGATGATCCTTTGGATATTATAGAACCTGAGATTGCTAGAACTGGGCCTGTAGTTCAGGGCAATGTTGATTCAGGAACAAGTGTTGGTAATGGTGGAAATAATGATCATAATAATCATACAGAATCTCCATCAAGAACCATTACAAACATATCAGAATCATCCAGTCATGGTGACAGCAACTCAGGGGGAGCAGGAAGAGGATCTACAATTCACACTCAACATCAGGCTGAACAAGGGGAAACATCAAGATCTTATCTGCCTCGTCAAAGAGTTTGGAACAGAGACCATCCCTTTGAATTGATCATTGGTGATCTTGACACAGGAGTAAGAACTAGACATGCCACTCAGAATGAATGCCACTTCTCAGGATTTCTTTCAGAAATGGAACCTAAGAAAATGGATGAGGCACTAGAAGATCCAGATTGGGTTATTGCAATGCAAGAAGAACTCAATCAGTTTGAGAGGCAAAAAGTGTGGAAGCTGGTACCCCGACCAAAGAACAAGTCAGTGATAGGCACTAAATGGGTATTCAGGAACAAGCTAGATGAAGATGGCATTATAACGAGGAACAAATCCAGACTGGTAGCTAAAGGTTATTCTCAAGAAGAGGGTATTGATTATGATGAAACCTATGCACCAGTAGCTAGACTTGAGGCAATCAGGATGTTTCTGGCATTCGCAGCACATTCAGAATTCAAAGTTTATCAAATGGACGTGAAGAGTGCATTCCTGAATGGAGAGCTAGAAGAAGAGGTGTATGTGGAACAACCACCTAATTTTGAAGATCCAAATCTGGCTGATTTTGTATACTTTCTATTCAAAGCTCTCTACGATCTTAAGCAAGCTCCGAGGACATGGTATGACACTCTCCCTGAGTTTTTACTTGAAAATGGTTTCACTAGAGGTGTCATAGATAAAACTCTATTTCACAAAGTACATAAATCTGATATGATATTAGTTCAAGTATATGTTGATGATATAATATTTGGTTCTACTAATGATGATCTTTGCAAGAGATTCTCTAAGCTAATGCAGAGTAAGTACGAGATGAGTATGATGGGAGAGTTGATATAATAACCCCAATTTTTGGGAAATTTTTGAAACCCTTATGAATAGTGTTTTTGCTGAATGAGAAAACTTTTCATGCCACACTATGTAGGGGTTCTGATATGGATATTCCGAGATTTTATTAGTACTTTATATGGGATATAAGTGTATGTAAAGATCGTCAGAATCCAAATCCGAACACTTTGATTTTTCCCGGAAATACACTAGATACGGAAAGATTTGAGAAAAAGGTAACAGGATAAAAAGGATTTAAATTAAAGGATTATAGGAGAGGATCATAAAAGGAATATAATATATTGAGAAAGGTTAAGGGAACCTAAGTAATAAGATCCCGGGTATGATCCTTCAAACGATAAACGAAAACGAAAGTTAAGCGAACCGTATAACAGATCAGCGGTCATTAGGCAAACAATTAGGAAGTTAATCAAAGGGATTAGAGAGGATGATGTCACCCAACCAATGAGAAGAGGACAAGGAGGGGAGGATGACATCATGAGGATGACACAAGCATGACATGGGAAGGAAGGAGATGTGGTGGCTTTTTAACCACACAAAATCAAGGGCAACTAGGTAATTTACTAAAACAAACACAAAAATCAAACCAACCAAGCCAAGCAAATCATTTTTCATCAAAATCAAAAAGAAACCAAGGCATTGTTCTTCATGCTCTCGGCCAAAACAGAACCAGAACACTAAAACTGCTGTATCTCCTTCATTTCTCACTCAAATATTGTGTTCTATAGCTCATTGGAAAGGTATTGAGATGGTCTACAACTCTTGTTCACAAGTCTCGTCCAAATAATCATGGTAAGACCCTCATTTTTACAGTTCTTTAAATCGGACTTTTAGAAACTTCAAAGCCTAACTTTGTGTTCTTGATTTCTTTGGAAAGATCAAGCTTGTAGGGGCTCCCTAAGGCTTCCTAGCAACTTAACACCTCCCAAGGAAGGTATAAACTTCAAACCCTAGCCTTTACTTTATTTGTTAGTAAGTTTAATGGTTGGTGTTGTGAAATGAGAAGCATGGATTGTGATTATTAGTAGTTTGGTTTGATTTGGAAGTGTTTTTGGTAATTGAAGCTTGATTATAGTTCATAGGTCTTGATTGTGGTTGTTTGAGTTGAAAACCTTGGAGATTATGGACTGATGTGGTATGGTTTAGGTGAAGTTTTGTTGTATTGATGGTTATGAGTTGGTTGGTGGTTAATTGGAGTAGTTTAAACATTGGTAATCGCGTAAACATAGCCGTCGTAACGTCCGATTTTCTTTGGACTGTTTTTGTGCATCCCCCTGCTAGATTATGACCACTACCATGTTTAGATAGCTCATGTTACGAGCTTCGTTTTTATATGTAGTTCGTTCGATTCCGATGCACGGTTTAGGAGAAACGACCGTTTCAAGTAACGGCGTTTCGTGAACGAAACTTTTCCCCTCGCCTTACTTTGAAACATAGGTTAAAGACCAAAATGGGTTAATTAATGCATGAAACATTTATGGTAAGTGTGTTAGGCAGTTGGTAAGACACTCGCGAAGGAATCGCCTTAAAACTCGTAAAGGTTAAATTATTAAAAATGGTGGAGCCGAGGGTACTTGAGTGACTTAAGAGAATCAGTAAGCGCAAAACGAGCGTTAGAGTCTGAGTTGGTTAGAGTATAGATTTACAAGTGACTTTGGTTTAATTCCAACTTACTTGTTGTTTATAGGTTACCAGACTCGTCCCGAGCCATTCGTAACCCCCAGTCGCTCAGGCAAGTTTTCTACCCGATATACTGTTGTTGTGATGTAAATATATGTATATGCATTATCTTGTGATAGTGCATGATTGTTATTAGCAAATTTTGCGATATATTGGAGCATGCTGATATGGTATATATGCATGTCTGTTTCGTAATCTGGTTATCTATCTGTTGATTTCAATGCTTATAGTTGCATAATACCTATGCTAGAAATAAGCAAGTAGTTGCGTATACCCTTAGTATAGGGGATAAAAGGTGAACATATTTCTAAACCGGGAGTCGATGTTCCCGAGTATATTATATATATATATTTATATATATATGGATATAGTTTTTAAAACTATGGATCGAATAAGGTTTATTCGATACCTTTATTTTACTTAATTGAATATTAATTTGAGTATTCATTCGAGGGCTTATGACTCAGTTTATTTTATTATTTGAATATTCATTCAAGGGCTTATGACTCAGTTTATATTATTATTGAATATTACTTGGATATTCATTTGAGGATGTATGACTCCTTTATTTTATGAATATTATTTATAGTATTCATTCGAGGTATTATGACTCCGCTTATTACTTAATAATATTCTTTATTGTATTAAAGAATAAGGTGTCGATAATCAAACTTACTTTTGATTATTCAAATAAAGATATTACTTTCGTATAAGTATATCTTTGATTATTTGCTATTCATTTCAAGTATAAGTTTTAATACTTCTACTTCAATTATTTTATAAATATTATTCTTTATGGGAATATTATTTAAATAATAATATTCAGACATTTTCTAAATATTCTGGGGACTGATTTACTTCATTAAATCAGCTTCACTCCAAACATTCTTAAAAATGTTTTGCGAGTCTTCAAAATGATTTTTTAAAAGTTAGAGCGGATCCCAAAACTCATTTTTTTTAAGATCCTCCTTTCGAATGGGATTTAAATACTCGCTCAAAACCTGAGGGATCCGGCTCTGTGGTGTGTTTTATATTCGCAACAAGGTTGCTGTTTTGATAAATGAATTGATTACTTACCCAACACTCAGGAAGTAAAATTCTTGGAACAAGTTAATCCATTAACAGGCATCGCCTGGGAAATATCGGTGAGTTCTCCTTTCCAAATAGATACGACTTCTTGGTGGAGCCGTATCAACAAGTTTCTACTTGGGGAAAGTGGGGACAAGCTTTACGTTTCAGAGTCATGGATTTCATCTGAACTAGGAGTGGCGTAAGTGGCCGAGTAGCGCCGGCCCAGCCTTATTATATTGGCCCAAATGGCCTGGAAGTTCCGCTAAGGCGGTCCATTCCTTAGGAGTTCAGTGTTCGGTTGACAAGTAAATCCGACAGGTTCTCCTCTACATGTAGAAAATGGTGGGGTTGTACTACTACGACTGATCATCGTAAGTGGTCTTCCTGGCGCGGCAAACTCCCGTAATGAGTTCATCATCCAATTGGATAATTTCTGTAACACTACCCAGAGCACTTCGATAGAAAGGCTACGGTTGGGCGATTGTTGAGTGTTGGCAGGGTCAAGTTTTCAAAATGATGTTTACATCAAATGAAGTATCTCGTAACTTCATTTTATTTTGATAATATTTTAAAGATTTAATCTATTCAAATCTTGCCTTATAGTCTCATCTATGTGATGAACTTTTGAAGCTAATTATAACTTGAATGGTGGTAGTTCAAGTAGTATTTGGGAAAGATATAAGTATATTGGGTATCTTGTAACTTCATCTTTTAAACTTATATCTAATTAATAATTGTCTTATGAATGACAAAGATTTTCAGAAAAACGTTGAGACAAGGTTAGATATATGAGATCACCTTGCAACGATATTTTTTTTTATACAGTTATACACTGGGACTTTGTGTATATTGTGCATGGAAGAGGACTTCCAATATTTTGAAAAGTATATATGTATATATATATACTGAATATTTTGCGACTTCATCGCATTAAGATATCAACTTGGTTCATTTCTTTTGACCAAGACTTTCATGAGTACTATGAGAAGGCTCATATATTGTTAATCATTATACATATTATTTTGGTGGGCTTGCTGCTCACCCTTGCTTTCTTCTTTCATCACACAACATCAGATAGACAAGATGAACCGGACCAAGCTCCCGATTCGCAAGAGGTTAGGAGACGTTCCGCAGTTTTCTAGAAGCACTGATGTCGCCATAGCTGAGGTAGAAACTACCAATAGGCTAGGCTTTCAACTTTTGATGTATCAGATTAT
Organism: Apium graveolens; assembly: GCF_009905375.1. NCBI lineage: Eukaryota > Viridiplantae > Streptophyta > Magnoliopsida > Apiales > Apiaceae > Apium > Apium graveolens. The sequence continues at coordinate 6,464,942 of NC_133654.1, forward strand.
GTATATTTATGAATTGTAATAATGGCAAAGAAATGTAAATTTATTCAGAAACCTGTTTAAGGTGTATTGGCATATAATTGTGGAATAAAACGACTTGTGATTATTTTTGGATATTCATCTCTGAGACTATAACTTGTGGTGTGTGTGTTTATTGTGGGGTCACAGTATAGAGTAGTTGATTATTTATTAAGATTGGGTGTTGTTAAGGGAAATGGAACTCGTGACAACCCGGATCCCCGACCCCGGATTTGGGGGTGTTACAGAAATGGTATCAGAGCTAAGCGTTATAAACCTCAGAGATGATGGGACGTTAAGATAATAAGTTCACTAAGATAATAAGAACTCTTGCCAAGTTCATAGTCGGACTACCTAACGTAGTACTGACAGTTAAAACCCTTATGGGAACCCTTATAAATGTAGCGATAGAAGCGTAGTTCGTTATAGTATATGGTAGCGGGACTCCGAACCCTGAAGTTGAGGAACATCAATGCGATGATGTTTTATTACTAACTAGAGATCAGATTGTGGATCCAATAGAGCGTCCTAACGCAGGACCGGATGATATTGATATTGAGGATGTAGCGGTTGAGGATGTTGTCCTAGAAGGGATAGTTGCTGAGGAGGATCCCATGGAGGATCCTGACGAGATTGGATAAAGGACCACTGATGAATTGATGACCCTGGTTGGGTCGACTACCAGAGGTAGGATTGGCCGGTCACTACCAGAGGTTCGTTCAAGTTTGTAAAGATAGTAGCCCCTTTAACGCGGCTTACTCGTAAGACTGAGAAGTTCGAATGGACAAAGAAATGCGAGAACAACTTTTAAGAACCGAAGCAAAGGTTGGTGACGTTCCCTATGTTGGCGTTGCCGGATGGAAAATGAGATTTTGTAATTTGTAAGTGATGCTTCGCATAAGGAATTAGGGTGCTTCTTATATAGCACAGCAAGATAATCGCGTCTGCGTCAAGACAATTAAGGGAATTTAAAATTCGATATCCCCACCCATGAGCTTGGGCTCGTGGTAATAGTTTTGCCCTAAAGATTTGAGGCACTACTTGTATGGAGAGAAGTGTGAGATTCACAAACCATAGGAGCTCTAGTACATTCTTACGTAGAAAGAGCTCAACATACGCCAGAGGAGGCGGTTAGAGCTAATCAAGAATTATGATTGGGAGATTCTTTATCATTCGGGGAAAGCCAATATGGTGGCTGATGCCCTTAGTAAAAAGGAGAGACTCAAGATGATAATGTCTTTTGGAGAGTTTATAAGAGATTTTGAGAAAATGGAAATAGTAGTGAAGGTAACCGGAGCCGGTACCGAAAAGCTGTTTGAGATAGCAATACAGCCCGAAGTATTGGAAAAGAACATATTGTGCCAGTAAAAGTGATGAATGAAGGCAGAGAGCCAACAAATAGGTATGAGATTAATACCGAGAGAGATGATAAGGGAATAATGAGGTATTCCTATAGAATTTGGGTTCCAAAGGTTTAAGAGCTTAAAGATGAAATCTTAGATGAAAGCTAGTTTGAGGAATAAGAGTTAGAGCAAACCCTGAACGTGATAGTCAGGGAGGTTGCCACCAAGACAAAAGGAACCCATAACATGATGAAGTGGAAAATGAGGATTTAAATTATGTAAGATGACCCCAATTATGGGGAGTAGGAAGAAATATTTAGACTGAGGAAACAAAAGTCGAGTAAGGACAGGAGACCCGAGATGGTACCCCTATACGGCAATTCATGGACTTGTCTAAAGAGAACTTAGACTATTATCCCCAACCACCACCCTGAGGAGACAGTGCGGTGGGAAATTCTTTCATGACCTTTAAGTCGCTAAGCTCTCAGAGTTCCAAGGAACAAGCTGACCCAGTCGAGGCAAGAGCCTAACTAAAGGAAATAGATGAATCATTTGAGATTCTAAATGATTGACGAACCACAAAAGACTGTTTTGTCACTTACCCTCCTAAGAGAGAGACCACCCGCTGGTGAAAGGCCAAGGAAGGCACAGAGCAAGAGATTATAATAAACTGATTTAAGTTCAGTCAATTGTTTTCAGGAAAGTACTTCCCAAGGTTATGGAGATAGTGTAAAAGCTTAAGAGCCAGAACAAAGGCAGACGAGTATGATGAATTATGAATCTAAGTTGTAAAAGTTATCAAGATTCGTCCTGAAGACACGAATCCAGAATGACGGGATGTTTGAAATCAATGCTTATGTTGTGTTGGTTCATGAAATAACGATAAGAGAAAGGAATATAAAGGCAAGAGAGTTTGAGGAATGATAAGGGAGTTGGGTATGAGGAAACCCTAAAGACTCGTAGAAATAGAAATAGAAAAGTAGGTAATCGTCCGGATGAGAGTGATTCACCATGAGTTAAATTGATGGTTGAAGGTATAAGAGATACATATATTTTATCCCCTGTAAGTTGGGAAGATTCGAGGAAACCTTGAGATAATTCGAAGGATAAATAATGAGACGCGGATAGACTGAGGAGACAAGAAAGTAAGAAATTAAGAAAATTGGGTGAAGGAAGTGACCTTCAAGAAGGTAAAGTGTAAGACCGGTGGCATGATACCCAGAAAGGGAGACGCCAGATATGAAAGATATCCCAACATTGAGATGACTGTTAAGATAAACAACAAAAGTAAATAAGGAATTATTAAGAAGAAGTTCACGTTGAACATGACCAATATCTTCCAGAACATCCATGTTATCATTACCAAATCAAGAAAGAAAAGTGGATGACCATTGTTATCTTTTGGAGGCCATATGGATTGACCTCAATTTGAATAAGGATGCTATTATGAAGTTAGGTATAGACTATCGAGGTGGGAATGATTGAATAAGACACCCTTATCAGGGATATATGACTTGATTTATCCATGGAAGGATGCAGGTACCTTTTAAAGGTGGAATTAAGGATAGAACATCGGTAACTTAAAATGAATCCTAGGGGAATGCATAAAGGTTGGAATTTCACCCTTAATAGGGACAGTATGAGTTTTGACAGTATGATTTGGAAAGGGTTAATGTAGCAACAACCTTTAAGAATCAGTGGAGAAATTTTTCAGAAGTATATAGACAATGGTTCTAGTAATAGTAAATGGTATTTTAATATGCCCTGTATCTAGGGAATACAGGAGGAACGATTGAAGGATAACCTTAGAGGTTTTACAAGGAGAAAGGTAATATTCAAAATTTTCAAGAATAGAAATGTTGATAAAGGAAATATGACGTAATTATAATGTTGCCAAGTGGGGCACGTGTTAAACCACGAGAAAGTATGGATCGAACCAGTAATGGTCGAAATTATTCAGGGCAATTAGGACTTAAGATAAAAGATGTTCTAATTATGATTGAGAGTCAGTCATGACAGTGATTAACCTCTAAAGACTGAGGCAATAACTTATGGAAAAATGGTGATTTTTTTTTACTCATCAGATTTTAAGGAAAGCATTTTCACATAAGCTGTGATTGAAATAAGGTAGAAAATTTATTTGGAGATGGTTAAAGTGACATTGACTGTAAGGAAATTTTACTATCAGGAAAGGCCAAAGAGGTGGCCGACACTTTAAAGGTAGGAGGATAATTATAGGCGCTTGTGCCAAAAGAATACAGTGATGATGGTTAAAACTGTGAAGGTTGTATTATAGTTTGGAAGATTGACATTCCTTCTGATGACTGTGCAATACCCAGCCGTAATAGTAGTTGGTAAAGGTTTAATTCGTGTAATCGCCATGAGCGGGCTATCTATCTTAGAAGGTACTATCTTGAGAATGAGCCTGGACCATGTTTCAGAAGGACTAAACGAACCTTTGAGATCAGGAGTGTTCTTCATGAATCAGAAATGGTGATTATATTACCTCCTTAGAAGGATTTGATACGACATGTATGGACTCCGTATGGTTAGCTATTAAGATTTCATGGAAAGTGAATGATGACAGTGGGTCAGTGGTGGACCATAGTAAGGCAGCAATGATTCTGCGAGTAACGAGCTGATTACAACCGTGAGAGTTGTATTGGAATGGATGTTGAGATTGAGTACCACTAAACGGGTCGTGGTAGTGTATAAGTTATCATTGATAGACTAATTAAGTAGAGTATCTACCTATTGAATATTTATTCCCTCTTATGAAAAGAGAGTCGTATTACTATATGAGGAAGGTTGCGGTGCAAGCATAGAACTCTAGTAACGGTGATGTCTAAAATGAGATCCCAGGTTCGATTTTCGAAATCGAGGGAGTTTCAAAGGTGATTGTGTATAAGCTCGAGGAAGAGCATGGGTCCATAGAATGATGGACGGAACAGAAATATTTAGGCATGGGAAATACGATGCTATAATACTTGATGCTGATATAAATACGTATATGTTTTATTCTCCTATGACAAACCTCTATAGTTCAGAGGTAGGTTCCAAGCCAGATATTTTGTGGCAGTATATTTTTTTTATATATATATTTCTCTTCAGTTCGTTCTTTTCTCTTCTTTTCATTTCATGTAAATTGAGAAGAACAACCCTTCCAGAAGGGGAGGTATTGCCGAATGACTGTCTATCTGTGTGATAGAAGCCTAGTAGGATACCAACTATTGTTTAATTGCTTGTCAAGTACTAAAGGCTGGCCACCTTCTGTACTAACTATGCGAGATAACAAGTGTTCATGATCATAGTGATCTCTCAATAAATTCTTTTACTTCTATATGAAGGATTAAGCTTTCGAAAATAGAAACAGCTGAAAAAGGAGTAGTAAAGTTATGGTGGTATTCAGAATGGGAACACATTCGTAATACTAAGGTTGACGTGGTTATTAAAAGGTTATAGAACGCTAATGAGCAAAAGTATAACCAGTATAATATTAGGAACGGAAGGTAGTAGCGATTACGAACTCGAAAAGAATGGGTATTGAGAAGCAAAAGCTCTAATGCTAAACGCTATAATGAGAGTCTGTGCAATAGACTTGAAAAAATTTGGAATGATCACTTAACGCGGATTTAGTTATATCACGACAATAGATCATATGTCATTATCGAGGTGTCACCTTATGAGATCCTTGAGGGAAGATAATGTCGATCTCCCTTATGTTAGGATGAAGTTGTAGAGCGCAAGATGCTCGGACCCGCAGTAGTCCAAAGGACCAGGGATATAATAGATCTAATCAGAGGACGGCTGGTAGTAACCCAAGATGGACATAAGAGGTATGCTGATTTGACTCAAAAAGGACAAAGAGTATGAAATAGGGGGCCTAGTAATGTTATAGGTATCCCCTTGGAAACCCTTGAAAAAGGATTGATGAGGTTCGGAAAGAAAGGAAAGTTAAGTCTACAATTTGTTGGACCCTTGGATATATTAAGACGTTTGGGAAGTTAGCATATGAGCTAGCCCTACCCCCGAACCTGTAGCAAGTTCATAACGTGTTCCACGTATCAATGTTAAGGAAGTGTAATTCGGATTCCAGACAAATAGGGGCATATGAGCGCATAGACATGCAACCAGACGTAACCTATATGGAGCAACCAGGAAGGGTATAGAGTAAAAAGGAACGAGTGCTTAAGAGAAGGGTTATCAAACTAGTAAGAGTTTGATGGTAGAACCATAATGTGGGAAAATTTACTCGAGAGTTAGAAAGTGCAATGCTAAGAGAGTATCCCTATTCATTTTCTATCTGATTCCGGGACGGAATCCTTTTAAGGAGGGGAGACTATAATAACCCCAATTTTTGGGAAATTTTTGAAACCCTTATGAATAGTGTTTTTGCTGAATGAGAAAACTTTTCATGCCACACTATGTAGGGGTTCTGATATGGATATTCCGAGATTTTATTAGTACTTTATATGGGATATAAGTGTATGTAAAGATCGTCAGAATCCAAATCCGAACACTTTGATTTTTCCCGGAAATACACTAGATACAGAAAGATTTGAGAAAAAGGTAACAGGATAAAAAGGATTTAAATTAAAGGATTATAGGAGAGGATCATAAAAGGAATATAATATATTGAGAAAGGTTAAGGGAACCTAAGTAATAAGATCCCGGGTATGATCCTTCAAACGATAAACGAAAACGAAAGTTAAGCGAACCGTATAACAGATCAGCGGTCATTAGGCAAACAATTAGGAAGTTAATCAAAGGGATTAGAGAGGATGATGTCACCCAACCAATGAGAAGAGGACAAGGAGGGGAGGATGACATCATGAGGATGACACAAGCATGACATGGGAAGGAAGGAGATGTGGTGGCTTTTTAACCACACAAAATCAAGGGCAACTAGGTAATTTACTAAAACAAACACAAAAATCAAACCAACCAAGCCAAGCAAATCATTTTTCATCAAAATCAAAAAGAAACCAAGGCATTATTCTTCATGCTCTCGGCCAAAACAGAACCAGAACACTAAAACTGCTGTATCTCCTTCATTTCTCACTCAAATATTGTGTTCTATAGCTCATTGGAAAGGTATTGAGATGGTCTACAACTCTTGTTCACAAGTCTCGTCCAAATAATCATGGTAAGACCCTCATTTTTACAGTTCTTTAAATCGGACTTTTAGAAACTTCAAAGCCTAACTTTGTGTTCTTGATTTCTTTGGAAAGATCAAGCTTGTAGGGGCTCCCTAAGGCTTCCTAGCAACTTAACACCTCCCAAGGAAGGTATAAACTTCAAACCCTAGCCTTTACTTTATTTGTTAGTAAGTTTAATGGTTGGTGTTGTGAAATGAGAAGCATGGATTGTGATTATTAGTAGTTTAGTTTGATTTGGAAGTGTTTTTGGTAATTGAAGCTTGATTATAGTTCATAGGTCTTGATTGTGGTTGTTTGAGTTGAAAACCTTGGAGATTATGGACTGATGTGGTATGGTTTAGGTGAAGTTTTGTTGTATTGATGGTTATGAGTTGGTTGGTGGTTAATTGGAGTAGTTTAAACATTGGTAATCGCGTAAACATAGCCGTCGTAATGTCCGATTTTCTTTGGACTGTTTTTGTGCATCCCCCTGCTAGATTATGACCACTACCATGTTTAGATAGCTCATGTTACGAGCTTCGTTTTTATATGTAGTTCGTTCGATTCCGATGCACGGTTTAGGAGAAACGACCGTTTCAAGTAACGGCATTTCGTGAACGAAACTTTTCCCCTCGCCTTACTTTGAAACATAGGTTAAAGACCAAAAAGGGTTAATTAATGCATGAAACATTTATGGTAAGTGTGTTAGGCAGTTGGTAAGACACTCGCGAAGGAATCGCCTTAAAACTCGTAAAGGTTAAATTATTAAAAATGGTGGAGCCGAGGGTACTCGAGTGACTTAAGAGAATCAGTAAGCGCAAAACGAGCGTTAGAGTCTGAGTTGGTTAGAGTATAGATTTACAAGTGACTTTGGTTTAATTCCAACTTACTTGTTGTTTATAGGTTACCAGACTCGTCCCGAGCCATTCGTAACCCCCAGTCGCTCAGGCAAGTTTTCTACCCGATATACTGTTGTTGTGATGTAAATATATGTATATGCATTATCTTGTGATAGTGCATGATTGTTATTAGCAAATTTTGCGATATATTGGAGCATGCTGATATGGTATATATGCATGTCTGTTTCGTAATCTGGTTATCTATCTGTTGATTTCAATGCTTATAGTTGCATAATACCTATGCTAGAAATAAGCAAGTAGTTGCGTATACCCTTAGTATAGGGGATAAAAGGTGAACATATTTCTAAACCGGGAGTCGATGTTCCCGAGTATATTATATATATATATATATATTTATATATATATGGATATAGTTTTTAAAACTATGGATCGAATAAGGTTTATTCGATACCTTTATTTTACTTAATTGAATATTAATTTGAGTATTCATTCGAGGGCTTATGACTCAGTTTATTTTATTATTTGAATATTCATTCAAGGGCTTATGACTCAGTTTATATTATTATTGAATATTACTTGGATATTCATTTGAGGATGTATGACTCCTTTATTTTATGAATATTATTTATAGTATTCATTCGAGGTATTATGACTCCGCTTATTACTTAATAATATTCTTTATTGTATTAAAGAATAAGGTGTCGATAATCAAACTTACTTTTGATTATTCAAATAAAGATATTACTTTCGTATAAGTATATCTTTGATTATTTGCTATTCATTTCAAGTATAAGTTTTAATACTTCTACTTCAATTATTTTATAAAGATTATTCTTTATGGGAATATTATTTAAATAATAATATTCAGACATTTTCTAAATATTCTGGGGACTGATTTACTTCATTAAATCAGCTTCACTCCAAACATTCTTAAAAATGTTTTGCGAGTCTTCAAAATGATTTTTTAAAAGTTAGAGCGGATCCCAAAACTCATTTTTTTTAAGATCCTCCTTTCGAATGGGATTTAAATACTCGCTCAAAACCTGAGGGATCCGGCTCTGTGGTGTGTTTTATATTCGCAACAAGGTTGCTGTTTTGATAAATGAATTGATTACTTACCCAACACTCGGGAAGTAAAATTCTTGGAACAAGTTAATCCATTAACAGGCATCGCCTGGGAAATATCGGTGAGTTCTCCTTTCCAAATAGATACGACTTCTTGGTGGAGCCGTATCAACAAGTTTCTACTTGGGGAAAGTGGGGACAAGCTTTACGTTTCAGAGTCATGGATTTCATCTGAACTAGGAGTGGCGTAAGTGGCCGAGTAGCGCCGGCCCAGCCTTATTATATTGGCCCAAATGGCCTGGAAGTTCCGCTAAGGCGGTCCATTCCTTAGGAGTTCAGTGTTCGGTTGACAAGTAAATCCGACAGGTTCTCCTCTACATGTAGAAAATGGTGGGGTTGTACTACTACGACTGATCATCGTAAGTGGTCTTCCTGGCGCGGCAAACTCCCGTAATGAGTTCATCATCCAATTGGATAATTTCTGTAACACTGCCCAGAGCACTTCGATAGAAAGGCTACGGTTGGGCGATTGTTGAGTGTTGGCAGGGTCAAGTTTTCAAAATGATGTTTACATCAAATGAAGTATCTCGTAACTTCATTTTATTTTGATAATATTTTAAAGATTTAATCTATTCAAATCTTGCCTTATAGTCTCATCTATGTGATAAACTTTTGAAGCTAATTATAACTTGAACGGTGGTAGTTCAAGTAGTATTTGGGAAAGATATAAGTATATTGGGTATCTTGTAACTTCATCTTTTAAACTTATATCTAATTAATAATTGTCTTATGAATGACAAAGATTTTCAGTAAAACGTTGAGACAAGGTTAGATATATGAGATCACCTTGCAACGATATTTTTTTTATACAGTTATACACTGGGACTTTGTGTATATTGTGCATGGAAGAGGACTTCCAATATTTTGAAAAGTATATATGTATATATATACTGAATATTTTGTGACTTCATCGCATTAAGATATCAACTTAGTTCATTTCTTTTGACCAAGACTTTCATGAGTACTATGAGAAGGCTCATATATTGTTAATCATTATACATATTATTTTGGTGGGCTTGCTGCTCACCCTTGCTTTCTTCTTTCATCACACAACATCAGATAGACAAGATGAACCGGACCAAGCTCCCGATTCGCAAGAGGTTAGGAGACGTTCCGCAGTTTTCTAGAAGCACTGATGCCGCCATAGCTGAGGTAGAAACTACCAATAGGCTAGGCTTTCAACTTTTGATGTATCAGATTATGTATATTTATGAATTGTAATAATGGCAAAGAAATGTAAATTTATTCAGAAACCTGTTTAAGGTGTATTGGCATATAATTGTGGAATAAAACGACTTGTGATTATTTTTGGATATTCATCTCTGAGACTATAACTTGTGGTGTGTGTGTTTATTGTGGGGTCACAGTATAGAGTAGTTGATTATTTATTAAGATTGGGTGTTGTTAAGGGAAATGGAACTCGTGACAACCCGGATCCCCGACCCCGGATTTGGGGGTGTTACAGTTGAACTACTTTCTTGGATTACAAGTGAGTCAAAGGAAAGATGGGATATTCATTTGTCAATCTAAGTACATCAGAGAACTTCTTAAGAAGTATAATCTGGAAGATTCAGCTCCAGCAAAGACTCCCATGCCAACAGCCTCCAAGCTTGATCAGGATAAAACTGGTAAGAAAGTTGACATCACAAGCTATAGAGGTATGATAGGCTCATTACTCTATCTCACAGCAAGTAGACCAGACATAATGTTTGCAACATGCTTATATGCTAGATTTCAAGCTGAACCAAAAGAATCTCATTTAATAGATGTTAAAAGAATATTTAGGTACCTTAAGAGAACTCCAAATCTTGGAATTTGGTACCCTAAAGGTACAGGTTTTGACCTAGTTGACTATACAGATTCAGATTTTGCAGGCTGTAAGATTGACCAGAAAAGTACATCAGGAAGCTGTCAGTTTCTTGGAAGAAGATTGGTATCCTGGCATAGCAAGAAGCAGCACTCAGTATCCACATCAACTGCTGAAGCTGAATGCATAGCTGCTGGAAGCTGTTGTGCTCAAATCTTGTGGATGAGGAACCAACTCTGGGATTATGGTCTATTGGTATCAAAGATTCCAATATTCTGTGACAATACAAGTGCAATAGCAATCTCAAACAATCCAGTTCAGCACTCAAGGATAAAGCACATTGATATCAGGTATCACTTTATCAGAGAACATGTCACAAATGGCACTGTGGAGTTACACTTTGTACCCACAGGGGATCAAATTGCAGACATCTTCACCAAACCACTTGATGAAAACACTTTCTCTAAGTTGGTTAGTGAACTTGGGATGTTAAATATCTCTAATTAATTTTGGAAGTCAATAAATGCAATTTGGTCTGGTTAAATTAACTTGTTGTTTAAATTCTATATATTAAGGACATCTGAATTTACATGCCATTAATTATTTCTCGTAATTCAATCATTTTTGTGCTTACATACAAAATATATATATGGCTGAGCACATTCATATTGATAAATCTATTTAATTTGATCTCAGTCGACTTTAGATAATTAATATTTAAAGGGGTTCATTGACATTAAAATTAAATATATTGCAGCATAATCATTTTTCACAAAAATATAGTGTTATCAATTTAATGATAATATTTGTAGAAGTAGTGAAAAATAATTGTGATTTATTATTTTAACATTCTTTTTAATAACTCAATATTTAAAAGATGTTTAAAATAAATCAGTAGCAAAGGATTGTGACTTAGAAATTTTTCTAAGTCATGTACTATGTGTCGCCACAGAGACCTGACTTAGAATTTTTCTAAGTCCTGTACTCTGTGTCGCCACAGAGACCTGACTTAGAATTTTTCTAAGTCCTGTACTCTGTGTCACCACAGACTGTGTCGCCACAGAGACCTGACTTAGAATTTTTCTAAGTCCTGCACTCTGTGTCGCCACAGAATGTGTCGCCACCGAGACCTGAGAATTTTTCTAAGTCCTGTACTCTGTGTCGCCACAGACTGTGTCACCACAGAGACCTGACTTAGAATTTCTCTAAGTCCTGTACTCTGTGTCGCCACAGAGAGTGGTCGCCACAGAGAGGGATCGCCACACATCTCCTTTGATTATTTTAGATTGTTTTGCTGTTAATGTATATATACACAATCGGGTTGGTCATCTTCTACATACACACATCATTACCATCACAGGAGATAATTTTTTTTGTTGATCAAAACCCTAACAAAGTGCTGTTGAAATTTATAATTTTTACAGTTTTGTAAAGCCCAGTTAATCAGGAGTAGTTTGATATCAAAATCACTCGATTTCATCGGTTAATTTTGCAGATCGAGATACTTGTTTTGTTTAACTGTTTAAGACCTTGTTTGGTTTTTCCTTTAAGGGTTTTAGTCTCAATTACATTTTTTCCTTAAGACATTGTTTGGTTAATCCTTTAGAACTGCAGTGTGTTTAATTAGAGTCTATTTATTTCTGTTAATAATTCGAAGTGCTCAATTTAATTTGTTTTAAATCTAAACTTTATTCTCATTTTATTTAAATGGCGAATAATATTCAGATTCCAAAAATAAATTTTGTTCTATTATTGAACGTGATCCCGTGAAAATGGTACATTTTGAAACTTGGATCCGTTTTTTAAACGAACACTCAATTGTGCGCTTCGCATTAACGACTAACGTGAAATTGAATGTTGAGCTTCTCAGGCATATACACACAACAGCTATAAACTCTTCAGAAGATGAAAAATTAGCTTTTTCTTTTGACATTGATGATGATACCATCAGAATTACAGAGGATGATTTCAATGAACATCTTCAGTTACCTCGAGATAACTTTGATGACACTCCAGAAGATTGGGAACTACTCAGCTTCTTCAGAGCAATAAGGAGCACAATGACAGCGAATGATGATTTACCAAGGCACTTCAACAAAAGTCATGTTCCGAAGGAATGGAATCTATTCTTCAATATACTGTCTCATTGCTTGTCTCCCAAGACAGCTAGATTTCATGGACTCACTATTTTTAATCAAGTTGTTGGGATTGCTGTCGTGAATAATCTTCGCATCAATTTTGGGAGGTTATTCATGGAGCACATTTTGGAGAACCAATCAAATCATCAGAACTTTATCCTATATGCAAGGTTTCTTCAGATAGTGGTAAATGGAAAACTGTCAGAAGACCAAAAGACATCCACTCACAGTGACTTAATGCAAGATCCTCCTGTCCTATCTCAACTGGTAGTCACAAAGCTACACAAGAAAGGGAACTATCCAAACTCAGAGGTTGCTTTCCTAACAGACCACATGATAGATGCCTTTGCCACTATCAATGCTCAATATGAAGAAGAAGAAGAAGCTAAAGATGCATCTATAGCTGCAGATGAACCCCTAGCTGAAAATGACCCAGAGGAAAACATTGCTAATGAGCCTGTTGGAGATGAGGATGTAGAAGTAGATCAACCTATTTCTGAATATGGTGACCAAGCAGAGGCTGAAGTTGAGCAAGAACAAGAAGCAGAATCTAAAAAATCCTCTCAACCTCAACCTGAAGCTGCTAGTCCACCACATCAAGCTGCTGAATCTACTCATTCGAATACCTCTGTTTATAGACCAGACTTTTCAGGTATGGGTACTTCTTCTATGAGTCGTACTTTTGAAGCATGTTCTGATTTTATTAGCATAGATCAATTACACCTTGATCATCAGCACACACAAATACTTGTTGAACAAGTAGATAGGTTAGGGAGTGAATTTGGTATGCCACAAATTCATAACCACCCTCTAGAGCCAAACCAAACACCATCATCTCTCCTAGCTCAAGCCCTGGAGTATAAGGATCCTATGCAAATAGAGGGAGAAACTGCACTAGATGCAGCGAATAAGAAAGGTACTGTGAGTGAACCCGCAGCTCTATCTCCTATGAAGCAAAGTAGTGAACATCCTGAGACATCTGCAAACCTCCAGGTATCTTCCCAAAAGGATTCTCTGGCTAAAAAGGCACATACACAGTTACTAGATCTATCTTCTCAACAAGGTAGATCTATTAAAATTCGCCTGTCAGTCACGACATTCTGTAACGAGTCAAACACCTTATCCAATATCCAAGCTCTTGAAGCTTTAAATGAGTCAATTAGAAGAGTACTATTTGGTGAGGACGTATTGATGGTAACAGGGAATTTGGCCATTTTACGGTTAGAATATCATGTTCAAGGTTCTTCAATGGATCAACTGCCTTCACATGTGTAGGAGAGAGTGCTGTAATTGCTGCCAAATCTAGCACAACACTTACCTCCCCAGGACTAATAAACCTGGATGCATCTGCGGATAGTGGATCCGATGTAGGTACGGATCGGCAACCCATTGGCGATGAACCAGATTTACCTGGTGAGCCTAAGGGGAATGTATATTCACAGATACAAAGGGAAGCTGGGGATCAGATGCCAGATATGAAGGCCCCAATGCTCCCTCCGGAGATTCAAACTCTGGACAAATCATCTCCTGATGATAGGCAACTTGTCTCGGACAAGGATGGGGAATTGCGAACTCCCATTGCCCCACTGCTGACCTGCGTAAGGATGGCTCCAGTGTCTTCTGCAGGTACACTGGAACTCGGAGCTTTGAGAGGAGTGAACTTGTGAGAATGAGTGACACACATGACCCAAAACCGAGTGATAGAGTGTTGAGCGATACACTGCGAGAAGCCTGTGAGACACCTACCATCCAAACTACACCTATAGATCTATCCAATTACGTCACTAAAGATTATCTCAAAGAGCAGCTAGCATTCAAAGAAAGCTATCTTAAGGAACAACTGGCTCTTAAAGATCAACACCTTCAGACAGAACTATCTCTCTGAGATCATCAAATCGCCAGTCTTTCCAATCAACTTGAACATCGAAAGCAGCATTCGCCAGTTTGCGGGAATTTGTTGAGCGATCTCTATCTCATACAGGGAAAGGAAAAGCTCCTGTCAATACTGAGCCAAAGATCTCAGTTAGCAAGCAGGCGCCTATCCCGGTCTCATCTGAAGCAGCTCTTGCTAGTACTGGGCCAAAGACCTCAGTCAGTAAGCAACCGCCTGCTTCTCTTGAGATCCCTGTCTTGACCTTACATGCTCAATCAACACCAGCTCTGAAGGATAACCCAACTGAGGGGGAGAAAAAGGGTAGTTGAACAAGAAAAAGTGGACACTGCTGTTAATCTACTTCAAGATGCCTTTCAGATCACTGGTACGTATGATGAATTTGAAGAAGAGATGAAGGAAGAGTTAGAGGAGAGAATTGATGAAAGGGTGCTCCTAAAGGAAAGATTCTTTAAAGAAAGCGCAACATCTCAGGGGGAGCAATCAGGGCATCTGAGCAGAATTATTACAACTCAGAGAAATATGCTGTCTCAGATATATGCTCCGACACCCTTATTTTTTGAAGAAGAATTAGAAGAAGGTGAGATAGATGAAAGTGATGTTCCGATAGGGTGTGAGCCAAGATTTGAAAAAGTGGCTACGGAAGAAAGAATGATCATCACAGAGGATGAAGAATTTGAAGATGAAGATGCTTTCTCGGCTGTCTATCCTATGGAATCACAGAGAAAATAAATCGCTCTTATTTAGAAATTCAAGAAGAAATAGAAAGATCCAGAGCAAGAATTCAAAGAGCTATTCAAAGGAAAAGGAACATAGAGGAAAGAGAAGCATATCTTCAAGCTAACAGGAAAGGAAGTAAATGGGAAGAAACAAAGAAGAAAATGGACAAACCAGAAATATATCACTATTCATACCCTGGAAACTCTAATCTTTTGAGAACTGTGGAGCACTACAGAGAGACATATATAAACATCCATGAGTTCTATGATCAGTTCAACAAAGTGATCACTGGAACTACTGTGAACATTATGAAAATGGATGGAAGATCACTATCAATCACATAGATGGTCTACAGATGAAAGTGTCTACAAGTGTACTGAAAAAGTTGAATATTGTTGAACTGTTTGTCTTAGCCTCAAAGATCCCATGGTTGAAATCGAATGAAAATGAATACTTCAGAGATAGACTTTGGAGAATGATGATGGATGTATCTCCTTAAGCATTTATGTATCCATTTGTGATTAAACTTGTTGCGAGTGGTAGATTACAGAATATCACCATGTCTGACCAACACATAAGAACCATTCGGTATCTACAGCTTACCTTTCTGGAAAGTCAACTAAGGAGCAAAAGAGCTAAACTGACAGCTCCAGGTGTTAAGAGATCTGAAGCAGATGCCAAAGCCGCTGAAGTTATGTACGCTTATAGGCTCAATGATAAGATGATCAGAGACATAGAGAAGGATATGAGGGCAATTAGGAGAGAATATCATGAGATGGTGTTCATTAATGGAGAAGCAGAAATTGGTCTTCTCAAAGACACTGAACCCATAATCAGCATTGACAGTGAAGGAGGGTTAGTCTTTAGAATCAACAAATGCAGAATCAGAATCAAAGACTTCAGGACAAGTGAATCAAGCTCAATTCAGCAAGCCTTGACGGATGTCAAACTGTCTACCTGTAAAGATGACAAGGTTGCTTTGATCCCTATCATAAAGATTCTTGACGAAGTAACGGAAGAAGAATCGATCAATGACACCAGCAGAGTAAGAGGACATCCAAAAAGGATAACAGTCTTCGTAATGTCCAGAAAATCATCTCTACTGTTTGATCTGGTTCCTAAATGCTCTAAAGTCAAGTATCTTGAGATAATGCTTCATGAGCTAAACAATCCACCTCTAGTCAATGCACTTGAAATAGAAGCTCGTGATTGTGTACAAGCTAGATTGAATGAGCTGAAAGAGTCTCCTCCAAAACCTTCAAGTCCTCAGAAGAAAGTCTCTAAGAGAAAATCCGTTCAGCCTCAAGAAGAAGAAGGATGCAGGAAGAAGAAGAAGTCAAAGACAAAGACAAAGAAGACATATAGTATATGTTCAGGCTAGAGGAACACTTCTTTGTAATTTATGTTGTAAGAACTCTGGAAATGAATATGTAATCCAGAATGTATTTAATATCTTTATCTATTTTTATAGTTCGTACTTTTTCTTATTATCAGTTGAGTTATCCTTAAGGATTTGCTTGTCGAACTCTAACAATCAAATAGGGGGAGATTGTAAAGCATAATGTAACGTAACATGAAATCGAGGATTTATAACTCAACATGAAAATAGAAACAGATAAACTTTATTAAACTGTGAAGCACAGGAACCCTTCAGATGAAGACAGGATAAACATAAAGAACCAAATGATGTGATTGATTCATTAAGCTCTCCTACAGATCATGGGAAGAAGTTCATTACTATGTTCAAGCAGCCATGAAGAATAAGACATCAAAAGGCTTTAAGTATCAGCTGCATGTATTGACTTCAAGTGTTACAAATCAAGGGTTCAGTGAAAGAAGCAGTGGATAAACATCGGTATGTATCAACTCAGAATCATAAGACAAATTGAGTCAGGATCCTCTCAATGCTAGTTGTTTGTGAACCAGACCAGTGCACCAAACATCAGCATTTCAAGGAAGTATTTTGATTTAATTAACAGAAGAAAAATGATTGATATACTGAAGAGTGACTTGACAAAGAACTAAAAATATTCTAAGTAAAGACACTAAGGAACCCCTGTCGCCACAGGAGAAGTAACCACAGAGGATTTGCTCTAAGGCACCTCTGTCGCCACAAAAGCCCCTGTCACCACAGAAGGTTTTAGAACAAATTGCTTAAGGCAATACAGGGAAAGTGTGTGTCGCCACAGAGGTTATACAGGAGAAGGTGTCGCCATAGAGCTTGTCACCACAGAGTATTATAAGACAAACTGTCGCCACAGATCTGTCGCCACAGAGACCATATAGGAGAAGGTGTCGCCATAGACCTTTCGCCACAGAGGCTATACAGGGTGATTGTGTCGCCACAGAGGTGTCTCCACAGAGGCTATACAGAGGAATTTTATCGCCACAGAAGGTGTTGTTCACTGAGTTAAATGCAGCAAAGTTAAATGATTTGTGTGGACATGAATTGGCCAGCTGTTCATTTAATTTTGAAAGACTACAAAACTGAAGTGAATGTAATTCAATTCAGTCAGTTATCTTCTTCAGCAAACACAGATAGTTTACGAGAGCTCCATTAAAGCTTGAATTTATTATCCTTGTAAACAGAATGTTATGCTGCTGAATTTATTGTAGCTAATCAATACTTTGATTAGATTGTAGCAACCTCAAGGTTTATATTAATAAAATAATATATTCCTTGAATTATTTTGTATTGTTTTTGATTCCGTACTTTTAATGAAGAACTTAAAACGAATCGAAAAAGATTGTAGGTATCGTATTCAACCGCCCCTTCTACGATACTTTGGGGCTAACAGAGATTATTCGGGTTGAGATTCGGCCTATGGAGAGATGGGTTGGTGGCTCGACGGCTCCGGCTCCCCTTCGGGCTTTTCGTGTTTTTAATCTTCCTCAGGACTCTAGCGCTTATGCTAAGAGATCCAGGTCAGAACTCGTTGATCGCTGCTTGGGGAGGGCTGACAGGGTATGCATGATTTCCCATAGATGTTTGTTTTATTTATATTTTATGTTCTATATTTATAAATTTCTTTTTTCTCTATACTTGATATAATACCTTTCGTTGTTTTCGTGTTTTGACAGTATTTATCCGATGTAATGCATCTTCTTGAGGAATATAGGGCTGATGAAGGCAGGAGTTCACCTTGGAAGATTAAAGAGGAAAGGGATATCCTGAAAGGTGAAAAGTAGAAACTTGAGAATGACTTGGCTAAAGTCAAGGGTCGAATTACCGAGATTTCAAAGGCGAATTCAAGTTTCCGGTCCAAGGTGCATTATAGTTTCCCTTTCGCTTTTATTCGATATTTTCAGTTTCACGCCTGTGTTAAAATTATTTGTTTTGTTAAATGTAGATAAGTGATTTAGAGTTGACCAATGATAACCTGAAAAAGGAGTCGGAGGGTGTCAGGTCTCGGTTGAAAAATGTTGAAGTCTCGCTTCATGAGGAGACGAAGAAGCGCGAGGCTTTGGAGACCGAGCTCACGACCTTTCGTGAGAAGAGTGAGACTCTAGAGACGGACAACTTGAACTTGAAACTGGAGGTGGAGAAAGGTATCGAGGATATAGCTGGAGCCCTCAGTGATGGGTATGGACGTTGCCTCACTAGGATGAAGAAGGCCGGCTTTGATGTTAATGACCATGGCTTCGAAGATTATCTTCAGGATTACGCTAAGGAGCATAAGGACGCAGATGTCGACTCTTGAAGGCGAGGGATGCCTCGTTATCTGATATAATATTTGGGTGGTGTTTTAATTTGACCAAGTACATTCTTGTTGGTTGATTTATGCGAGTCTTCCCTTCTGAGGATGATTTCTAACTTATTTTGCCATTGTGGGATTATCTTCACTTTACTATGGGTTTTTATTTTGGTGACTATTGTTTTTGTTTTTTTTTCTGTATAACTCATTATTTCTCATTTTCGCCTCTTTTGATTGCACGCTTTTTTATTCTATGTTGGCGTAGTGTTTACTATTATTCTTAATTACTTTAGACTTTGTGTTATCCTCGGTAATCACCGCCGTTTGTGTAAGTGTTATGGTATTGATACCCTTGTTAAGCCTTCTTTTCCCTTCTCTCTTTAAATTGTTATTTGAAGTTAATGTGAAGTTTTGATTTTCAGATCTCAATTATGTTTAAATTTAATGGGGTTCTCGTATCGACGCCCTTTACGTTAGAGCCCATTTTTATAGTCTCATTTGACTTTCTTGTTTTTGTTATCACAACTTAAGTAACTTAATCTACTGAAAATATTTTTCAAGTTGATAGCATTTTCGAATATTCTTGATTGGTGTTTTCTCAAGTCTCGACATACGATTGTTTTTTGGTGCGTCGACCCCTGTTACTTAGTAAGGTTCTTCGATTCTCAAGGGACTAGATTCCCTCTCAGAAGTTGCTTACTCTTTGCTTTTATACATGTATTTTCTAGAGAGCCCTGATTTGATGGGCTGAAGTTTATTAATGTAATAAACATTTATATTTATGAATTATAAGACGTCTGAGAGTAATAAACTGCATTGATAATTTAGGGTGAATATCTTAACGGGGATCTCATATCAACCCCTTTTCGTTAAGACTAATTTTTCATAATTAAAGATAGTTTTGATTCATACATTCCAATCAAATTAATTACTGATAAAATTTCTCCAAGTGAATGGCATTCCAAGCATTCTTGAGAGGAGTTCCGTCGAGCGTGGAAAGCCGATAGGTCCCTGGTGCAATGACCCCTGTCACTTGATACGGTCCTTCCCACAGGGCCTTGAACTTCCCTGTTATCGTTGGTTAGGATGCTGCCGATTCTCGAAGGACTAAATCCCCAACCAATAACTGTTTAACCTTTACTTTCTTGTTAAAGTAAGTTGCTGTGCGCGCTTGTTGTTGGAGAACTCTTTTTGATGCTCCATCTCTGACTTCTTCTTTGTGAACATTGTAGAGTTGAATTCCTTCTCGTGATGCTTCAGCATCAAAGTACTCGACCCTTGGGGAGTTGAGGGACACTTCGACAGGCGAGACAACTTCCAAACCAAAAGCCATTTTAAAAGGGGATATACCTGTTGAAATCCTATGGGTCGTTCTATAAGACCAGAGGACATTAGGAAATTCATCGACCCATGGCCTTGGTAGTTCATCGACCCTTTTCTTGTGCCCTTGTAAGATGATCCGATTAGAAACTTCAACATGTCCATTAGCCTGGGGATAAGCTACCGATGACTTGATGTGTTTTATCTTGAGTTGCGGAAGTGTTTCTGTAAACTTATCTCCCACAAATTGAGTTTCGTTGTCAGTTACAACGACTCTTGGTACCCCAAATCTGAACACAATGTATTCCATCAAAAATTCAATCATCTCCTTCTCGTAAATCTTGGCCAGAGGTCGAGCCTCGACCCATTTTATCGCATAGTCGACAGCCACGATAATATATTGGGCTTGATTCTTAGACTTTGGGAAATGGCCCACGATGTCTATGCCCCACTGAAAGAAAGGGCATGGGTTTTTGACTGGAATCATTTCCACCGAGGCTTGATGGGACACCGGCCCATATAGCTGACATGACTTACACTTCCGCACAAAATTCTCACAGTCGCTTCGCATTGTAGGCCAAAACAGACCTTGCCTCACTATCTAAAGGGCTAAGTTTTTGCCTCCTAAATGATCCCCACAGATTCCAGTATGGACTTCAACCATCGACATGTGAGAATCTTCTGACCCTAAGCATCGAAGCAGTGGCTCTTTGAGCCCCCGACGATATAACTTATTTTCTAGCACACAATAATTTTTTGCCTTGTATGATATGGATCTAGCTTCTTTCTTATCTTGTGGCAGCTTGTTCTGCAAGATGTATTCCAAAAAAGGTTGACGCCAATCTGCCATAGAAGAGATCTCATTGAATCTCAACATATCGGGGAATGGAGGGCCCAAATCAATGGAGGGAACCTTTCTTTCCTCGACATAAATTGCCTCAGATGTTTCCACAACGGATGAAGCCAATTTAGATAGTGCGTCGGCCCATTGATTATCTTCCCTGCAAATATTCTTGATTGTCCATGACTGGACTTTCTCCAACAAGGACATGGCCAGTTTCAAATATGTTGACATTCGAGCGTCGTGCGCTTTGAACTCACCTTGTAACTGTTTCGCGACAAGCTGTGAATCACCAAATATTTCTAAAATCTTTACCTCCAACTCGATTGCTAGGCGCAAGCCTGCTAGCAAAGCCTCATACTCGTCTATATTGTTTGTTATTGGAAATGAGAATTTTAAGGTCTATTGTATTTTGAAGCCCCCTGGACTGATTAAGATGATGCCTGCACCCCCTGATGATGATGTTGATGATCTGTCGACATAAAGGACCCAAGCCTTTTGTGGAAATGATGTTTCTTCAATTATAGGATTGTCAAATTTGCATTCTACGACAAAGTCTGACAAGACTTGGGACTTTACTGCATTTCGGGGTAGATAATCAATGTGGAATTGGCTGAGCTCAACCGTCCAAGCGGCAAGGCGCCCTGTCATGTCCGGTTAGTGCAAGATACGTTTCAGGGATTGATTAGTCATGACTTTTATCAAACGACCTTGGAAATAGTGACGGAGCTTTCTGCTTGCTATAACCAGAGCATAAATTAATTTTTCCACATGTGGGTAACGAGTTTCAGCGTCTTTCAGAGTATGACTGATGTAATAGACTGGAGCTTCATGTCCCTCGACATCTTTGACCAACACAGAGGCTACCGACCCGTCGGAGGCAGAGATGTACACTTTCAAAGTTTCACGAGGTAACGCTCTTGCTAAAACTGGAGGACTTGTCAAGAAGATTTTTAGAGCTTCAAAGCTTTCTTTACATTGGTCATCCCATATCAACTTCTTGTTCTTTGATGCTTCTTTGATGACCTTGAAGAAGGGACTACATTTTTTAGAGGCTTGTGGTATGAAGCGCCGAAGGGCCGCTATGCAACCGGTGAGACGTTGAACTTCTTTAATGGTCGACGGGTCCTTCATTTCAGATATGGCTTTAATTTGTGAGGGGTCAGCCTCGATCCCTCGTTGGGAAACAAGAAATCCTAGGAATTTCCCAGATGTTAAGCCAAAAGAGCACTTTAATGGATTCAATCTCATGTTATTACGCCGAACGTTCTCAAAAGTCTCTCGAAGATCGCTGCAATGATCATTTGAAGATTTTTATTTGGTTATCATATCATCAACATAAACTTCGAGGTTCCGACCCAACTGATTTTTAAATATTTCATCCATCATGCGCTGAAACGTTGCACCCGCATTGATTAACCCGAAAGGCATGTTTCGATATGCAAAGACCCCTCGATGTGTGATAAATGTTGTTTGTTCCCAATCTTGATCATCCATCCTGATTTGGTTATATCCTGAGAACGCATCCATGAAAGACAGCAGTTCGTGACCAGCCGTAGCGTCGATAAGTTGATCTATATTCGACAAAGGATAATAGTCCTTAGGACATGCTCTGTTAAGGTCGGAGTAATCAACACACATTCGCCATTTCCCATTACTTTTCTTTACTAAGACGATATTGGAAATCCATGTCGGAAATTTCACCGGCTCAATGAAACGGGCAAGTAAAAGTCGGTCAAGCTCTTCTTCGATAGCTCACCATTTTTTCTTCTGAGAATGTGCGCCTCTTTTGCTTGACATGATTCTTTTGGAGGTCGACATGTAGTGAGTGTTTCGCTACATCGGTAGGTATTCCTGGAATGTCGGATGGCGACCATGCGAATATGTCTGAGAATTCCCGAAGCAACCTTGTTAACACTTCTTTTATCTGGGGGTTTAGATCTTTTCTCACTTTAAATGTTTTAGTCAGTGAATGCTCAACTATCGACATCTCGACAGTTTCACCGATAGGTGAGAAAGAGGGATCCCTCGGGATATCGATGATGCTACCGGGGTCTATCTGAACAACCTCGTTGACAGTTTGAGAATCGCTATCTTGTTTCTTGGGTACGACTGTGGTAAAGTAGCATTATCTCGAAACCGCTTGGTCGCCACACATCTCCCCTACTCCAAACTCAGTTGGGAATTTTATCTTCAAATGGGGAATCAACGTGATGGCTTTCAGTGCCGATATGGTCGTTCGACCTGGAATGGCATTGTGGCTTGAGTTTGCACTAATTACGTGAAACTTAACTATCTTCCATACTTGGGAAGGCATTGTGCCGAAAAGTACCGGTAGATCAATTGTTCCAACAACTTTTACCTCATTACCCGTGAAGCCGTAAAGAGACGAATGGGTATTTTCTAGCTTTCTGTCCCCTGTATCCATTCGCGCTAAGGCGTGATGATATAGAATATCGACGGAACTACCATTATCGACTAGGATCTTTTTTACTTTATTGGTGTCGATTTTGGCAGTTATAACCAGCGCATC
Source organism: Apium graveolens (assembly GCF_009905375.1). Taxonomy (NCBI): domain Eukaryota; kingdom Viridiplantae; phylum Streptophyta; class Magnoliopsida; order Apiales; family Apiaceae; genus Apium; species Apium graveolens. The sequence continues at coordinate 6,488,368 of NC_133654.1, forward strand.
TTGATGTCCTCTTTGTTGGGTTCCGAGGCATAAAACACAGCGGATAAACGTAAATAAAACAAAAATATTTCGAAACCCAAAAACAAGATCCATGTATAATTGTGGGCAGATTATGGAGATAATGAATAATACCTTTCAAGAGCTTAACTTTCACGAACTCAACGGAGATCCTAGATATAACGCTTTGTGTCTACCTCTCGGAGAAACACCTCTATGGTATCCACATGAGCACCTCCAAGAACGTCTCACGAACTTGACTATGGAATGGATGTACTAGCCTCCTTCTTGACGATCCGAATTGCCTCTGCCTCTCTTTGCTGCTAGAGTTTTCTCCAAAAACATACAAGCCTCTTTAACCTATCATTATGTATTTATAATGGTTGATTAAAAAGGCCCATAACAGCAAAGCCCAACCCTAGTAGGTATTGGATTAAATAATAAAAACAAATTTTTATTATTTAATTAATAACTAAGTCATACTTAATTATTATGGGCAAAAATATTCCTTTTAATTCGAATTTATATTATCTCAATTAAGTCTTACTTAATTATAATAAAATTCGAATAATCATCAATTAATTTAAATCCATAATTTAAATTAACTATTCCATTAAGTGCTCTATTTGTGCGACCCTATAGGCTATTATTTAATTGGCAATAATTTTATTCTCTAATAAAATTATAAACAATGAGCGGTATCTAGTAATACATCAGTGTTACCCAATTAACAATAATTAAATCGTGATTAGATAAAACCTTTCGTGATTAATGTTTTTCGTGTAATATAATTCCTTTAACTATACATATTATAGATTAAACTCGAGGCATGTATTTAGTCATCCTCTTCAACTTTTAATCTGGATTTACTTGATCCATGAGTAGATTATCAAGATAAATCATTATTTGAGCATGGCCATGCTTTTATAATCTCACTCAATCAAGAGGCCAATAATATTTCTCCTAATTATAGGAGGGTTAAATCATTTATCTATCATTCATATTTCTCATACGACTCATGATATACCCGATGTCCACTTTTATCATCACCCGATCAAAAGTAACTTTTAATGTAGTCAAAGTATATTAATCCTCGTATAGAAATATAATGATTTAAAGTCAAAGGATCGTTACACCATTATCACTGTGAGTCTCTCTTATGACTTTATTAAATATGAAGAATCTCACTGTGGGTCTGTCCAGTACCATGTACTCTCATATGTACCTATGTATTGACTTTAGTATCCCCATACTTATAACCAATGAGATGTGGTTATCTTGTCAAACAACATACTAGTCTATCTATGTATTATTATTGTCCTATATAATAATACTCGACTAGGGACCTTTAAGAATATGATATATTATATAATCTCAAGTTCAAGTCATGTACTTAAACTATATAATGTGTATCATGATTCTAAGGACATTTATTATGCTAACAAAATATCGCAGTAATTAAGGTCATAATAAATACATTTATTGAATGATCAACTGACATAAAGATTTAAAAGAATAATGTATTGCCTCTAGGGCACCTACACTAACAATCTCCCACTTGCACTAGAGCCAATCACCCATATATCTAATACCCATGGAACTAGTGTGACCATCGTGCTTCTGCTGCGACAAGCCTTTGGTCAGTGGGTCTGCAAATTTATCATTTGTGTGTACTTTACATATGTGTATATCACCCCTTTCATTAATCTCTCGAATAAGGTGAAATCTCCTGAGTATATGTTTAGCCCGGGAGTGTGATCTAGGTTCTTTAGCCTGTGCAATGGCTCCATTATTATCACAGTTTAGATCAATGGGATCTGCGATCGATGGAACCACTCCCAAATCAAAAATGAACTTTCGAATCCAAACGGCCTCCTTAGCTGCTTCACAAGCTGCAATGTACTCAGCCTCCATTGTAGAATTAGCTACTGTTTCTTGCTTTGAACTCTTCCAGCTTACAGCACCTCCGTTTAGACAAAACACAAAACCAGACTGTGATACAGTATCATCTCTGTCTGTTTGGAAACTTGCATCGGTGTAACCTTTTACAACGAGTTTTTCTTCTCCTCCATACACCAAGAATGAATCTTTAGTTCTTTTCAGGTACTTAAGAATATTCTTGACTGCCGTCCAGTGACCTTCACCCGAATTAGACTGGTATCTGCTCGTCATGCTCAAAGCATACGAGACATCTGGGCGAGTACATACCATTGCATACATGATAGATCCAATTGCTGAAGCATATGGAACTTTATTCATGTGGTCCTTCTCATCCAATGATTTCGGACACTGGTCCTGAGAGATCGTTATCCCTTGAGACACGGGGACATATCCCCTTTTTGCATTTTGCATTCCAAAACGATGCAAAACCTTATCAATGTATGTGCTCTGACTTAGACCGATCATCCTTCTAGATCTTTCTCTATAGATCCTCATTCCTAGAATGTAGGATGCCTCTCCTAAGTCTTTCATGAAGAAATTGCTCCCTAACCAAGTCTTAACAGCCTTTAGAGAAGGTATGTCATTCCCCATTAGTAGTATATCATCAACATATAGTACTATGAATGCCACATAGCTCCCACTAACCTTCTTGTAAATACATGGTTCATCTTCGTTTTGAACAAAGCCATACTCTGTGACTATTTCATCAAAACGGATATTCCATCTCCTAGAGGATTGCTTCAATCCATAAATGGATCGACGCAATTTACATACCTTGCCAGCATTCCTTGGATCGACAAAACCCTCAGGTTGTGTCATATATACATCCTCTTCAAGGCTTCCATTAAGGAAGGCTGTTTTGACATCCATTTGCCAGATTTCATAATCATGGAATGCTGCAATGGCAAGTAAAATCCTTATAGACTTGACCATAGCCACTGGTGAGAAAGTTTCATCATAGTCATTTTTTACCATGAATTTGATTGAAACCTTTTGCAACCAGCTTAGCTTTATAGGTCTAAACATTTCCATCCATGCCCTTTTTCTTCTTAAAAACCCATTTGCACCCTATGGGTTTTACCCCTTCAGGTGGATCAACCAAAGTCCATACTTGGTTTTCGTACATGGAATATATCTCGGATTTCATGGCTTCAAGCCATCTCTTAGAGTCTGGACTGTTCATAGCATCTTGGTATGTGAGAGGCTCATCTTCATCTATGAGCATCAAATCACCACACTGAGTCATGAGAAATCCATATCTCTTTGGCTCATGACGAAATCTACCAGATCTACGAACAACCTGTGTTTGTTGAGCATTATCATTATTCTGCTCTTGTTCCACTTCAGGTTCAATGCTATTTTACGGTTCTCGATCTTCATCGAGATCTATAGTTCTCCCACTGTTTCTTTTGGAAACAAAATCTCTTTCCATGAAGACAGCATCTCGAGCAATAAACACTTTCTGCTCATAAGGACTATAAAAATAATATGCCCTTGTTTCATTAGGGTATCCCACAAAAATGCACTCTTCGGATTTAGGTCCAAGCTTGTCAGATTCTTGACGTTTCACAAACGCCTTACATCCCCAAACTTTCATAAAGTTCATGCATGACCGTTTCTCCTTCCATATCTCATATGGAGTCTTTTGAACCTTCTTAGTAGGAACACGGTTAAGTGTGAAAGCCGCTGTTTCTAGAGCGTAACCCCAGAAACTTATTGGAAGATCTGCATGACTCATCATCGATCGCACCATGTCCAACAAGGTGCGATTTCTCCTCTCTGAAACCCCATTCCATTGATGTGTTCCTGGCGGAGTGAGTTGTGATACAATACCACACTCTTTCAAATACTCTCTAAATTCGGTGCTTAAATATTCACCCCCACGATCGGATAGTAAGATCTTAATACTTGCATCTCCGCCAATTTGCTTCTCTACTTCAACCTTGTATTCTTTAAATTTTTCAAAAGAATCGAATTTGTTCTTCATAAGATATACATATCCATATCTACTAAAATCATCAGTAAATGTTATGAAGTAGTAGTAGCCTCCTCTAGCCATTACATGCAATGGGCCACATACATCACTATGTATTAGCTCCAGACGTTTAGTGGCCCTTTGACCCTTACCAGTGACAGGGGCTTAAGTCATCTTACCAAGCAAACAAGATTCGCATTCTTGGTATGATTCAAAATCAAACTTATCCAAGTATTCATCCTTATGTAATTTGGATATGCGTTTCTCATTTATGTGGCCTAGACGACAATGCTAGAGGTATGTTTGATTTGAGTCATTCATTTTAAGTCGTTTGTTTTCTATATTACAGACAGGATTATCTAAATCAAGAACATATAAACTATTAAATAAACGCGCAACACCATAGGTTAAATCATTCAAAGCAAAAGAGCAACTGTTGTTCTTTATTGTAAACGAAAAACCTTTCTTGTCAAAACAAGAAACAGAAATAATATTTCTGCGAATCTCAGGCATGTAAAAACAGTCTTCTAGTTCTAAAATAAGCCCAGAGGGCATAGATAAATAATAAGTCCCTACAGCTAAAGCAGCAACTTTTGCTCCATTGCCAAAGTCCTACTTCTCTGCAAGCCCTGCACATTTATACAAATGTGAGAAGCACATCCAGTATCAAATACCCAAGATGTAGAAATAGACAAATTGACTTCTATAACATAAATACCTGATCCAGAAATCTGAACTGCTTTCATTTTCTTCAGATCCTCCAAGTAAATTGGACAGTTTCTCTTCCAGTGACCAGCTTTCTTACAGTAGTGACATTCACCCTTGGCCATACCACCTTTAGGCTTTAAAGCCTGTTTGGGACCTGATTTTGGCCTGGGTGTAGAATCAGATCCAATATTCTTCTTACCCTTCCACTTTTCCTTCCCTTTGGCCTTACCTTTATTTCCCACCATCAGTATGGGAGTTGGTTCAGCTGTCTTCATGTTGGTCTCATATGTTCTCAATATATGCAACAATTCAGTAGGTGTTTTGTCAAATTCATTCATATTGTAGTTCACAATAAACTGAGTGAATTTGTTGTTCAAAGAATTCATGATTAGGTCAATACCAGTTTCCGGACCAATCGGGAAACCCAAAGTTTGAAGGTACTCAATATAACCAATCATCTTCAGAACATGTGGGCCAACTGGTTCACTCACCCCTTGTTTGCAATTAAAAAGTGACTTACTCGTGTTGAACCTTTCTTGACGAGTTTGACTTGCAAACATGCTTTACAAGTGCTCATTGATAGTATATGCATCCATATGCACATGCTGTCTTTGAAGCTCAGCACTCATAGTTGCCAATATAAGACATGCAACATCATTTGCATCATTCTCATCCCTTGTGCGTGCTGCTCGTTCATCAGCAGTAGCACCCTCAGGAAGGGGGCCTGGAGGAGGAATATCAATGACATGAAGCTTGCGCTCCTGCCTGAGGACAATCCTCAAATTCCTCTGCCAGTCTAGAAAGTTATTTCCTCCTATCAGCTTGTCCTTCTCAAGGATTGAACGTACGGATAGTGTGTTTGTGTTGTTTGCCATTACTCAGTATCTACAATAATAAAAGCGCAAAATAAACATTAGATTGTCTGAGTTAAAATTTTATGTTCATATGATTATGATATATTCATAATATATCTCCCACTATTTTTTATCAAATTAATAGCCCTGACTATTAATTCGGAAAGTATATCCCATAAATCTTTCTAGTGAGCCAAGATCCATATTTCGTCATGTCCTAATTCAACCACTGGTATCCTTAAAATATGATTATTTAGGTATAAAACAGTTGTCAATTATATCATATATAATTCTTGGATAATTTGGTGAACAACAATTGATCTTATCTATCTAATAGATTTTTAACCAAACTCTATGCTTCTAAGTTCATAATAGTTGAATATAACCGTTTATATTCACCTTATTATGATGACTCAGTTAAGTTAGACCCAATGATACAACGTTCGAATATAACCGTTTATATTCATCGCATTTCACCACAATAGATAGGAGTCCCCTGCCACTGACAACCCTTCCCCTTATCGATCTAGGATTCAATGAGTGTTCATTCATTGGAAAGCATCTGATTAAAACTTAATATTTTTACTTAGGGATTTTTAATTTAGAACGATCATGATCCCATCATAAAGAGATTCCCAATTTTTCCTTGAATAAAATACTTCAAATCAATACTCGTCAATGGTTTGATTTCCAGGTAGTGGAGGAGTCACATCGGTCTCGCTTAAAACCCACAACCTTACAAGTTCTATGAACCCGTTGTTGACAAAATCACCCCATGTCAGAAATAAAGAAAATTCATATTTTATTCCGTGTTTCATAAACACGAGAATCTCATGATCGTTTGTTAATTTTAAATCTTGAGTCGTTACAGATTTTATCTTGTTTAAAGGCATGGCATGGGTGACGTATCTAATACATACATGCATCATTAATCTAATTAAAACTTGCATTTTCTACTCTACACATACTATTTATACATCATATGAAAAGTACGTAAAGTAAACGTGCAATAGTTATGGCCCAATCCTATGTGATCTTTTCAGGCTAATGAAAAGATCAAGGTCAATCTATGGTGTAAAAATAACTATTACATATGTCTTCTCTATTGCTTCCATTCTCTCCTTGGCCTCCATAGGATGCCTCCTTGTTCCCTTGTCCTTCTTGGATGTTACATTAAGAATTATACTAATGAACTTACAAAAGAACTCGAGTTACATTCGAGATAAAACAACTACAAATAGAAAACGACATGCAAGTCGTATTTATTACAAACCAAAAGAATAAACCATTACAACTAAGGTCTTAAGGCCATAACTATGCATCATGCTCAAGTAACCATTTAAGAACATGATAGATCATATAAAGATGACATACTATTTATCACTTATCATGATCCAATCAAAAATAATAAATAAGTAAAGCATATGTCATAAGCACAAATTAAAACGAAACCCTAAACACACGGATCGATAAGTTATATCCTGAGAACGCGTTCATGAAAGACAACAGTTTGTGACCAGCCGTAGCGTCGATAGTTTGATCTATATTCGGCAAAGGATAATAGTCCTTAGGACATGCTCTGTTAAGGTCGGAGTAATCAACACACATTCGCCATTTCCCATTACTTTTCTTTACTAAGACGACATTGGCAATCCATGTCATAAATTTCACCGGCTCAATGAAACGAGCAAGTAAAAGTCGGTCAAGCTCTTCTTCGATAGCTCACCGTTTTTTTCTTCTGAGAATGTGCGCCTCTTTTGCTTGACAGGATTCTTTTGGAGGTCGACATGTAGTGAGTGTCTCGCTACATCGGTAGGTATTCCTGGCATCTCGGATGGCGACCATGCGAATATGTCTGAGAATTCCCGAAGCAACCTTGTTAACTCTTCTTTTATCTGGGGGTTTAGATCTTTTCCCACTTTAACTATTTTAGTCGGTGAATGCTCAACTATCGACATCTCGATAGTTTCACCGACAGGTGAGAAAGAGGGATCCCTCGGGATATCGATGATGCTACCGGGGTCTATCTGAACAACCTCGTTGACAGTTTGAGAATCGCTATCTTGTTTCTTGGGTATGACTGTGGTAAAGTAGCATTATCTCGAAACCGCTTGGTCGCCACACATCTCCCCTACTCCAAACTTAGTTGGGAATTTTATCTTCAAATGGGGAATCGACGTGATGGCTTCCAGTGCCGATATGGTCGTTCGGCCTGGAATGGCATTGTGGCTTGAGTTTGCACTAATTACATGAAACTTAACTATCTTCCATACTTGGGAAGGCATTGTGCCGAAAAGTACCGGTAGATCAATTGTTCCAACAACTTTTACCTCATTACCCGTGAAGCCGTAAAGAGGCGAATGGGTATTTTTTAGCTTTCTGTCCCCTGTATCCATTCGCGCTAAGGCGTGATGATATAGAATATCGACGGAACTACCATTATCGACTAGGATCTTTTTTACTTTATTGGTGTCGATTTTGGCAGTTATAACCAGCGCATCTTGATGTCCTCTTTGTTGGGTTCCGAGGCATAAAACGCAGCGGATAAACGTAAATAAAACAAAAAATATTTCGAAACCCAAAAACAGGATCCATGTATAATTGTGGGCAGATTATGGAGATAACGAATAATACCTTTCAAGAGCTTAACTTTCACGAACTCAACGGAGATCCTAGATATAACGCTTTGTGTCTACCTCTCAGAGAAACACCTCTGTGGTATCCACATGAGCACCTCCAAGAACGTCTCACGAACTTGACTATGGAATGGATGTACTAGCCTCCTTCTTGACGATCCGAATTGCCTCTGCCTCTCTTTGCTGCTAGAGTTTTCTCCAAAAACATACAAGCCTCTTTAACCTTTCATTATGTATTTATAATGGCTGATTAAAAAGGCCCATAACAGCAAAGCCCAACCCTAGTAGGTATTGGATTAAATAATAAAAATAAATTTTTATTATTTAATTAATAACTAAGTCATACTTAATTATTATGGGCAAAAATATTCCTTTTAATTCGAATTTATATTATCTCAATTAAGTCTTACTTAATTATAATAAAATTCGAATAATCATCAATTAATTTAAATCCATAATTTAAATTAACTATTCCATTAAGTGCTCTATTTGTGCGACCCTATAGGCTATTATTTAATTGGCAATAATTTTATTCTCTAATAAAATTATAAACAATGAGCGGTATCTAGTAATACATCAGTGTTACCCAATTAAACAATAATTAAATCGTGATTAGATAAAACCTTTCGTGATTAATGTTTTTCGTGTAATATAATTCCTTTAACCATACATATTATAGATTAAACTCGAGGCATGTATTTAGTCATCCTCTTCAACTTTTAATCTGGGTTTACTTGATCCATGAGTAGATTATCAAGATAAATCATTATTTGAGCATGGCCATGCTTTTATAATCTCACTCATCTTGTCTATGCTGAGTCTGGTTCTGTCCTTCGATGTAATGGACGAAATGGCTTTTTCTGATTTTAGATTCAATGAGATTGCTTAATTGGTAGCATTGTTCTGTAGTGTGTCCCATATCTTCGTGATAGTCACAGTATCGAGAACTCGGAGGACGTCCTGGCTTCATTGGCCTCGGGGGCCGAAAGTCCGGTTCTGTCTTTAAAATCGCCAAAATTGTTGTTTTATCGACTGTGAGTTTGGTAAACTCTTTGTCTTTTCTGTCACGGGTTACCATTTTCTATCTGATATGGGCTGTCGCTGATATTCTCGACCTCTCGGGCTTCGAAACTCCTCATTTCAAACATCCCTTCTCGGCGATGAACGTGAGGGGATTTGGAGTCATATCTCCGATATCTCGGGGTACGGGGGCTATAAGTTCTTATCTTGTCATACTTGTAGTTAGAGCATCGAGGAGATCTTGTGCTTCCCACTGCTTCTTAGAGTGTCATTCGATGTTCAACAATCTGAAAAACCGCATGAAGATGTTGGGGATGTTTTTCTATGAGCTCTTCTAGCAGAATGCCATGTCGGCTTCCATCAATGCCCGCTACTAAATAGTTTACTTCCAAGGGCTCCTCTAGATCTGTTATTTCAGATATAGCTTGACGAAAGTGACCTAAATAGCTTCTCAAGGATTCGCTAGGCCTTTGACCCATCGTAATCAAATATGTTGTGATCTTGCCCCCTTTGTAGTTGCCTGAAAATCTTGTCTGAAATTTAGTCTTCAATGTAGTCCAGGAGTCGATTGACCTAGATGGGAGATTATTATACCAACGTAGGGATGTTCCCTGTAAACATGTAGAGAAGAATTGGCAACGGGCGACTTCTGAGTGTCCGTAAAATGCTATTCGACCGTCAAAAGCGTTAAGGAAACCCGATGGGTCGGTTGATCCATCAAATTGATTGAGCGCCGAAGTTTTCAAGGTCCTGTCTATCTTAGCTTTTTCAATGCTTCGAGATAGGGGGATTTCTACCGAAGCTTCAAATCTCAATTGTGTTTTAACTAAGTCACGCAATTGTGCCATATCTTCCTGCATCTTGAGAAACTCCTCTTGTGATATCGAGTCTGTTGACATCGACCCTTGCGGGGTACCCCTTGAAGAAACTGTCCTGGGGCGTCGAGGCCTGGAATATATAGACTCGGTGGATACTTCCTCCTCATCATAATAGTAATCTTCATCATCCTCCGACATCTCCACATGCCCAAGCTCTTCATCACCTCCTTCCTTAATCGACGCCTGTTTCAACTCCTGCCGCAAACGCTGAATTTCTCTTATTTTCTCTAGTTTGCTTCCAGTCTTTTGGTTTCAGCTTCTAACATCTTAAGTTATTCATCTGAACCTTCCGTACCCTCTATCTCCTGCTCTCGTAGGAGCTTTTTCTATTTCAACTTCTGCAAATGCAACCTAGCATCACTGGAGAGTACCTGCTTTCCTTTTTTCGTTAGAACACGAGAACGAGTGTCTTTAGTGACTCTCCTTTTACGTTTAACAGGTGGTTTCTGCATCCGAGAGCCCTCAGGTGGGGGGTTATCCTCCACCGGAAACAACCGTCTTGGCTTGAGGGTCGATGGTGCTTTCTAATTTTCTGCTGGATTAACATGCTCTAATTTTTGGACGGTTTGGATCTCTGCAATGTTTCCACATTTCTCTGGATCTTCTTCTTAAATATTCATGTTGGAGTATCAAAATTTAAGAGCTCCTTCTAGCGCCAAATGATGACCCTAAATATGAACCATGTTTATGTGAGGAACAACACTCTTTATTGATACTTATTTTTCCAACATTTTACAAGTTGGGCAAATATGCTTTATTTATAGGGAGTCCCAATTGGGCCTTTTTCCCTTACAATTGGGCCCTTATTGGGCTATTAATTTAGAAATTTCTATCCTCTAGTCCTATCTAATATCTTTACTTCTTTTCCTATTCTGAGGCCCAACATGTACACCCTCGAGTTACATTAGCTGGATATATGGGAGTTTGAGCACTCGAAGACAAGTTTATAAGATGAGAGTATTAACTGAAATTCTTGCATACAGGGACATTCTAACAATGCAAATTTAGGAAGCTTTGAATATTCAACTTTTGAATTAGTTCTTCTGCTCTAATCTCCGAAATCGAAGGTTTGACTATGTGATGCATATTTAGGGCCCTCATACTTGCTGAAATCTTGAGGTTCAGTGCTGGTTAAAATCATCAAAGAACATTTTCATGTGTTTGTGCAAGGGCGTGAGACGGTATTTATGTTTGTGAAAATTTGTGAGTTTGTCATATAATTAGGTTCGAAGGGGAAGAATATATACCCTGTATTCTTGGCCCAATATACACTGGACCTAGAGGCATAACCTGTTAAATATATGATCCTATTGGGGCCTTACTCTAACACCTTAAGGTTTTAGATGAGCTGGTTACTCAACATGGTATCAGAGCTTAGGCTGACGGGAGAACTAAGATTCGATTCCCAGCCACCCCAATATTCTTATAATTTATTGTGGACACTAAAGGCAATTATGTCCCAAAGATGGACGCAGTGCCGGTGTTCCACTCTTCGACCCATAAATGGGCTTTCGAGTGAGGGGGAGTGTTAAATATATGATCCTATTGGGGCCTTCCTCTAACACCTTAAGGTTTTAGATGAGCTGGTCACTCAACATAACCTACAATCACTAAAACAAACAGTTACACGATTGATCGCGAGTTCCAGGAGACCTAAAAGGCACCAGCATTAAGGTAATACTCTGAAAGATATATAAGTATGATCACAACACCTACAACATGAAATGGTTGCAATAATGATTCGGTGTTGCAAGAATCTTTGCTGTAGTGGTTAACATGGATTATTCAATGACCACAGCACATACAACATGAAATGGCTGCAATAACGCTAGTGAGCAAGGACAAATTGAAGTATAATCGACGATAGATTCATTCAAATATTATAGACTCATGATCGATTCTGGCAAAATCATTTCTCGTTAATCCAATTGAATAAATAACATGGCCGGTCTAAGTACGTAGAAATAGAATAGTTGCAGAGGATTTTAGGTGTGTGTGTGTGTGAGTGTTACTGATGCTACGTTTGTAATAAGGACTGCTTCCTTATTATGCGACGACAGAAAGTAGCAGATGCTATAACATTGTTGCGTATGGGATTCGAAGCCTCGGATACCCGGACGGTGTGTATTTGTCGATAATGAAGAACCAGCAGCAGGCATTACAAAATGTCTAGTGCAAGACCTTGCTGGTATATACTAGAGTGATGTCTTCAGCACTCTACTACACGATATGAAACATGAAATGTAATGTGGATTGTGGACCAACTGGGTCCAGTTGGATTGGATTGGGCTTTCTAGGACTGGACTGATTTTTTTATGTTGGGCCATCACGCACCGGTTCACAAAAATACTTGAGTACATTAACAATTAGTTTTAACTTATTTTTTTTTTTTGCTTTCTTATATGGATTTCTTAAAATTTATAGGGTTTTTTTTCATAAATACCTTCATTTTAAATTTACTTTACTAAAATGTAATTTTTTTAGAAGAAATTACAAAAATAAGTTTTTTATTATTTTATTTTCAAAAATAACTTTGCAACCTAAAATGTAACTTTATTTTTACATTTTTGCTGAGCTAATTTAAGAATTGATCCTGATGTTGATCAATAGCCCTGTCCATTTTGCTGGACTTTTTTTCCCACAATCCCCCTACACCATTTATTATATTTTGATTTAAGTTGTAGACTTGCAGGCAGCACAGCAATGTTGCAATGTTTATACTTTATATCTCACGTGTAAATAATAACTGCTCTTCTTTTCATCAGGTTGGTAGGTTTAGATTCACATTAATTAGCAATGAATACACCGACGAAATTTAAAAATAAATACTCACTCTATTTCATTTTATCTCTCGCTTTACTTTTCTCTACACATCTCAACATGCATTGACTGCATAGTAAAAATTATTATTTTTTAATTTTTTTTTTCAAATAAAATTTTAAGTTATATATTTTTATTAAAAAAAGAAAATTTTAAAAATTATTATTTTAACTATCAGTCAAAGCACTTATAAATGAGTGCAGAAAAGTCAAATACAATTAAAAAGAAACAAAGGGAGTAAATAACAGTAACTTACTATATAACGCATCATTTACTCATGCTTATTGAGTACAGTTGGATAACTCACGTGAAGTTATCATCTATCATTACAGGTACTGGATTCGATCCTTACTTAATTCAAAATTTTTTGAAAATTTATAATTATTTACAAAATTATAAATTATATTTATCAAATAATTAAATAAATAGTAAATAAATAATAAAATAACTTCTCGTAACGTTATCCAAACGGGCCCTGGACAATGTGCACATGCATGTTAACATCAAGATTCAGGACTCAGAAAAGAATTTGATTGAACAAACGCAAACTAGAACTAGACGACAACGATAAGGACTTGTGCCCGCTTTTTGTTTGGCTATGCAAATTGCCATATAATTGAATTCAACTTTGTCGTCATTTACTCAATTACTCTACAGTATATCCTGCTTTGCTAACGTCATTAGTACAAAAAATATTAACGGTATATAATAAAAGTTTGCTAAAAATTCCCGATTAATCTTTAAAAAATATTTGACCGATCTATTTTTTTGAAATCCAATTAATATTTATAATTTATTTTAAAATTATGTATTTCACAATAAATAAGGTAAACATATTAAAAATTACTAAAATATTTAAATATAGCCGATTTTTATTTCGATTAATCCCTCTGATTAATTCCCGTTTACTGATTAATCCATAATCGATACCTAAACCGATTAGCAACGATTACCCATTTTTAAAACCACGAATATAACACATTATACAAGCGCACAATGAGCCAACTAAAGTGATAAAAGATTTTCTTTTTGTCCCGGGATTCTGTGTTATTACAACAAATATTCACTTGAAAGATTTATAATAAACCTATTATTTTTTAAACTATGTTTATACTGGTGCAAATGCATGTGATGATTAACAATTTTGATTGAATACTTATTTTTTATTTAATTAAATTTTATTGTGACAATTTTATTTCCTAAATAAATTTTATATTTTTTTTGTAATTAATACATTTTTTTTAAAAAAACTTTTTGTACTTATATATTTAATTATTAGTATATTTTTATATTTGATCTTTATAACCATAACATAAGTTAATATTTATTTTATTTTATTATTTTTTTATATTAAAATGATTTCTTAATAAAAAAACGGAAACTGAACCGAACCGAAAAAGTCGAAACATAATTATTTAAATTTGCAAATCGAACCGAACCAAAATATTTGGAAAAAACCGAACCGAAATATTATGATCGGTTCGGTTAAGTTTGAAAAAAACTGACGTGTAGTTTTTACCCAGCTTTTATTATTACTTACATTCAAAATTCTTAAAGGCAAAGCAACAAGGTAGTATTTGGTTTTTCAATTCAGTTTTACTCACCCCTAACTATGCCTATACTTTAGCACGTGGACCCTGCTACCAAATCATACAACTCTACCATTAAAACGCCTTACTTTAATTATATGTATAGGATATAATTTTTAACAAAATGATATCACATTAACTCAGTTTCTGATTTGTTAATTGTTTTTACATATATTTTATTAAAAAAATTGATTTTACATTATATATAATACTTTTAATATTATTTTATATATATTTTAAGAATATGTAATCATAGTTTTAATTATCTATTGTGTTTATTTATTCAATTATTAAATATTGTAATAAAATATTAGAATAAATGAAATAGACATGGTATATATTATACCTATATTTTTGCACGTGGGATCGTATCTTGATGACCAATAGGATCGTATGTGACGACCAAATCATAACGCCATATCACCAAAACGCCCTTACTCTAGTTATTTATATAGTACACAATTAGGGCTGTAATTCGAGTCGGGCGGCTCGCGAGCTCGCCCAACTCAAACTCGTTTAAGTGGGCTCGACTCGACTCGTTTAGTTAAACGAGCTGAGTTAGGGGAGAGGTACCGGCTCGTTTAATTACTCGAGCCGGCTCGACGACTCGTGAAATTAAACTAGCCAAGTTAGGGTAGATGTTTAGACTCGATTAAGTGTAAAATTAAATGAACCGGCTCGCCCGATTCGTTAAGACTGACTCATTTAGCTAAACGAGCCGGATCGACTCGACTCTTAAAATTAAACGAGACGAGTTCGGATAGAAATTTAGGCTCGTTTAACTAAACGAGCCGGCTTGGCTCGACTTGATTAATCTCGGTTCAAATTATTCCTGACTCAAATTTCGGCTCGCTCGACCCGAATTACATCCGTGACACAATGATATAATACATAAGTTAAGTTTTTTTTAAATTTGTACTACTAATTTTTCTAAAATTAATTCTCAAAAAAATTTAAATACTAAATTATGATGTTATTAGCTATTCCTTTATCTCAACTAATTATTTATGCTTTTCAATTTTGTATATCACTTAGAATATCTTTTCCGGTTTTTATGCTTCAAAATTTTATAAAAGAATAGTAATCAAAAATTTAAAATATAAAATTATTCCCACCCATTATTTTCATACACTATTTCAGATCTATCAATCAAATCTTGATCATTTTATCTATTTTTTTTTTTATTTTTTCACAATTTTATACACTTTTTATAATAAAAAGATAGTTACGTGTCATTAAAAAACTTTAGATTTTTTTTTGAGATATGATTATTCTTTATAATGAATTAACCGGACCAAATTCAACAAATTAAGCGTAAAATGGCAAATCGGACATAAATTTTAGGATACATTTAGGCCAAATTCGAAATATTTTCTGTAAAATCATTAGAGTGAATTTGAGTGAAATAGAAGAGGATTATAATTTGTAAGTAATAACTCTAAATTTTTATAATACAATCTTTCGGAGTTGTATATAGTATGTTCCGATTGGAATATTTTGGTTGACGATCTTTTTCTTGATGGCGACACCGTATGGTTTGATTCCGGAATATTTTCAATTCAATAATTTTGCGTATTACCTAACTTCTTTGATTTTACGTATATGTCCGTTAATGTTTTTTATCAAGTGAGTCAATCTTTAAATAGTATTTTAATACATTTCTTGCTGTAGGAGTGAACATTTTTCAAGCCACGAGGCGACTATAAAAATTTCAAACGTGGATCATCTTCGGTTCAATTTAATTTGCTAATTGTAAATCAAATAAGACACCTAAACTTTTATTGAAATCTAATATTCCAAAATAATTGCTAATAGAAAAAAAATGCTAAAAAACTAATTCCAGTAATCTTCAATTCTCAAAAATAATATGAATAAATTACAAAGTGATGGCTAAATTTTACATGTTTTTATATTATGGTGGCCGAAATTTCAAATTTTTAATATAATTACCAAATATTACTTTACACTTTCAAAATGGGGCCAGGGTCATTTTTAAAGAACAAAAACTAGTTTTTCCCCCTAAAATTAGCTTTTAGCGACCTTTTTAAAATAAAAAAAACAATAATTGATTATTATATCAAAAATTTGAAATTTCGGTTAACAAAATATAAAATGTGTAAAATTTATAAATAACTTCGTAATTTACTCAAACAATCTTGTTTTTAGCGTTTAATATGCTGGAGACATGAAGAATTGTTTAAGATAAAAATATATTCATGGAAGTATGTGTCATGTAATGTATAAAGTAAAATAAATGAAATTAGTTTATAAAGGATAAATTTATGTACATTTTATGTCCAACATATATAATTGATAAATATTGAATGGTCCGCTCTGACTTGATTGAAAAGGTCCATCCCGAAATTAAAATCAAACCAAATCATAAAATATTGATTTGTTATTATGAAACCATTAAACCAGCACACTAATCCCTTATAATTTAACTTTATATGCGTTTAGTTGACTGTATTGTCATTTTATGACGATTTAATTTTCAGACTTGTACCCCAATTCGACATTGTACATGCATTTAGTTTAACTAGTGACAAAATTATCAGTCACAAGATTATCATTTAGTGGCGTTAATTTTCTCAGCCTTATATGTATTGAAAATACAGATTTAATTAAAGCTTAATATAACTTGATGAATTAAATACATAATAGTATAAATTAGTATAACTAAAATTTCTGATTTAATCGATAAATCCCGATTAATCCTCGTATAAGGTATCCAAACAATTCGATTTTTGAAATCCGATTAATTCTTATAGGTATTTCTTTGTCGGGGTATATTAAAATTAAAATACTGTATTGAATTAAATATGAATAATTATGAAACATATAACATAATAATACTATATTTGCAAAAAAATAACTAATATAATAATAATAATAATAATAATAATAATAATATTTTAAATAATATTTTTATATTGAAATAAAGTTGAGTTTTACTCCGTTTAAACCTCTTAGTAATTCTCGATTTTCAATTAATTGTAGATGAGTAACTTAACCAATTAGTTCGGATTCCAGATTTTTGAAAACATTGATATAAACAGTTGATTTGCATTATTTGTAAATTAAATACTTATGCAGACAGCATGATTTGTTTATGAAACTGGCTACTAAAATAAGATAATATACCTACAAAATATGATTCTGCGCTGCGTGTAACCCTAGCAGCCTCTCAGTGTATAATTAAAAAACAACGAGTGTCCATTGCAAAAGATCGACGATTTGGAAGCTCAGAAGCAAGATTCATATACACAATAGATCAGTTGTGCAGCAAGTTGTTGTCACAGTGAATAAAAAATCACGGAAATACCGATTAAATATTGACAATTGGTCCTTTTAGTTTCTTGAACATTACAGTACATTATTAATTGTTTGAATCTATGAAAGTTTGTGTCCGTCAATTACTTGGCTCAGCTGATTGGTGCGTACGTTAGTTGTTAACAATTCAAGTTTACTCTTATTACGTCAAATCGCTTATAGGCCGCCCTACTAACAATTATTTGAAGTTGAAGTTTAATTGCTAGTGTCATGGATATACGACAAAATATGAATAGAACTACAGATTCAAGTAACAAATGCGTGCACATGTGAGTGATCGAATCCAACAGCAAAAACAGCTATGAATTAGTGATGTTGGGATTGGTAAGTTTTATTAATTTATCGAGATTGTTAAAATTTTAAGATTATATTTATACCATTGTTATTATTAAGATAAAAAATACTTATTATAAATAATAATATATTATGAATTATAAATTTATCAGTTATTAATTAATGATGATTTTACTGAATTAAGAATAAAATTAAGAATTATACTTTTCTTATCCTTTAGATAAATTTCTTTTACTCATTTTATGATTCCTAACATGAACGTTAATCCTTAATCATGTTTAGCTTGTACTCCCCTACTTATTTCTTTACATTTTCTTTTTTAGAAATGATAGAGAATAAAAATAACCCTAATTGCGGAGTTAATGTCGCATTAATTAAATCTGATTTAGTTAAAAGGAAAAACCCAAATAATGAGGCCCAAAATTCTAATTATATATTAATTTCGTAATTAATAAGGGGCTAATTAAACAACCCAATAAATGTGTTCAAATAAGTAATCACTTCTATAAGAAGTAGCCTCCAAGTAGAGATGCACAAAAAGTCCGGGCCCGAAAATCTGGCCCGGCCCGGCCCGATCCGGTCAAAACCCGGTTAAGCCCGACCCGGTTCCGGCCCGGACTTCGGGCCTCGACGGACCCTATATTTTTAGGTAAAGCCCGACCCGGTTAAAAGTCCGGGATTCGGCCCGGCCCAGCCCGGTTAAAAGCACGAAAAAGCCCGGTTATAATCTGAATATTCTAATATATTTTCTTATATATTTATAAATTCACATTTACTCTAAATATAAATAATACTTTAAACACATATATATTTACATATTTGTGATTAATAATATTATTTATATACTTTGTTGCATAAATAATGAAAGAAGATATAATAAGTACACTATATATATTTGGATACCATATTATCATAACAATGATAAAACGTATTATTCTATAAACATGTTTATTTTTTGCCGAACTTAAATATTTTCAATGAATTAATGTTTTCATAAAATATTCCATGTAAACTAATACATTTTAACGATGATCTAGTTGCTAACATATGTATAATTCGGAATCTCTAATAATACTCGATCCGATTTAAATTAGAAAAAGCCCGGCCCGATCCGATCCGGCCCGAAAAAAAGCCCGGTTAGGCTCTCCTCATGGGCCCAAACGAGCTCTGATATTTTCGGAAAGCCCGGCCCGGTCAAAGTCAAAGCCCGAAAAGCCCGGCTCGGTCAAAGCCCGGGCTTTTTAAGACCCGGTCAAAGCCCGGCCCGGTGGACCTTTTGTGCATCTCTACCTCCAAGCAACCTAAATTCAGAAGGAAACTAATTCCTGATTTCTAGGACTCCAAAGTCCAATCAGAGGTGGAGACTTTCCCATCAAGTCACATAATTTTACCCTTATTCCTAGACTCTCAACGTCTATATAAAGGTTCTTACTACTTCAACTTCAGCAGAGCGTTTTGGACAAGAGCTCTACACGTCACAAAGCCAAGAAGGTATCCTACATGCCACGAGGCCATTACCTAGAACGACGTTTTAGACTTAGTCCTGGAAGGACATAAAAGTCACCATACCCTTGGTGAGCCATTGCTGCCATAGCCGCGAGGGCAAGTATCACCAAGAACTACGTTTTGGCTTGATTCTCTACTATATTGAGATATGTAGGCATCTTCGGAGGACCGAATTAGTCTCGAACACAAGTGCAACCATTATTAAAGCTCGAAGCTACCAAACCTCAACATTAAATATACGTAATAAATACATCCACATTTTTATCCATAATGGCGCCGCCTGTGAGAAAAAGACGACAACCATTAGAGCACGAAGAAGCACTGAGAAACCATCTGCTGGGATGCACAATGTCGCATCCGCCGTTGAGATACCACCACAGTCAAACCTCAATATTTGAGAGACTAATCTATCTGGGATGGAGATTCCCATTACCCAACTGATGATTTAAAGAACGGTCTCCAACCTCAAGGGGTGTATAATTAAGGGAAGAGTCCCAAACTGTATATGCTCCTCTAACCAATGAATACTCGAATTTCAGATGTTAATATTTGTGCTTCCCTCAAGGGTGAATAATCATCCACCTTATGGGATGTTAAATTTCGAGGAGGAACGTAACGTCGAGTACATGAGTACAAACCTCGCTATTTGTAATGGCTAAACCTCATTCAAGGGTGAAGTTACGATTTTCAAGGTCCCTATATCGAGGATAGTGATTGTTCATATTAAGTGAAGATTACCCCAAGAAGGGTGTAGCCGAGCAAGGAACCTATTATCAAAAGACGGTTTTAGCCCCGAAGACGTGAATGGGCGAATGCTCAAAATTATAAAGAAGATGATCCGTGCTCATGAGGCACATATCTGGAAACCCAAAAAGATATGGAAACATAAAGCGATCAAGATCTACCATCCACAACTCAAGTTGTCGCTTCCACCATTGAAGTACCACAACTCTCAATCACAAAACCACCATAATAATAGGATTCCCTGTGACCCGAAAGCTAATTATAGGAACCGATCCCAAATCTCAAGGAATGCAAAATCAAGGGACGAATCCCCAATCAACTTTCAGATGTTAACGATTATATTTTCGTCTAGGAGAAACTCTAACCCGCCTGATTGAAATAAACTTCAGCGTCGACCGCACTAAGGGTACGAATCCTGGCATTTGCAAGGGCCGAGCCCTATTCGTAAAAGAGTCTGAGATTTCTTTTTTCCCAATACCTGGGACAGTGATCGTCCATCTAATAAGGAGTCCGAGCCATGAAGGAGATGACCAAATAAAGAGCCCGTTGTCTGAATACGTTCTCAGTCTCGAGGGCGCGAAGTGATGATTCCTCAAACTATTACGAAAAAGAGTTTGATCTCATGATAAGCACACCAACAAGATTTAATAAGTTTTGAGATGCGATAGACAAATACCCGATCTCAGTCTGAAGGGACGATTCAAGATCCCAAAATTCGAAAGATAAAATCCTCAAGTTCAAGGGTCGAATCCTCAATTTCAGATGGTAGTTGAAACCTTAGCTTTAGCATGCCACAAGTGTCACAATTATATATCAAGGTTCTTCTTTCTCGAACCATGGTTGATCTGGGATATGGTTTCAAAAATTATAACCAAGGAAGCAGAATTTAACGTCCACCGTCCAAAGGCTATACTCCCCCTTTATATTCAAGGATTGAAACCCATCAATGACAAACTTTGTGATTATTCTAGTCTATACACGGAGGATGATGAAATCTAAATTGATAAGGATGCCACTCCAAGAAGGTGACGTCCAGAAAGTGACCAACCAAAAGAAGATGTCCCAAGCCTTGAGGGCCTCAATGATTGAAAGCTTAGGATGATGAAGATCAGATTTTCGTTTCATCAAACTCGTGATTTAGTGGAGGAAAAGAAAATTGAAAATGGAACAAAAAAACTCGACTACTTGCAAAAATTGGAAGGTATAGAACCCCGATGGTTGATTCCCCGATATAGTTGGTCCGAACGGCCTTCTATGAAGAAGGAAGACGGAAATTTTAAGGGTTGGTCCCAAAGATTTGATGCCCCTTAAAGGTTTGAATGATTCAACGTATCTCTCCACGAGAGAAATTATGAATACTTATATTTCAAGGAAGCTGAAGGTACCCCCATCTGAGCGCATGATGAAGTCGGTAATCCGGCTAACCATGAAAGAAAGTTCACAAACTCTCTATTACAACAGCCGATGCACGATTTATAAAGTGCATCGAGTTTTTTTAAACCCTGGGGGGCATGACTCAATGATGGTGCAAGAGTGCATGAGAAGAGTTCTGCATCTCCCATGAATATATAATGAGGATATAAGGAATCCTTGTATAACGTGGACCAATTCAAGGAAAACCCCTCAAGGCCACAAACTTGGATAATCGAATGTCAATGATAGCCCAACAAGGAGCTTTAGATGTCAACTTTAAGTTTTCATCGGACGAAATCCATCAGAATAGTATACACAACTTACAATAGTGGGAGGGCAAGTATGTCAATGTAAAAATAAACAACATGAAGAAGAATTTGGCCATACTAGGAGGCGATGAAGATTACATCTAGAAGCCAAATGAGAATCAAGAGTGGGATGATAAGGATAAGTATCCCCGATGGAGACCCTGATTTTCCCTCGAGAAAGAACAATAGAGAATCGAAGTTAACCAAGTGTGCACGTTTTAATGCTCCAAGAAGCCACATATTGATGAAAATTGAGAAAGATGAAGACTGTCAATGGTCGATGCCACTGTGCACCAACCCTGAAAATAGGAACAAGAATTTATGTCCAAGAGTTCATGTAGATGACGTTGATGATTACCATCAGCTAAGGAATACAATTGAGTTATGAATTCGAGGAGGGATACTGAACAGGTTCACCAAGGTGGTGAAGGAAGTAATAGAGTAAAAGATTATAAAGAATAAAAGGGGAGATTAAGATACTCCAGGAAAATACGCAGCCCCGAGGGCCGGTTATCAATATGGTATTTTGTTGTGCAAGACATGCCTGTATCATAACAAGACTAAGTCATACTGACAACCCTAAGATTAGTTGTATTGTAACCTTAATCTGTAATTCATACTTGTAACACTTAATGTCTGTAAAATATAAATGGAGCAGACTGGAGCATTTTTCTCTAAACAGTGTCAAGCCTAAGAATTCTATCTGGAAGAAGATCAAGAAGATCATGCCTCAGAAGAATTATGAAGAAGCTTGGAGTTGAATAAATCTGTTTAGTGTAAAACATTCTAAGTCAAGATCTCTACAAGTCACATAATTAGTGTTATAGAGAAATCATTCGAGAACTCCAGAATGACTTATCGAGAAGTCATTTAAACTCCAGAGAGTACCGACAGATGAATAACATCTACCCGACAGATGAGCAATATCTACTCGACGGATGAGCAATGTCTACTCGACGGATAAGCCTTCACTACTCGACGGATGAGCAATGTCTACTCGACGGATAAGCCATCACTACTCGACGGATAAGCAATATCCACCGGGTATAGAGAACACAGGAATTGTTCATTCGAGAACTCAGAGATATCGACAAGTATACATTCATTAGAGAACTCTGAGTTATCGATAAGACAAAGTCCATTAGAGAACTCTTAGTTATCGATAAACCAAAATTCACTAGAGAACTCAGAGTTGTCGATAAGTCAAGTTAACAATGAAGTTTCAGAGATATCGACAAGCCAACATGCCTATCGAGATGTCGAGTTCTCTACAGCTTAATTGGAGATCTCGAAGTGAAGAAATTTCTCTAAGTACAGAATTGTAGAACAGTTTAATATCCAAGGTTGCAAATCAACAAACAATTCACACAGCTGGATTGACAAGTCTACAAAAAGCAGTTTGAGAGATGTGCAAGATCAATGGCAAAGATTAACTGACAGAGGAGATTAAAGTAATCACGGGAAGCTAAAGATATGCTAAGCCAGAAATGGAAGATTTGCTTTTCTATAAATAGAAATGACAAGTGACAGTTTAGAAAAGCTAATAACATGTTTATTATCCACCGTGTAAACCAGCAGTTAACTGAGTTATAAAGTTAACACTGGTCCTCTAGTTAACTAGAACAATCAGAATAGAAAATTGTGTGTTCTCTCTCAAGAAAGAAGCTAAGTTCTAAAATAAGAACTTAGAGATTTTGTAGCAAAACACTGCTTGATTTTTAATATAAAATTAAGTGAGTTTTGAAGATCTTTGTTTTACATATTTGCACAACTATTTATGTTTAACATCCATTCTACTAAATCATTAACAACTACCAACTGCTAAAGCCTAAGTCGATCGAAAATCAAACATTTAAGCCAAAACACATTCACCCCTCCTCTGTGTTGTATTCATACCTAACAAGTGGTATCAGAGCAAAATCTGAAAGTAAACAGCTTAGATCTTGGAAAAATGAATACACAGAAAATCAGTAGTATCAAGATTCCTCCCTTTGATAAGGCCAATACACTTTATGGAAAAAGAAAATGTTGCTGTTTATAAGAATGGCCTATCATCTTTACATTGGTATCCTCAAGAATGGGCCCTTCACTCCTGTAGTTAGAGTTGGGGAAATCAAAGATGGAGATATGGTTATTCTAGCTCATTATGCTCCCAAGGATCCTTCTGAGTATACTGAACCTGAAAGAGAGAAAGTTTCCCTAGACAGTGCTTTGCAACTGATACTAATTGAGTCACTTGACAATGTAATGTATAATAACATTGTCAACTATGACACTGCTAAACAGATCTGGGAAAAGATTGAAATACTATGTGAAGGAACTGAGGAGGTTAGGTCAAATCAAAGAAGGATATTGATTTCTCAGTATGAGGGTTTTATGGCTAAACCAAAGGAGGGTATTACTGATATGTTTGAAAGGTTTAATAAGCTGATAAATGACTTGCAGCTTCATGATAAATTTTATGATGCTGAAGAAGTGAATTTGAAGTTCTTACTCACCCTCCCTGACCATTTGGAACAGAAGATCTCTGCAATCAGAGAAGGAAGGGATTTGAGTAGAATCACACTGGAAGTGCTCTATGGGATTCTGAAAACTTATGAACTTAAAATGATTTAAAAGAAATCATTAAGGGCTGGTCAAGGATATGTAATGGATGGCTCAAGTGCACTGATTGTGAATGATGGCCAGACTTCTAATGATGAGCAAAGGTCCCCAACTCCAGCAATTTCTACAAGTGAGAAAAGAGTCAATGACACTGAAGAGCAAGTCATACTGGAATTGGATGAAGAAGACGAGTTCTACACTCTTGATGAGCTTGATGAGCTAGACAAATCAATGGCTTACTTGGCCAGAAAATTCTCTAATATTAGAGTAAAGAAACCAAGATTTTTCAAGAGCAAAGGACAGTCCTTCAACAAAGACAGCAGCTGGAAAGGAAAAGGGAAGTACACTCATGATAGCAAAACTGGCTACAAAACTGGATCTGTTGATAGATCAAAAATAAGGTGCTTTAACTGTGACGAGTTGGGCCATTTTGCTACAGAATGTAGAAAACTCAAGAAGGCAAATAAAGATAAAGTGTATCTTGAATTGGAAGCAAAGTATGATGCTCTTCTAAAGAAGCAACAAGGGAAAGCTTATATTGCTGAGGGCAAGAGCTGGGATGATTCAGATAATGATGAAGATGAAGAAGTTGGAAATTATGCATTCATGGCCTTGGAGCAAGAAGATTCTTCATCATCTAAATCACAGGTACCAACTCTTACCACAATTGATTTAAATGTGAGTCAATATAAGGAAACTGTTGAAAAGATGAGCACAGAAATATTCCACATTCATACAAGCATGGTTGCTGCAAATGAGGAAGTTAGCAGATTGAAAAAGATCAATGAAAAACTTGAGAGTGAAAAACAAGAGACTAAATTGTTGCTGGTTGAGCTTGATACTGCTAAGCAAGAAAATGCATACTTAAAGAACAAATTAAAGTGTGCAAGTGAAGTTAAAGCAGTATTGAGAGAAAAGCTGGAGAAGAATGAAGTGAAGCTGAAATCCTTCAAAAATGCTTCTGATTTGATTGGCCAATATCATGAAAAGAACAAGCCATGTGCAAACATTGCCATTGGTCTTTATTATGAGGATTTGAACAACAAGAGGAAGTCTGTCAGTGACAAAGGGAAATCAACTGAAACTGAAGATGTTCCAATTATTTTGAAGAAAGTTGAAACACCTTTGTTCAAGGCATGTGAAGTGAACTTCAGTGAAGAAGAGTTTATCATCAAACATGAGATTGCTGATGAGGACAAGGAAAAGAAAAATGATGAGACAACTCAGTCTTTCATCTCTATTGAAATACCAAAAGCCAATCAAGAAACTAAGGATCCTGTGAAGGAGATTAAAGCTAAACAGGTCAAAAGGAAAAAGAAGAATATAAATGGAAAGATTGGGATAAACAAAAGCAATAATTTTGCTTATGTTGCAGATGCTCCTAGAAAGAGGCGTGAGAATTGTGGATCAATGAATCACCTAACTCATCTTTGTAAAAAGACTGTTAGCAATTCATCTGAAGGAGTCTGCAAGTACAATGAAGCTAAGGCAAATGATCCCTATTCATTCTGTGACAAGTTTGACTGCATTCCCTGCAACATAAAAGTGATGAAGAGTTGCTACAAATTGAGAATTGATCTCATAGAATCAAAAGTTGGTTCTATATCTGAAAGGGAAAATGCTCAACAGTCTATGAATTCCATTTTATCTCAAAATTCTCATTCTACTTCTGTAAAATCAGTTAACAAGAAGAAAGTGCCCAACACAGCTTGGGTAGCCAAACACACTTAATCCTCATTGTGTGCAGGGCAAAGGGAAGAAGGTCATATGGATAATTGATAGTGGATGTTCCAGGCATATGACAGGTGATGAGGCCCTGCTATCACAATTTGAGGAGATGGCTGGCCCTTTGGTGACCTTTGGAGACAACAACAAAGGATTCACAATGGGATATGGCAAGATTGTTTCTGGAAATATTGTCATTGAAGATGTAGCACTAGTTGCTGGATTAGAAGTAAATCTTCTAAGTGTTAGTCAATTTGCAGACAGAAGTTTTCAAGTTGTTTTCAACAAAGAAGATTGTGCTTTTATTAGCAAAAAGACTGGTGAAATTGCTCTTAAGGGAGTAAGAAAGGGAAGCTTGTTTGTTGCAGACTTAGACTCAACAAATAAGGAAGGAGTGTGTTGTTTCTATACCAAGACATCAGAAGAGCAAAGCAAACTGTGGCATAAAAAGCTATCTCACTTGAATTTCAAAGCAATCAACACCTTAGTCAAGAAGGATGTAACGCCCCCAAATCCGGGGTCAGGGGATTTGGTCGTCACGATGAAACCTCAATCCAAAATAACCTGTTAAATCAAATAATAAATGCCAGCAGAAGATATTTATCATTTATGACCCCAACTAATCCAAGATCTTTTAAGGTTACAGTTCTAGAAACAAGATATCCAAATTCCACAAATAAATTTTTCTCACTTTCTTTTAAAACTCTTTTCAACAAATCTCAACTCAAAACTAAACCCACTAGTATAACTTCGAAATGAAGTGTACTAGGCCCAAATACAATACACAATTATAATATAATATAATATAAACAACTTTACACAAAAGAACTTACACTAATTCGCAAACCCTGGACCAACCACCTTCCAAGAGCTTCTTCTTGCTTCCTCGAATTACGCGGCTAAACAACAAGCTAATCCTCACTGGAGGTTAAATTTAAAAACAGGCAAGTATGAGCGAAAGAAATGCTCAGCAAGTTCATTATGACATATATATGGTCGTTTTGATATAAAATCGACATCTGCATCAGCGCAGAACATTTAAAAATCATAATTGGTGAATCATAAAATTTTAGTTGAGGAATCCCAGAATTGATTCCTTAATTGTATTCAAAACCATTTTGATATTTTTGAGCGAAATGCTTCAACACTACTTTGAATCTTGACGAGAATAAAACTCGTAAAACAGTGTTTACGGAAATATCGTAATCACAATAACATGAAACAATGATTATGGATTGAATCATAAACTTTACTCAAAACCGAACTCTTGAAATTAATACTTATTTTGTTATCATATCAAATTAGATATCACTACGAACTTTGATGCTCACAACATCCCATACTGAAGTCAACACCAATCATCTGTACTAATACCACCTTTGATATTTAACAACAACGTAAGTATAAGCATAAATCAGAATCTGAATCAAAACTGCATTTTACCATTATTCCAAAACAGAAACAGTTGAGAAATTATTTATTCTATGAATATCAAAAATGATATGATAATTTAGATTAAGATCATCCTCCGACGGACGTACTATCACATGCTGATCAGCCCGTGTGATAGCACAAGGTCATGATTCGTAGAAACGTGACCCCAAAAACACGAGTACTCAAACAAAAAGGCATAACTAGCCTGTGGCAAAATGGTGTCATAATATTCATATGGCACTTAGAAATAGCCCTCCGCTGGACCGTCCGTCCCGGTCACTTACGCAATTATGATCCAATCTTAAAACCTTTTATTGAAATGGGGTCATAATAATCGACACCCGAAATAATTTTATTCCCCCAATTCTTGGGTAGGAATATTCGCAACCAAATCACTTTTCTCAAAATTCAAAACATTTATAAATCCGATAATTGGATAAGTAAAATCACTTGACTATTCGGAACATAGAATAGCAGAGGGTACTTGCATAAATATAATCATTTAATTTAGCGATATGTAAAACATTTATCAATTCTAAACTGAGAATAGGGAAAGCAATACTTGCATCAAAAGATTTAAAATAAATATCACTTGAATAATAAGTGATGATAGGGATACTTGCATAATATGAATTGAATTAAACGTCACTTGAATGATAAGTGAGGTTAGGGTACTTGCATAATATGAATCGAAATAAACGTCACTTGAATGATAAGTGAAGTCAATGTACTTGCCTTTGGGTTTTAGCAGTTAGTCACACTCGTAAAGACGCATCTATTCTGACATTCTGTCTTAAAACATCACCGTCTTTCTTTTCAACACTTTATTGATGTACTGCTCCTGCGATTGCTAGAAGCCAGATATCCAATACCATTCCATTCCATTCTTTATCCAATGTCTTGTCTTGATCAACTCGAATGATCCGCATCTATAATTAAAATATACAACTTTAATTGTCTAATCGATAACCACTCGACGAACTACGCGTCAAAATCCTATCGTCTACCCATACGATAGCCCGCACATAAATATAACAGATAAACACAAGACTTTTGATCCACATACACACATAATTCATATAGCACATAAGCACATAACTCATATATCACATAACTCGTATCACACACGCCTCAATTCGTCAAAAGGTTCGACTCGATACGTTTAAAACTGAAATCGGGTCAAAAATATGATTTATCGATGAATAATCGACTTAGAATGATTCGTAAACCAAGCGACCTTTCAAAACAAAATGATTTGGGTCTCGAAAGTATTTTTATTGAAATCGGAATATTTTTCTGAGTCTGCACGCGTTCGTTTCGTATTAAACGGACGAACGGTTTATTTATTATGAATTTTTGAACATTTTTCGGAATTAAAACGGGTCTCCGAATCATTTATAACTAAAGAATAGTGCTCGAACACTCGAAATAATTTTATAAGAATTATTGAGCTTGGAAAATAATTTAAAATAATATTCTCTTGGAAATCGGACAGCACCTCCTCTATTTCTCGGACTGCCAGTCGATATCATATCGACACAACCAACAACAATCAACACAATAATATATATTTACGCATATAAACACTCCAGAAATGAATAACACGGCCACCTAAACCAAAACTCGGACCAAAAGTGACTTCTCCAACAATTTCTAAAAATTATGAAATAAATATATAAACACTAACATGCTATAATATACACAAGTACGAAGGCAGAATTTCAGAATCGTTACCCAAAATAAATTCTGATCAACCCGAAGAGAAAATCTGATGTCCGGAAAATATCTCCAGAAAAATCCGAAATTAATAGCGATAGATATATACACGCTGAGATGCCATGTGGAGTAATCACCACCTCCAAACTCTTTTTCTACGCCTCGAAAATAAATTAAAACGGAAATATAACGGAAATATGCCCCGCAATTTTTCTTTTCAAAACCTTGCAATATATATACCTATGCGTAGGTATCGAAGCGCTGATCGTTTATATATATACCAATTGAAATTTGGATATACGGTTGAGAAGATATGAATTTTTGAAAATTAAAAGTATATAAACAGGAGAGAGACAGAGAGACAGAAGGGAGGAGAAGCTGTTGTGGTAAAAAGGAAATTGGGGGGTTGTTTTGTTCACGGGTGGCAGGTGGGGTGGTGGCCTCCTGCCACGTTTTCTCTTTTTTTTTTCTTTTTTTTTTCTTCAACAGATGACAGCAACATATCCTTATTTATATCTGAAAATTTTGTTTTGCCCCGCATTTCTCAACTTATCGAATAAACGCGCAGGTAAATAAAATCAGAAAATTACCAAACAAATTCTAAAATTCTCAGAATAATTAAAAACTAATAAAATAAAATTTTTATAATTTTTAAAGCATTTTTGACTTGCGCACTATACCCGCACTATACCATTTAACGAACCGAGCTGCACTTAAAACAAATCCAGAAAATCACGAAAATAGTCTTAAAATGTTACAAATATCCCGAAATTTATAAAAACATAAATTTTGAAATTTTAAAATAATTTTTGAAACGCAATTTATACCCGCTTTTATCAATTAAACGATTCAACGCGCGGGTAAAATTAATCCTAAAAATTCTCAAAATAATTTTAAAATTCTCAAAATATTCCAAACTTAAATAAATATGAGTTTCATAATTTTTGAAAAATTTTAGAATTAAATACGGATTTTACAAATAAATGAAATCAGAAAATCATACAGGGCTAAATAATTGATGAAATATTGATTTCTAAATTTTATAAAATCCCAAAAATAATTATTGTAATTATAAAGTCATAAAAATATTTTTGAAAGATAATTTAAATATTTATGAAATTAGATTTTCAATAAAATCACTTTTAAAGACAAAAACAAAACGATACGACTCAGTATTTAATAATACAAATAATCCTCAATCACAACTAAGTCACACACAATTAATATTACATACAACACATAGCAGACAGAATATCCATCCAATCCCTAATATTACTAAACGAACTCAATTTACCGATATCAATAAAATGATAAGTTTTCAAATAAACTTTTGAAAATAATACTTTTAAGAGAATATTTTTAGAAATTAACAAGGATCGATTTAACACTCAACAATTAGTACATTACCATTTAATAACACAAACTCGTCAAACAGGAATAAAATATCCACCATTTTATTCCTTCTAAATCAGAAAATCACATAAACATATTCAAATATTAATAATAATAATTCTGAAAATACGGGATATCACAATCTACCCTCCTTATAAGGATTCCGTCCTCGGAATCAGCAGAAGAAAGCACTAATTATTCTTCTAGCCAACTTTTCATTTCCAAATAACCTCAATTTTCCATAATCTCAAATAAATCTTGTATTCCTTGTATAATAAAACTTTTATAGGAGCTTCACTGTGCACCACTGTTCCATTCACCTTTTTTTTTGACCAATTCTTCAATAGAATCACTTTTTACTGATCGCGAAAAAGAAGAATAGAAAGAAAGATAGAGAGAAGAAAATAAAGATAGATAAAGAGAGAAATAAAGAAACAGATTGACTTCGGTATATGCCACTCATATTTTAATCGCATTGCAGTCCACTGTCGTCCTTCGTAATTTCATCACATCGCCTTACTTTGACTTGAACAGGATACTCAACTTAACTTGATTGGCATACCTTCGAATATTTGGAATGATAAAATCATAGAATTTCAAAAAGAAGAGACTTTGACACCATGACGGAACCAAAATCTGAATTTGAGAAAAAGTATTGTTGAAATAAAAGAATAACTGAGAGATCAATATGATCAAACGAACTTGGTATTGCGTGTCCAAATTAAGACACTACTAAAGGTTGTTAACCTTCATGTATTCACAACACACACAAGTGATGGCGTCCCATCCAACTCCTATCACACAGACAGGTATACCTTGTGTCCCCTATAGTTAGGGTTGTTCATCTCAGTTAGAATAAAAGAATATCAAAGGAATCCAAAATCAAATGAATAAAAATGAAAAGATTTCAAAGCTGATATTTCTGAAGAAAATGAAATCAAGAAAACAAGATTCTGTAACAAAATGATTAAACGAGTGTTAGGGAATATATCCTCTAACAAATACCTCTTTTGAGAGAGGTCAAAAGAAATTATAGCAAGAAAAGGTATTGCCAAAATCTTAATACTTATCTTCTATCTGAATTCTTCTGTTGACTTGTCGTCCGATTCTAGACACTTCTCCACGTTCCAAAGATATCGATAATCTTCATCGTCATCAAAACGTAGTAGCCTCGAAAGGTTCCACAATAGAAGTTTTGCAACTGCCAGGAGTTCCATCCAGCTCAGCACAACCATCTCAAACGAATACGCCTTATCTTAACTTATTCGTTGGTACTATATCCAATAGTCCAACAGGAACTCGATATGAGCTCAAGCGTCCTCACATAGCTATACACACTCCTACACACTCTCGTTTCTAGTTTACTATAACCTCAGCTCTGATACCAACCTGTAACGCCCCCAAATCCGGGGTCAGGGGATTTGGTCGTCACGATGAAACCTCAATCCAAAATAACCTGTTAAATCAAATAATAAATGCCAGCAGAAGATATTTATCATTTATGACCCCAACTAATCCAAGATCTTTTAAGGTTACAGTTCTAGAAACAAGATATCCAAATTCCACAAATAAATTTTTCTCACTTTCTTTTAAAACTCTTTTCAACAAATCTCAACTCAAAACTAAACCCACTAGTATAACTTCGAAATGAAGTGTACTAGGCCCAAATACAATACACAATTATAATATAATATAATATAAACAACTTTACACAAAAGAACTTACACTAATTCGCAAACCCTGGACCAACCACCTTCCAAGAGCTTCTTCTTGCTTCCTCGAATTACGCGGCTAAACAGCAAGCTAATCCTCACTGGAGGTTAAATTTAAAAACAGGCAAGTATGAGCGAAAGAAATGCTCAGCAAGTTCATTATGACATATATATGGTCGTTTTGATATAAAATCGACATCTGCATCAGCGCAGAACATTTAAAAATCATAATTGGTGAATCATAAAATTTTAGTTGAGGAATCCCAGAATTGATTCCTTAATTGTATTCAAAACCATTTTGATATTTTTGAGCGAAATGCTTCAACACTACTTTGAATCTTGACGAGAATAAAACTCGTAAAACAGTGTTTACGGAAATATCGTAATCACAATAACATGAAACAATGATTATGGATTGAATCATAAACTTTACTCAAAACCGAACTCTTGAAATTAATACTTATTTTGTTATCATATCAAATTAGATATCACTACGAACTTTGATGCTCACAACATCCCATACTGAAGTCAACACCAATCATCTGTACTAATACCACCTTTGATATTTAACAACAACGTAAGTATAAGCATAAATCAGAATCTGAATCAAAACTGCATTTTACCATTATTCCAAAACAGAAACAGTTGAGAAATTATTTATTCTATGAATATCAAAAATGATATGATAATTTAGATTAAGATCATCCTCCGACGGACGTACTATCACATGCTGATCAGCCCGTGTGATAGCACAAGGTCATGATTCGTAGAAACGTGACCCCAAAAACACGAGTACTCAAACAAAAAGGCATAACTAGCCTGTGGCAAAATGGTGTCATAATATTCATATGGCACTTAGAAATAGCCCTCCGCTGGACCGTCCGTCCCGGTCACTTACGCAATTATGATCCAATCTTAAAACCTTTTATTGAAATGGGGTCATAATAATCGACACCCGAAATAATTTTATTCCCCCAATTCTTGGGTAGGAATATTCGCAACCAAATCACTTTTCTCAAAATTCAAAACATTTATAAATCCGATAATTGGATAAGTAAAATCACTTGACTATTCGGAACATAGAATAGCAGAGGATACTTGCATAAATATAATCATTTAATTTAGCGATATGTAAAACATTTATCAATTCTAAACTGAGAATAGGGAAAGCAATACTTGCATCAAAAGATTTAAAATAAATATCACTTGAATAATAAGTGATGATAGGGATACTTGCATAATATGAATTGAATTAAACGTCACTTGAATGATAAGTGAGGTTAGGGTACTTGCATAATATGAATCGAAATAAACGTCACTTGAATGATAAGTGAAGTCAATGTACTTGCCTTTGGGTTTTAGCAGTTAGTCACACTCGTAAAGACGCATCTATTCTGACATTCTGTCTTAAAACATCACCGTCTTTCTTTTCAACACTTTATTGATGTACTGCTCCTGCGATTGCTAGAAGCCAGATATCCAATACCATTCCATTCCATTCTTTATCCAATGTCTTGTCTTGATCAACTCGAATGATCCGCATCTATAATTAAAATATACAACTTTAATTGTCTAATCGATAACCACTCGACGAACTACGCGTCAAAATCCTATCGTCTACCCATACGATAGCCCGCACATAAATATAACAGATAAACACAAGACTTTTGATCCACATACACACATAATTCATATAGCACATAAGCACATAACTCATATATCACATAACTCGTATCACACACGCCTCAGTTCGTCAAAAGGTTCGACTCGATACGTTTAAAACTGAAATCGGGTCAAAAATATGATTTATCGATGAATAATCGACTTAGAATGATTCGTAAACCAAGCGACCTTTCAAAACAAAATGATTTGGGTCTCGAAAGTATTTTTATTGAAATCGGAATATTTTTCTGAGTCTGCACGCGTTCGTTTCGTATTAAACGGACGAACGGTTTATTTATTATGAATTTTTGAACATTTTTCGGAATTAAAACGGGTCTCCGAATCATTTATAACTAAAGAATAGTGCTCGAACACTCGAAATAATTTTATAAGAATTATTGAGCTTGGAAAATAATTTAAAATAATATTCTCTTGGAAATCGGACAGCACCTCCTCTATTTCTCGGACTGCCAGTCGATATCATATCGACACAACCAACAACAATCAACACAATAATATATATTTACGCATATAAACACTCCAGAAATGAATAACACGGCCACCTAAACCAAAACTCGGACCAAAAGTGACTTCTCCAACAATTTCTAAAAATTATGAAATAAATATATAAACACTAACATGCTATAATATACACAAGTACGAAGGCAGAATTTCGGAATCGTTACCCAAAATAAATTCTGATCAACCCGAAGAGAAAATCTGATGTCCGGAAAATATCTCCAGAAAAATCCGAAATTAATAGCGATAGATATATACACGCTGAGATGCCATGTGGAGTAATCACCACCTCCAAACTCTTTTTCTACGCCCCGAAAATAAATTAAAACGGAAATATAACGGAAATATGCCCCGCAATTTTTCTTTTCAAAACCTTGCAATATATATACCTATGCGTAGGTATCGAAGCGCTGATCGTTTATATATATACCAATTGAAATTTGGATATACGATTGAGAAGATATGAATTTTTGAAAATTAAAAGTATATAAACAGGAGAGAGACAGAGAGACAGAAGGGAGGAGAAGCTGTTGTGGTAAAAAGGAAATTGGGGGGGTTGTTTTGTTCACGGGTGGCAGGTGGGGTGGTGGCCTCCTGCCACGTTTTCTCTTTTTTTTTTTTTTCTTCAACAGATGACAGCAACATATCCTTATTTATATCTGAAAATTTTGTTTTGCCCCGCATTTCTCAACTTATCGAATAAACGCGCAGGTAAATAAAATCAGAAAATTACCAAACAAATTCTAAAATTCTCAGAATAATTAAAAACTAATAAAATAAAATTTTTATAATTTTTAAAGCATTTTTGACTTGCGCACTATACCCGCACTATACGATGAACTGTAAAGATTCCAAACACATATGGGAAACTATTGAGGTGATTAATGAAGGCACAGAGGAAGTTAGGGAGAACAAGTTAGAGATCCTAACCTCTGAGTATGAATACTTTAAATCCAATCCAGGAGAAGGAATCACTGAAGTGTTTGAGAGGTACAATGCATTGATCAACAACCTGAACATGAATGGTAAATACTATTCAATCAGGGAGGTCAACAAAAAGTTCCTTTTAACACTGCCAACTCATCTCGAACATAGAATCACTACCATAAGAGAAGCAAGAGATCTGAGTGAGATTTCTTTGGAAAAGCTCTATGGTGTGTTAAAAACCTATGAGTTAGAGCAGATTCAGCAGAAGGAAGTCTACGGGAAAGGAAGAGTGGTCAGCACATCTACTGCTCTAGTAGCTGAAGAACAACAACAACAACCACAACAACAACAACAATCTCAACAGTCAGAGAGAATGGTACAGTCTTCCAAGGCTGAAGAAAATATGATAGTAGCAGAATTTGATCCTCCTACTACAAATCAATCAGGAGATGATTTTTATTCCTTGGAAGAACTAGAGCAATTGGAAGATGAGTCAATGGCCCTGATTGTCAAGAGATTCTCCAATGTCAGATTCAAGAGGAATCCCAAGTTCAAGTACACGTCCAACTACAACAGATTCCAGAAAGGTGGATCTTCATCCTCTAACACCAGTAGTGGTGGGTACAAAACAGGGATGGTTGATCGGAGCACCATTAGATGTTATAACTGCAATGAGTTGGGACACTTTGCCACAGAATGCAGAAAGCCAAAACAAGTAAGGAAGAACTCTTATGATTCAAATCAGAAGAGTAACTCTGAAAGGGCTGACCTGACAAAGGGAAGAAGCTGGGATGATACTGATAGTGAAGATGAAGAAGATGAGAATCTTGCTCTTATGGTTATTGATGGAAAAGCTTCATCGTAAAGAAAAGAGGTAAAATTTACTGATGCTGAATTAGTTTATCATTTAGGAGGTTCCTTAGATTGTGCTCCTCGTGATAATGAACTGTTAAGTCAGCAGATCAAAGACCTTGAGAAAGAGGTCAATGAATTAAGACTTGTGCATATTAATCAAGATAAGTTAAAAGAACAAGTATTTTTTCTAGAGAATAGAGTTGACTGTTATAGATAACTCGAAACTATTCTCAAAGACAAGATCACCGGTCTTGAGACTAAGGTTAGAGCCTACTTCAATTCTTGTTCGAAGGCTAAAGAGTTCTACAGTAAGCAAGCTGTTAATCAAACATCTGGAATAGGTTATGATTACAATACTGCTATTGGAGAATTAGGCATAAACTCCCCTCCTCATGTATGTGCTAAAGGTAGGGAAGTACCACATGTGCTTAAGGGTGTTGATGAACCCCTCTGTAAAAAATCAATTGTTGAACCATTTGATACGACCTCCTCTATTATTCAAGAAGAAATGCGTGCTGAAGATCTTGCTAATGAGAAGGTTGTTTCCAAGTCAAGTGTGTCGAAAGTTCCAGTCAAAGTTGTGAAAGCAACTGAGACTAACTCAGACACACATGAGTTGGATAACAAAAATGCCATGTCTACCATGCATATTTTGCCTGTTGTTAATCTCTCTCATAAAGCATGTGGTATTTCTAATTGTATGTCTTGTGCTTTTAATATGATGTATGCTTATTTTAATGGTAAGCATGTTTCTAGTGATAAGACTACTCCTCGTCAGCATGTGAATAATAAGAAGCATGATAGGTCTAAGACTGCTAGTCCTTCTAAGGCTAGAAAGGAGACATTTGTGCCTAAGCCTAAACAGAAATTTGTTAAGGCTGTTTACAAGGTCAAATATTCAGTCATTGAGAAAGTTGAGACCATTAAAGTTAAGAATGTTGTTTTGCCTGACAAAGGTCAATTTTACAAGTATGTCGGGCCCAACCAAGTTTGGGTTCTGAAGAAGGTCTAATCCATTTGAAGTGCAGGGCAGTAAATAGGTGGAACCGGTAGTGTGGATTCTTGACAGTGGATCGTCAAAGACATATTACCGGAGATAGAGCCCTGCTATCAAATGCAGTTGAGAAAGCTGGCCACTGGTTACCTTTGGAGATAACAGCAAAGGTTTATCTGAGGGATATGGTTGTTTGTAAGCTGGTAATGTTATCATTGAAAATTTGTATATTGTGCTAGGTTATTATCAGGAAGCAGTATCTAACATATAGCACCAGTGACGAGACTTGAGAATATTACGACATATCACGCACCTGATGCACATTACACTTGGAATTGGACTCTAGTAAGATGTGTACAAGTGTACTCCTGGTTGGTGAGTCAAAAGAGGAAGTCAGTGCACCACATGGACTTTGCAGCTGCAGATCTATTGGACTATGCAATCTCTTCTTCACAATCTCACTTCAGGTTGGTATGAATTGGTGTACTACTCAAGCAATCGTCAAGAACATGGTATGGCACTCTAACTGAAGTTACAGTTTAATATGAACTAGTAGAGTCGTCATATTAATAACTCTCTTATCACTAGGCACAGACATATTGTTTTATAGGTGCAGACAGTTTTAGGAGAAAATCAAATTTCTTTCTATATTAGTGATTTCTTATTTCATATAAAATCCTTTGAAATCACTATTATACATCATTTCTCTCAAAAGATTAAATGTATAATTTTTATTCATTATAGATCCTAAGTACATTTTATCTCTATATTGCCATATATTTTGTGATACAGGTTCAGTCTCCAATGGCTTTCTTTCATTGATAGTCATGAGGTTGAAAACCCACAACTTCTATCCCAGATTGTAAATACAAACACAGAAACAGAACCCACCGACACTCTCTTACCACTAAATGTAGTATGAATGAGCGTGAGGGAGATAGTGCCTTAGTGCACCACATAAGGAAGGTTCTGAAGTCAATCCAGTAGCTCTGTCTCCTACATAGATGAGTAGTATTTAAACCGAGACAACTGCTAGCCCCCATACATCTTCTCAAAAAGATGTAATGGCTGAAAAGGCACAAAAACAGTTACTAGATTCATTCTCTCAACAGGGTGCGTCTATTGAAATTTGCCTGTCAGCCAGGGTATCCGATGTAGTGTCACCACTTCAAACATAAACAATTCTTGATGCACAAGGAAATGTTACACACACAAAGGATGAGTTGACGGAAACAAGAGTTTCGACCATTTTAAGGTCAGATTCGATTGTTCAAGGTTCGTTAATGGACCAATTGCCTTTACAGGTGTTAGGAGAGATACTGATCCAAAAGCCATATGCTAGTGGTCAGTGTCTACCTCCCCAGGCTTAAATCCCCTGGATGCATCTGCGGATAGTGGATCTGACATAGGCGCAGATCGACAACTTGTTGACAATGATTCAGATATTACCTGATGAGTCATAAGGAAATGTCTTCACAGACATTAGAAGGGAACTTTGATCTTTATGCTAAAATTCGTTGGATCATTGTTTACCTTCCCAGAATTCAAATCAGGAACCCTAAAAGGGAAACTAGCAACTTGTAGATTATGACTCAGATTCATCTGACGAGTTTAACAAGGATGTGGATTTGCGAACTCCCATTGCACCACCTGTGACCTCCTTAAGGATGGCTAAGGTGATTTTCCTTGCAGGT
Organism: Apium graveolens; assembly: GCF_009905375.1. Classification (NCBI taxonomy): domain Eukaryota; kingdom Viridiplantae; phylum Streptophyta; class Magnoliopsida; order Apiales; family Apiaceae; genus Apium; species Apium graveolens. The sequence goes on from NC_133654.1 coordinate 6,527,618, forward strand.
ACAGCTGAATGTTGGAGCTATGAGAGGAGTGATACACTTGTGAGAATGAGTATAAACACGAGTGGAGAGAAGAGTGAAACACATGTGAGGTACACTTAAACAGAATCACACACTCACAGTGAGGAAGAAAGAGAAACTACTTGTTATTTCTTTTCCAACCAAGTGAAATATGAGAACTCCTTCAGACAACGGCATACATTCCTTTTCTAAGGGGGAGATAAAAGCTTTAGTAATAGTTTGGAGGATTCCTCAACTAAGGGGGAGAAATAGCAGGGAGGAAGAAAAAGATCCTACATATGTACACTACACCACACCATTGCTGTTTGTAACTACAGATCCTATTGTACGGGAGAGGTGGTAAAGGAAGGTGATCTTCTTAATCAGTTGATTCTCATAGGGGGAGGAGCAAGAGAGATATGGGCTTCTCAACAGGAAATATGGTTGTACAAAAGAAGATGAAACTACTTGAAGATATGTTCAGTCTAGAGGAACATCTATTTGGAATCTGGAAAATGTTAAATGTTATCCAGAACTTTTCTGCTATTTACTTTGCATTTCTGTTTACATCTTTTTCTTATTTGTTAGTTGAGTTATCCTCTAGGTATTTGTTGTTATTTTCTAACAAATAAATAGGGGGAGATTGAAAGGCATATGTCATAGCCTATTTGTATATTCGAGGATTTAACTCAACTCAAATAAGAATGTAATAAGTAAATAGTGGATCTACCGTCAAAGAGATCTCGCAAAGTAACATCTGTCAAAGAATTCAGAAACAAGGTTCATCTACAGACTTGAGGAATTAATTCACTGGAAGAAGTTCAAGAAATTGATCAAGCCTCAGTGATCCAAATCAAGATTGTGGATTTAATCAAGTGACAGAGATCTCGTCAGGGTATCAGATAATTACAAGGATTTAATCTGAAGAAAATCAAGTATCAAAGTCAAGACATGAAGAAACGTCACGGAAGTTAGTCACTCATGAACCAGGCAGTACATCGAGTGTCAATATTGAAGTGGTGGAATTGATTCATAATTCTCAATGATTTTCAAAAGATTTTCAGAAGAATGGTTGCTGCTCAAGATTAGTATTAATTCTTTATTAATTAATTAAGTCATATAATTTAATTAAGAAAATATATTATATCTGCAAAGATTAATTTATTGATTAATTGAATTAATTGATTAATTAATTCTGAATTAATATTAAGGATTTTCAGAATTTTAATTGGATTAAAATCTGTTTTAAATCAGCAAGACAATTGAAAATGAACTAGCATGACAATCTGGATTGTCATACCGATTGTCATGCCATGTCATTTCAATTGTCTCACCGAAAGTTCTACTGGAAGGAGATAGTCTTGCTAGTTCAATCAGATTGTCATGCTAGTACAACAGATAGTCATACCAAAAGTCATACTAGTACAACTGATTGTCATACCGAAAGTTTTACTGGTTCAGCAGATTGTCTTTCTAGTTCAACTGATTGTCATTCCAGTTCAAGTGATTCTATTGATTGAATTATAAAGACAGAAACAACAACAAATATTAAAAACAACACACAGAACATTACAACTGAAGTCAACCAACCAAGAACAAAAAGAAAAGAAGCAGACAACATTACATTTTCATCTGCAAACTTCAAGATCACAATTTCTAGTTTTAAAGTTAAATCCAAACCACTAGAAATCATTATCTTGTTCTTGTGTAACTATCTAGCCAGATCGAAATCCCTAGAACTTAATCTCAAATTGCATTTAGCATTTGAATCTTTTTATTGCAAAAATAGAAAAAGTTCATGTCGAATTTATTCTAGATTTGTGTAATTAATTTGAGATTAATTCCTTGTAATCGATACCGTTGTTGTAACACCCTTCAAGTTTAATAATATTCTTATTTAACTTGAATTTTGTTTCACATTTTTATTCCGTACTTAATTCGATTATTCGGTACTGTTTGTATTCAACCCCCTTTCTACAAACACATTGAGACCTAACAGAAATGACAGTTATGGTAATACTGAAGAAAATGATGAAGGCACTAGTCAACAGACACACACCAGAAAGTGGGATAGGAGTCATACAGTAGAAGCTATTATTGGTGATCCCTCAGCTGGTGTGAGAACTAGAAGTGCAACTGCTAATGAATTCCTACATGCATGTTTTCTATCTCAAGTAGAGCCCAAGAAAACTGAAGAAGCCCTAATGGATCCTAACTGGATATGTGCCATGCAGGAGGAGCTGGATCAGTTTGAGAGAAACAAAGTTTGGAAATTAGTCCATACACCAAAGAACAGAAGCATAATTGGAACTAAGTGGGTGTACAGGAACAAAATGGATAAAAATGGAATTGTTACCAGAAACAAAGCAAGGCTGGTTGCTAAAGGCTACTCACAAGAAGAGGGAATTGAATATGATGAGACTTTTGCTCCTGTTGCAAGACTAGAAGCAATAAGAATTTTTCTGGCATTTGCTGCACACTCAAATTTTAAGGTGTATCAAATGGATGTCAAGAGTGCTTTTCTAAATGGTGAACTAGAAGAAGTTTATGTGGAACAACCACCTGGCTTTGAAGATCCAAAATTTCCTAACTTTGTTTACAAATTACTTAAGGCTCTATATGGATTGAAACAGGCACCAAGAGCCTGGTATGACATACTGTCAGAATTTCTACTCAAACATGGTTTTACCAGAGGTACTATTGATAAGACTCTCTTCTACAAGAAGCATGGTGAAGATATGATCCTAGTTCAAATCTATGTGGATGATATCATCTTTGGATCTACAAATGAAAAGCTTTGTCAAAGATTCTCTAGGCTAATGCAGAGTGAGTATGAAATGAGCATGATGGAAGAATTGAGTTACTTCCTTGGCCTTCAAGTTAGTCAAAGAAGTGATGGTATTTTCATCAGCCAAACCAAATATGTGAATGACTTATTGAAGAAATTTGGTATGGTGGATAACTCACCAGCATCTACACCAATGTCTACTGCAACCAAGTTGGATGAAGACAAGAGAGGCAAGAGTGTGGATATTTCAAGCTATAGAGGGATGATTGGATCATTACTGTATTTGACTGCTAGTAGACCGGACATCATGTTTGCTACTTGTCTATGTGCCAGATTTCAAGCCAATCCAAAGAAATCACATTTGATGGCTGTCAAAAGGATTTTCAGATACTTAAAGGGAACTCCAAACTTGGGATTGTGGTATCCTAAGGGAATTGGTTTTGAAGCTGTTGGATACAAAGATGCAGATTTTGCTGAATGCAGGGTTGAAAGGAAAAGTACTAGTGAAAGCTGTCAATTTCTTGGTCAAAGACTTGTGTCCTGGTATAGTAAGAAACAACAATCTGTGTCAACTTCCACAGCTGAGGCTGAATATATAGCTGCTGGAAGTTGTTGTGCTCAGGTGCTTTGGATTAGAAATCAGCTAATGGACTATGATCTAGTGTTACACAAAATTCCTATTATGTGTGACAATACTAGTGCCATATCTATAGTAGCTAATCCAGTTAATCATTCTAGAACAAAGCACATTGATGTTATGTACCATTTTATCAGGGAACATGCTGCAAATGGTACCATTGAGCTCATTTTTGTTCCAACAGAGAAACAATTAGCTAATATTTTTACTAAACCTTTGGATGAAGCAACCTTCACTAGACTTGTGAGTGAAATTGGAATGCTCAATTCTTCATCTTAAGGCAAGAACTCAGCTAATGTTTTGCAGCAGTTTAATTTCTAATAAATCAACCCAGTTTGATTTAGTTGGAAATTAACTGAAATATGAATTATAAATATTTCAGAATCTCTGTATATTTATTTTTCTTTAAAAACTAAAAAATTAACTTAGAATATTTCAAATTCTAAGTAAACTGCTTAGTTGTTAATTTACATCTTAAATGTGTAAAAATTAGCACAAGGCAGAAAAACAGTACTCAAAGGTATGAGAACCGAGTTCTCGGTAAGTCAAAATGACTTGTCGACAAGTCATTTTAGAGTTCTCGAGTGAGTCCTGGATAAGTCTATTTACAGACTTCTCGAATGACATCTCGATAAGTTCTATTATGACTTATCGATAAGACCATGTAGAGTTCTCTAATAGTGTTAATTCACAGAGTTCTCGTCAAGAATATTTTGAGATTTATCAATAACTCAGAGCTAAAATAATTAATTCAATGAATTATTTTAGACAAATACTTTTGGAAAATTTATTTTGATTTCAATTTGATTCAATTCAAATAAATTAGAATTATTTTTAGTCCATTTTCGGACAAACTGGGCATTTATCAGAGTTCTCGATAAGTCACTTGACTTCTCGAATGTACCTTCTTCATATTTAAAATTACTTCTCGATAAGTTTAATATCAAATTTTTATTTGACTTCTCGATAAGTATTTTATTTTTTCTATAAATACCCAGACTTCTCCATTAATATTAACTTGGAATTTCTCAAAATTCTAAGTAAACTGAATATTTATTACGTCATATCTTCAGTATGTGAACTTAATAAATAACAGATCAAAAGAAGCAAAAAGTATGAAAAACTGAACAAATTTAATTCATAAATTATGTTCATAAAAATACTTTTGACATACTTAGTCTCTAAATTTCTCTGACTTATTGACACATTTACATGCTTATATGATTTCTTGCTTACTTGGAAATATGTTAGTCCAATATTAGTAGACTAGTACATTATTTGTGTTGCTTTGCGTATGCTGATAGTGATAATTTTATCTGATTGCTTGCTGATAGGGAGAGTTACTTTTTTGTATAGGGAGTACACGCTTATTTGCATGGGGAATAGTTACTCTTTAAAATAAACTAATATTCTTGAGTACTTGCATGGGGAATAGTCACTAGTCATTTCTAGCTGTCTAGCAGGCTTATGTGATTATTACTCCTATTATCCGGGCATCTCAAGAGTCTCTTGATTTCTATCTTTACTCCCTATATAAATTAAAATGCTTCACTCTTTATCACTCATCACTCTCCTACTCTCAACAAAAAAATCAAATTTCAAACTCACCTTCTGTTCATCTCTTTCTCTTTCATTCAAATGGATGCCCCAGTCTTCTAAAGACTTGTTAATGGTGCTTATCAACCGGTACATCATTTGGATGATGATTAAGTATACTTTGATCCTTTCGGACTTCGTGTCCGCCTCAAGGGGGTTGTTTACAGCCCCTTTGATATTCCACTTGAGGTCTTTTACGGACTCTCGTGGGATGATCAAATAGACATTCTTTTCTTTGAGATGGAAGCCTCTTTCGAGCAGGAGAGGCGAGCCAGGGTGGCTGAGGAGCAACGCTGCTTTGGAGTTGCAGGAGAGGATCATCTCTCTTGCACACTCCATGTTCAGGGCTTACCAGCGCAGGGCAAGGAGGTTGGAGGCTGAGAAGAAGAAGTCTAAATTAGAGTAGTTAGGATTAGGATTTACTTGATGTAATCTGCATCTTAATGTACTCTGTGTTTAATATTAATGAAATTATCTTCTTCTTTATCAATTTGTTTTTGTTGCTTGATTGTTTATGTCATGTTTTCCTTGTGTTTACAAAATTAATTGATTATTGGTTATGCCTAGTCATAATGCTTGCAACTGCATGTCTCAATGGTTATGCCTAATCAATATGCTTGCAACTGCATGTCTCAATGGTTATGCCTAATCAATACAGATAAATATGTTCAATGTATTACAGGTTCAACACAATCCACTCAGATAATAACAGAAGATTCAAGTTTCAATCATCAGGTATTTGTGTTAAACTGCAGCTAAAACATTTCAAAACCAAACCGCGGTTTACCCAGGCACAGCAACACAAACACAAACTAGAACTTTCAGACAAGAATCAGAACTTTCATTAAATATGGAACAGCAACAGCAACACATACACAAACTCAAATACAATCCCACTCAGGTAACTCTCAAAAGGAATTTGTTTTATAAAAGGACAAAATACCCAAAATGTTCTTCAGTTGTTCTGATTGTTTGAGAAAAAGGAACTGGTATCACAAACATGGAAATTTATCAAGCTTTTCATGAATATCACTAATGCACCTTCATGTGCACAAACAGTCTTCACAAACTGAAAGGTTTGAGGGTAGTACTCCTGAGGGGGAGCTATCTAAATCCTCTCCAATTTAATTGGAGGTTCCTCAAGAAGGAACAACTCCCCTCATAACTCTAGCAGAAGCTGTCTCAACAGTCAAATTTAGAAGAACAATTGCCTATGACAATGTCATAAAAAGGGCAATCTTATCACATTTATGTGACAGTGCTCTACAAGGTGCACAAAGGTTTGAGGCTGGTGTACATGACAGTAACCCAATTAAATTCTCTCCAATTCCATTGGAGGTTCTCACTACAAGTGGAGGACAACACACTGTCACAACCATAGAGCAATCTGTGAGTCAAACTGTGACCTCAGTCATAGATGCTTATGCACTCATTTTTCTGGTGAAATGAGTATGATTAGCCCTATATGGTCTTCCTCTAATCATATGATCACAGATTACCTCTTCTCAGCCACCTCTTATTTTTGTAGGTCAAACAACATTTGAGCCTTTCATGTGAGGATAAGAGAAAAGATTGAGTGAAAAATAAAGAATAAGAGAGGCGGGATCCTTCCTGGCAAAAGGAGAGGTAGATTTTAGTAATCCTTGTGAGGGAACTCTGACTCTCAAAAGTCATGAGACTAGTGCAGTGAGAATTGGTGAGACTACTTATTCAAAAGAACAGAGAGTTTAGGATTTTTATCACTAACAGATTTTTCTGCAGATCTAAGTGAAACTTCTATTGTTTAAAACTTATCACCATGAATCTCAATGAAGCTTGAAGCTGCAGACAGTGTTCCAAATGGACAATGACAGCAGCTTGAACAATATGCATTTAGCTGGATTTTTTTTCCCGGAGATAATGTCAAAAAGGGGGAGAATATATCTAAATGCCAAAACAGCTAATGGATGTTGAATAAATCTAAATGCAACTCAACAAAATAAGACCTGATGGGAAGACTGGTTTTGGTTTCTGCATTTAGTTAAAGTTTTGACATCATCAATCAGAACTTGTGCATAATTTCATAATGAACAAGTTGGGGGAGATTGTAATATATAATAGATGATGTCAAAGAATTATGCCTCAGAAGAATGTCAAAGATTACTGGAGCTAATAATATCATCAACATCTATGATCTGAGTATATCAGAAAATCAGAAGAGTTGAAGGCAGCAGGCAAGAGCAGAATATCAAAGGATGGAAGATTTCTGAATATAAAAGCTGGCTCTTTGTCAAGTTATAGGATAGGGATGTTAGCTAGATACCCCAAGCCAGATTTGCTGAAACTAATAGAGGCTCTAACTGACACCCCCATCCTAGAAGAATTGGAAATACTTGTGCAAATTAAGAACATAATTGAGAAAAAATTGGACAGCTCAGTCTTTACTTAATTATTGTAAACTGTCAAATAGTCATTGTACAAGTGTTGTATCAGCTTTTGTATCATTTTATTTTCATTTTTTAACTTGGGGTTAGTCTTGTTAACATGCATGAATTTGTGATAAGCAATCTTCTCACAAATTGGGGGAGATTGTTGTGCAAGACATGCCTGTATCATAACAAGACTAAGTCATACTGACAACCCTAAGATTAGTTGTATTGTAACCTTAATCTGTAATTCATACTTGTAACACTTAATGTCTGTAAAATGTAAATGCAGCAGACTGTAGCATTTTTCTCTAAACAGTGTCAAGCCTAAGAATTCTATCTGGAAGAAGATCAAGAAGATCATGCCTCAGAAGAATTATGAAGAAGCTTGGAGTTGAATAAATCTGTTTAGTGTAAAACATTCTAAGTCAAGATCTCTACAAGTCATAGAATTAGTGTTATAGAGAAATCATTCGAGAACTCCAAAATGACATATCAAGAAGTCATTTAAACTCCAGAGAGTATCGACGGATGAATAACATCTACCCGAAGGATGAGCAATATCTACTGGACGGATGAGCAATGTCTACTCGACGGATAAGCCTTCACTACTCGACGGATGAGCAATGTCTACTCGATGGATAAGCCATCACTACACGACGGATAAGCAATATCCACCGGGTATAGAGAACTCAGGAATTTCCCATTCGAGAACTCAGAGATATCGACAAGTATACATTCATTAGAGAACTCTGAGTTATCGATAAGCCAAAGTCCATTAGAGAACTCTGAGTTATCGATAAACCAAAATTCACTAGAGAACTCAGAGTTGTCGATAAGTCAAGTTAACAATGAAGTTTCAGAGATATCGACAAGCCAACATGCCTATCGAGATGTCGAGTTCTCTACAGCTTAATGGAGATCTCGAAGTGAAGAAATTTCTCTAAGTACAGAATTACAGAACAGTTTAATATCCAAGGTTGCAAATCAACAAATAATTCACACAGTTGGATTGACAAGTCTACAAAAAGCAGCTTGAGAGATGTGCAAGATCAATGGAAAAGATTAACTGACAGAGGAGATTAAAGTAATCACGGGAAGCTAAAGATATGCTAAGCCAGAAATGGAAGATTTGCTTTTCTATAAATAGAAATGACAAGTGACAGTTTAGAAAAGCTAATAGCATGTTTATTATCCACCGTGTAAACCAGCAGTTAACTGAGTTATAAAGTTAACACTGGTCCTCTAGTTAACTAGAACAATCAGAATAGAAAATTGTGTGTTCTCTCTCAAGAAAGAAGCTAAGTTCTAAAACAAGAACAATGAGATTTTGTAGCAAAACACTGCTTGATTTTTAATATAAAATTAAGTGAGTTTTGATGATCTTTGTTTTACATATTTGCACAGCTATTTATGTTCAACATCCATTCTACTAAATCATTAACAACTACCAACTGCTAAAGCCTAAGTCGATAAAAAATCAAACATTTAAGCCAAAACACATTCACCCCCCCTCTGTGTTGTATTCATACCTAACATATTTGAAGGACTAACAACCACTTGGACTTCAAGAAATTCAAGGAAGTTTTATGCTCGAGGACTCATCCTTATAATTGGCAAAGCTCCAAAACATGCAAGGCTGAAGTTGATGTAGCCTTTAATAATTTAGATATTGAAGGGGTGATGTCCCTCCTTGACGTCCCGAAGATCATGATACCTATGATAGATTATTTTTGAAGTTAAAAGATTTTGGGTAAACATTGGGACCTATGTGGATATCTTATTCCATGATGTGTTCTTGAAGGCGAGATAATGCCGATCCCCAATTCATACCTTCTGACAAGACGATCATGAATTCAATGAAGTCAAATTCAAGGTGGAAGGGTCGATTCAATTGCCCATGATTATGATAGAAGACCCCTGAGAGGCCACACAAATGCCGAACTTCCACATGGAATGATATTCTTGGACGGACCGAACTACATGCCTTTAACGCCACAGCCTTTAATCATCATGTCAAGATCAAATTTTTCTACATGGAATGAAAAAGGAGACCGTAGAATGGCTAAAAGATGTTATGTAGCTGTGTTAGGGGCCAAAACAAATAGGGGGCAAGTCCTCTCAATAGAATGCATGAAAGTTTGAAATACCAATGATTAGTAAGGAAGGCCAACAGAGGATTTGATTTTTATCACTTTGTAACCTGAAAAACCAGATAGGATCACTACGCTGGAGCTTCGATCCAAGAACCTTTGAAGGGTAGATTAATTGTTCTCTGACACAAGAATATCGTTATATTTGCATGGACATCGGTTGATATTCCTGGGATTGGTCCTGAGTTGATTACACGCATACCCAATATCAATCATAATGGGAAGACGGTGAAGCAAGAGAAGTAGAACTTTGCCCTTGATAGGAAAATGACCATAAGACAAAAAGATGGTAATAAGGTAGATATTCCTAAGGTACCACTCTTCACTAACTTCGTGATATTATGTATGTTTTTGTTGATTTTGCCTTGAGAATGCAGATAACAAAAGTTAGAAAATTATTGAAAGACCATGAGAGTTTATGATATAGTATAATGAAGAGCCTTGATAAGGCAGAATATGTACAACACCTCTAAGTGGTATTTGAAGTGTTGAGGCACCACAAGATGATGTTAAATCCTATAAAGTGTGCCTTTGAGGTAAGGCCTGAAAAATTTTCGGGTCTCGTAATCTTAGTAAGGGAAATCAAGGCCAATCTTGATAAGATTCAAGCTACCCATGATATGGAACCCCCACATTTCATAAAGGATGTGTAGAAATTAACAGAAAAGTATGACCTTGGGAAGGTTGATCTCTCAATACAGTGACAATTGCTTGTCTTCCTTCGTGATAGAAGTTCGCATTAGTCCAGGCCTTTATATGAACTGATAGAAGCCAATCAGTATTTGAGGAATTGAGGAAGCAAAAGAACGCAACACCACAACTGGTAACGCCAAAACCTAGACTAGTGTGAATCTATGCATCGCAATCTCGGTATGCATGTAAGAGTTATCCCTTTGAGGAGAGATGTAAAGGCTTATAAACCTATCTACTATTAGAAGCGAAGTTTTGTGTGACAAGCTCTAGTATTGAGAAGTTCGCATTAGTCCAGATTAGATCTTTAAAAACTAGCCCTCGAGAGGCATAATGAGGCTAGTGGAAGATTAATTAAGTGGATAACTGAGCCTGGTGAATTTGGTATAAACTTCGTACAATGACTAAAATTCAAGCCTTGGCCGACTTCGTGGTTGAATGTATCATTAACAACCAAGAAGTTGGGGGTCGGAAGAAGTACCCATGAGTGCAAGGAAATATGTAGACAAGGAAGAGTGAGGATACTCAAGTACTATTTGGATCTTAATGAAATATTCAAAACAAAAGGAAGTAGGTGCAAAATCCTGACAGATTAATGATAAAGTATGCCTTTGCATTAAATTTCTCAAACAAAGAACGACGAAGATGAATATGAGGCCTCGGTGGCCAAAATTGGCTTAGCTAGAACTCAGAGGTCAAGAACCTCAAAGTGTGTGGAGACTTAGTGTTAATTTCTCAAGAAAATGGAAAGTCGAAATAAATTATGAGATAACAAAAAATATGAGAGGCGTGTGAAGTCGTGACTCGGTTCAATGAATGATACATAAAGGTTACATCCTAATGGAGGAAAGCATGAAGAGTGATGTCCTATTTGATTTTGCCTATTCGAAGATAGAGAGTTGTAAGTCTTGGAGACCTGAAGCATGGATTCAGAGTTGATACCATCAGTAGGTGTAGACTATTGGCTGATGCCAAATATTATGAGAAGAAAGTATACTTGATGTGGGAAGAACATACATGTTGTTAGAAAATCTTATAAAATATTGATTTTAACCAATTCCCAATGTCTCATTTACAACGTATGAGATTGATAATCTTGATACATTCCTATAGCCAGTGCCCATAGGTAGATCCTGATATGAAGAGGATTGAGGCTAAAATCCTTAGTTGTATAACCAACATTCAAGTGACACAATTCCCGAAGAAAAGTGTGATATAAAAGTATGAACTCTCACGAATCCCGGTGACGGGTGATAGAAAACAGTACAATATCAATAATATGAGACGAGCGATAGTAAATCCTGCTCCACAACTATTTCTCACCTTTAAACGAAAGGGCAAGCCGAGGTAGGAAGTCGAGTAATCCTTGATGGACTGAAAGAGGGACGAATACTTGAGAAATGATTAGGTAGACGATCTACTACATATATAAATGATGTATCATTCCACTTGCAAAGAAAAGATAGGAGTTATTCCATTCTTACTGGTTGATAAAGTTGAGGTTGTGATGCCATTAGGTATCACTCAAACAACTCCAAAGGTTGAGGTCTTTGAGCCCCGGATGAACCAGGAAGACATGACACATACATTAGATTTGATGAAGCCAACACCAGGATTATTGAGTATTAGAAACAAATTTCTTATTACCATTATAATGTGAGGGTAAAAGAAAGGTTTATTCGATAGGAAGACTTAGTCCTCAAGAAAGATCGAGGCATCCTGAATCACGCAAAAAGGAAAGCCAGTAACTGTATTGGAAGGGCCGTATTTAGTCAAAAACATATTTGGGAAAATGATCCCACAAACTTGGAAATGCTTCAAGAAAATGAGTTACTGAGACTCGACACACCTTAAATCTCAAGGTTTAATCTAATGAGCATTTAAGTTGGACAAGTCACCTGGTTAGAATAACTAGAAATAAGGCCCGTAGAGTCCACGTTCCCTTCAAATTGAAGACTCGTATATTTGTTCCGTTCCCGACAATTTGAAGGCTCGTAAAGATCACGTTCCCTCCAAATTTAATGATCAAGGAATGTAAGCACTAATCTGAAAATTCCATCATGCGTTAGAGCTCAGAATAGCCTTCAATTCGGTATATTATATGCTCAAATCAGAACAACGAGCAAAAAGTTATGGCTGTTAAAAGACTTGTAGTCCGTAATTAAAGATTCCTGATCTAACAGGCTAGGATTCCTGGTATACGGTGTCACGATTCCTGGTCAAAACTCAATTTGACCCGAGTGTTAAAATCACCCATAATCCGATGAGAGTCCTCGTCGGAAGAGGGCTGTATCCTGATAAAAATCAATTCCGACCTGAGTGTTAAATTTACCCATAATCCGACGAGAGTCCTCGACGGAAGAAGGCAGTATCCTGATCGAAAATCAATTCGACCAGAGTGTTGAAATCACCCATAATCCGACGAGAATCCTCATCGAATTCGACCAGAATGCATCCTGGTCGAAATTCTACCAAGAATTCACGTCAAAAGGGTAGGAATTCCTGGTCTGAAGGGTGCAAAGTCCTGGTCTACACGGGTCAGAATCCTTCAATCATGTTACATAAGACCCCTCTACAAAAAATATATTTATTATTCATATAATAAATATAAGGAAAAAAATATTATTAGAGACAATAATATTAAAATTTGGGTCGAATTTTACACGATTGAAATTTTATCCAGGTTGGACACTCCTGATTTTGGGGCCAATATTATTCAAAAAAGAAAATTGAATAATTACATATTATTATTTATTAATAATATTTAAAAAAGAAGAGAAAAAAAATATTCGCCCAAAATTCTGCTCGACCCGGGAGACTGACAGCTGCTCGAATTCAGTTCGACGAGACTGTCAAAAATGGTGATAGTAGTATTGCCAAAATGCAATTTGGTACCTCATGTTTTGCGGAGTTTACGAACATGTCACTAAAGTTTAAAAGCTGACAAATCAGTCCCTCCAATTTATAAAAGCGCAGATTAGTTCCTAAACGAAAATTACCAGAGGTACATAAAAATTCCTAAAATAATAGAAAAATTACGAAAATTACCCAGAGGTACAGAAAAATTTCTAAATTATTAGAAAAATTACCCAGAGGTACAGAAAAATTCCTAAAATATTAGAAAAATACCCGAAGGTACGGAAAAATTCCTAAAATATTAGAAAAATTTCCAGGAGGTACATAAAAGTTCCTAAAAAATGAGGAAAAATACCCGGAGGTACAGAAAAATTCCTAAAATACTAAAAAAATTATCCAGAGGTACGGAAAAATATCATAATATTTAGGAAAAATACCTGTGAGTGCGAGATAATCCTCAAAAATTAAGGAAAAAATACCAGAAAATTTCTAAAAATGGGAATAGGTACAAAAATGAATAGGGAAAATTATTAAAATTTCAGAAAATATCCTGAAGTCCCGGATAAGGCAAATCGTTGTAAATGTGTAGATCACTCCACACTTTATGCTAAAAATGATATCCCTGATAGGGTAAGAGATAACTTAACTTTTACGAAACATCGAGTGTGTTTCCCAGAAGTTGGGGGCAAATTAAAAATAACCCTAATTGTGGAGTTAATGTTGGATTAATTAGACCTAATTTGTTCCAAGGTAAAAGCCGAGAGGCCCAAAATCCTAATTATTTATCAATTTCGTAATTAATAAGGGGCTAATTAAACAGCCCAATAAATTTATTCAAATAAGTAACTACTTCTACAAGAAGTAGCCTTTAAGCAACCTAAATTCAGAAGGAAACTAAATCCTGCTTTCTAGGACTCCAACATCTATATAAAGGGTCTTACTCCTTCAACTTCAGCAGAGCGCTTTGGACAAGAGCTCCACACGTCACAAAGCCAAAATGGTATCCTACAAGCCACGAGGCTATTACCTAGAACGACGATATAGACTTAGTCCTGGAAGGACATAAAAGTCACCACGCACTTGGTGAGCCCTTGACGCCATAGCCCTGAGGGCAAGTATCACCAACAACTATGTTTTGGCTTAATTCTCTACTATACGGAGATACATAGGCATTTTGAGAGGACCGAATTAGTCTCGAACACAAGTGCATCAATTATTAAAGCTCGAAGCTACCAAATCTTAGCATTAAATACGCGTAATAAATACATCCACATTTTTATCCATAACAAGAACGTACATCTCATTTCTTTACATTTCATAAATTTTTTAAAATAGTAAATTTTTATAATATAAAAATTATGTAAAAAATGGGGGGGGTGGGAATGAGTATCGAAATAATTTTCCTATATCTCATTATTAGGGAATTTACAAAAACGCATAGAATATACATAATTGATGTTTTTGAGGTTAACTCATATATACATTTTTGGAGTAAAAAAAATTTCATATTAACTCCAGGGTATTTTAGTAATTATACGATATTATATATACATATTATAAAAATATTTTGGAGTTTATAAAAAAAATCGCTTATTTACAAAAAATCGTTCAAAATTGTATATGAGAATGAAATTACTCGTAATTGCAGATTGCAAATATTATATTTTATATTACATACTCCCTCTATTTTTTTTATTTGTCGTTTTGACTTTTGCACGTACTTCAATGTGATTTGACCGATTAGTTAGAAATATGATTTTAAAAATTTTCTTTCTGTGAATTAAAATATAAGTTGTCTACTTTTATTTACAAAAAGAAAATTTTGTAAATGATAATTTTAACTATGCGGTCAAAGCACATTGAAATGTGTGCAAAAGTCAAAGCGACAAATAAAAAAAACAGAGGGAGTATAAGGTTATGAATGGTGGATATAAAGTGACAACATATTTTTGAAAATAATTTTTATAATTTGGATATTTTTTTAAAACCCGAAAATATTATTACTATTTCACATCAAATACACTTTCACATCATGAAAATTCCCTCAGATAATTTTCTATACACATAAATACATGTTATTGTACAAATATACTTGCAATTAATTGAACATGGAAATTTAGAGATGCTCAGGCAATTATAATATGTCGTTACAACTGAGGCATCACCTGTGTAATTAGCTGGATATATTATACTCCAACTTGTAGACATAATATAGATACTCATAAATACACTCCCCCACCGCCTGAACGGAGAAGTCAGAAGTTCTAGAAGGGGAAACAAAATTTCAAATTTTTTTTCTCTTATTACTGCAATAACGATTTTTCTATGGTAAGTACACATAAAAATATGACGTGTATTTTTCAATTGATTTTTATCTAATTAATAATAATTTTTTACATGTTATTCACATTCAGCTTCAATTCTAATATCAATATTCAAATTCAATTTTATTCAATTCAAATATATGTATAATTCATTTTTGTTTGTTCGTGTTCATTTTTCCTTAAAGTATCACTCTAGGTTTTCCGACTATTGTTAGAAATGTAATATGTCATAAGAATATTGATGTTGAATATAAAACTTTTTATTTTTCTGATACGAATTTAAGTAGATTTGTGTTGTGTGCTCATTTTTGTACAGATGTTAAGTATTTTAATTTATAAATTTGATTCATCTTTATTTGTGTAGACTTTGTCTCTGTAGGAGTTCAACTATAAATTAATTAAAATGAGCCAAATTTATAAAATTTAATGATTAATTATATTTATGTATATACGTTAATTTCTTACTTGTAGGACGTGATTCAAATCTGTATTACTGCTCTCATACCTACACTTAAAAATACACATTAATTATTAGAAAGAAGTCGACATAATAATATGCTTCCACTTATTCAACAAAAATATTAAATGTCACAATTTGTTAGTGGTTGTAACAATGGTTGAAGTCTTTCCTTTTTCGGGATAGAGATTAAAATTATGTACTCCTTTATGCTTGAATTTACTTGCCAAAAGAAAAATGAAGTTTGTAAGAGGGTGAGTCACAATGAAATGTACTCTGTATAAACATTTCGTAAGGGGCCATTTGGCAAATCTGAATAATTAATATTTTAAATGATTTGAATAAATCAAAATTATGAATGCTAAACGAATAATATTGTTTGGTGTATAATCTTTTTATAATTTCTGAATAAAAATTTTGCAAATAATTTTTCTAAACAACAAGTTTAAAAAAATACAAAATTTAAGAATATTGATTTATTGAATGTTCGATTTATTGAATGCCTGAAAGGGTTGACTCAGTTGATTAAAGAGAGGATAACTATCCTCTTGATCACATGTTCGAATCCCATTAGAGGAGAATTTATGATTTCACGTGATTTGCAGGTTATTGCGTGAACCCGTAGGATTTACCCAATGCGCAGCCGAAGGTAGCGGCTGCGGATTATCTACGATAAAAAAAAAGAAAAAAAAATATGTATTATCAATAAAAATATATATATATATATCAAGATGTTAGATGATACATTAAATTTCGATAAATGACGATTCTTAAAATAACATTTTTTTTATTTGCCAATTTTTTTATTAATATATTATTTTAAAATCGGAAAAAATTATTTATTCATCAAAATGCATCTTAATTTTTATGCACAAATCTCAAAATACATTGTATGTGTACTAAATATTATCATTCTTAATTATTATTTTTTGTAAATAAAAATTTAAGTTATATATTTTTATTTAAAATAAAATAAAAATTATTTAACTATGAGCTAAAATCACTTAGAAAAGAGTGTAAAAAAATCAAGTTACTATTAGATTCCCAGATTTTACGCATGAATGGGTTTAGTTAACATATTGTATCTGAGCAATTCTGTGTCTTTTGAGTAAGTAAAATTTGCATGCCAAATAACCTGAATGATATGAAGCGTTAAGATATGTTTCATTCAGCTTTAATAAACAAATGAGTCCTAAGTTGCAGCCCATTCGGATCTACATGCAATTAGTTAAATGATAATATATATATTCTTTCCGTCCCTAAAAACGTTTCCTATTTGTGTTGAACACGTTTGTCAATGCATATTTTTGATTATTAATATCTTTAAATTCATATTAGTATTAAATATAAAAATTTCACTGTATTAAAGTATTGATAAATACGAATCCAACGAGATCACTCATGACTATGTTTGATATGATAGATTAGACGTAAATTAGTAGTCAATCGATTACCGTGAACAGTACCAAAAATAAAAAGAGCAAACATTTAACGGGACGGAGGGAGTAGTATATAAGGACGAGTCAGGGAACCGTGGTCCCATACGTAGCAATTACGTACCTTTTTTTTATAAATTTAATCAATAATTGTAATTATATTTGATAATTAATGCTCTGGAATAATGTAGTTAGTGTGTTAACAGGGTTTTGGACAAATGATGAACTCTTAGCTAGCCAGGGTAAAGAAGAGTAAATATTTTTAGAAAAAGACTAGATCACAAAATTCCCAGACTAATTTTGTACACCAGCATTACTTATATTTCTTATAATACTTTAGCAGCGTTTTGAAACAGTTGGTTACTTTTTAGTTTTCTCTGTTGAATGGATTGAAATTTGACTAAACACTATTTACAATTTCTAAGTAATTACAAGATATATAGATTTCAAAGAGGTACGTACTTGCACATTTTAGTAATATAATTTGAAACTTTTTAATCAATTACATGATACATGTAAAATCGAGGTTAAAATTCTGTCAAACCAATAAAAGTTAAAAGTAAAAACTTAGTTTGAAAGGGAAGTATAATTTTATTTTATTTTTTTTAATTCGTGACAAACTGACAATAACCTATTAACACATGCAGTATTAATTAAAATATTCAAGTTTTGTCTTGATTCACATGGTGTATTTTAGTCAACCACTCTATTCATCGCACTCACTATATGCATGTGTATATAAAGCAGGGATGAAGGAGTAGTTAGATCAGAATCATTAAGAGAGCAAGTTGTACTGAAGAAAAAAGATTGAGTAGGGAATTAAATAGTAGAAGTTGAGGATGGGGAGGAGCCCTTGTTGTTCAAAGGTAGGGTTGAACAAAGGAGTTTGGACTTCAGATGAAGACAAGATTTTAACTGATTATGTTCAACTCCATGGTGAAGGCCGATGGCGTAATCTCCCCAAAAGAGCAGGTATATGTCCATGTTTATGTTTGTTCTTTTGTATAGGGTTTGTATGGCCTGTTTTGTTGTAGTGGTATATATTTGCGTAATGCAAGTAGATTATAAGAAAATGATCATGTCTGCAGGTTTGAAGAGATGCGGAAAGAGTTGCAGGCTGAGATGGTTGAATTATTTGAGACCGGATATTAAGAGAGGTAACATTTCTGATGATGAAGAAGACCTCATCATTCGCCTTCACAAGCTGCTCGGCAACAGGTATGCTTAAGTGTCTGGATGAGCAGTAACTAAAAATACGGTTTTCCCTGTGTGTACTCATCGTTCATGGGCATTAGAAGCTTATAAGTTGTTAAATTTTTATTGATTTTCTACTCATAAATAATGATGGATCCGTGGATTTACAAAAATTCTACCAATTAAAACTAGTCAAGCTTATTGAAGTTAGTGGTTAGACACATACTAGAAAGACCCCTAAACAACCCTCAGTTCCACTGATTGTTGTGTATGAATAATAAACTTATTATCGTTAAACTTGTTGTGACAGATGGTCTCTAATTGCTGGTAGGCTACCAGGCCGAACAGATAATGAAATCAAGAACTATTGGAACACAAGTTTGAGGAAAAAGGCTCATGGTAATTATAACACTACCTCTGCCCCTTCTCCTTCAAAGATCCCTACTAAACGAACTAACATGAAGAAGAAGGACAAGAGAAAGAGCCAGTCGAGTCATGCCAATGTCGATTCCAAACTGCCTCAAACTCCATCCGCACAATGCACCCAGATATTGATCACTAGTCCAAAACCAGATGATCTTGCTACTAATTATGAACTTGTACAAAAAATAACGGGATCTGACAAAGATAAGATGAACCAAAACCTTACCCCTAATGGGAGTAGAGAAACTGTTTCCGTGAATAATAATGAACCTCTAAACGAGCCAAACAATGTCAGTCAGCTCGAGCCTGACATCGGCTCCAGTGACAACGTAATTCTTAGCCCAGGTTTCTCTGGTTTATTTGGCTCTGATTTTTACAATCATGAAGACAATAATGAGATTAAAAGTACGTCACCTTCGTCTTCAAATGAGAAATCTTTGACGGAAATGTTGGAGGAATTTTGGAATGTAGAAAACATCATCATGGAACCAAATCTAGGTTCTCCTACTGACATACATTTCGCTTCTGTATCCGATTGCCTAGGAGATTGGCTGCTTTGATGCTCTGTATTTAGCTAGTAGTAGTTGTTTTCACTTCATTTTGATTATTTAAAGCTGGTCTGATAGTTGAAATAAAAGATCATGACATTTGTCTCTTTGATATTTTAAGTCTTTTAAGTGATATTTTAAGTCACTTTATCAGCTTTGTCGTTTAGTCAATAATATTATTTTTTATATTTTTTTCTTTTCCATTATTTTTGACATTTTTTTTCACAAAACACTATAATGAAATTGTAATATTAGATTATTGATCATTAAGTTCACAAATAAAGTTGACACACATGGGATGATATTAATTTTTGAACATTCAAGTTATCATCTAGTGTCTGACTCATTTATCACCAAATTACATGTGAAGTGCTAACAAATCTGTTAGATCATGACCTATAACACCTCTCTTAGTACCGACCATTGAAATGGCTCAAACAAACCTAACTAGTGCCTGAGCCATGATCAAGAATCATGGGTAATTCACTAATTCTAATTAATAAATTAAACTACCTAGTAACTTTTTTCCTAAAAGTAAACGTACGTCAAAGTAGTGAGCTTGGAATCTACTTGCATATAAAACAAAATTTCGATTCGGTGTCATGTATGAATTTAAATAAAGAAATTCATAGATCTTGATTCATCACCTAATTGTTAGTATATTTATATTTGACAGCGTCATGTCATAAAAATAATATATATGACCTTTAGCTAGCTGGCTCCAAATTCGTTAACTAATGTTTAAATAAAATCACGTTTTGCATCTGCATGAAATAAATAATTATATAACAGATCGGAACTAGATATCATGGGTTTCCCTGTTGATTAAATAGGCTATATTTTTGATAAAAAATATTATATTCGTCACTCTCATTTTTTTTACAGTTTTTCACATACTTAACACGTATTTTAAGGTAATTATAAAATATATTTTCGTAATTTATTTTTTAATATTTTTTTATAAATATTTGAACATTATATTTTTATTTAAAATAAAAAATAATTAAAAAAATTATGCAACTACATTTAATTTCTCTCCCTTAATATATGTAATTATGTATCTTGATGATTCTACTAGTTTCCCTTCTTAGTTAATAAAGTATACATAATTATTGTTTATACCTATTTTTTATTCATAGTATGATCTCTTTGTCGACTAGCTCAAGACCTAGTCTTTATATCTCCATCATATATAATAAAATGGATACAATCAGCAACAAGCATTTAACAAAGTTCAATAGCATGCATAATTATCATACAGCATATATAATTATCGTTTAATCATCTAACCAGTGCTGATTTTGGTGCATAATTTTTTTTTCGCAAATTGATTACACACTTGTGTAGAAGTTTTGGCATCTTACATAGGGGGGTAAAATCATATCACTATAAAAATTATTTGTTAGCTTTTGGTATATTATTGAAGATTCACTACAATAAAAGCGGCTAAATTCAACCGACAATATTCGGTTGAATTTAGCACATGACCAACCGGATCCTCGCAGCTAGCCGGTTGTAAATAAAACCGTTGAAATTAGCATTCCGGTTGAATTTATGATTATATTCAACCACTTTCGGTTGAGTTTGTTGATACTATTTTCAACCACTTTCCGTTGAAATTAACTTTACACATTTCAAAAAAAAATTAAATTTTGAATTTGAATTTCACCAAAAAATAAATTCCCGCCAAAATTACTAAAAACAACCGAAAAAATTGAATTTATTTTTTTGAAACCCAACCGGTTCTGGTTGATTCGTAAGCTAGTCCATTGTTTGTATATTAATTTCAACCAAATTTTGTTGAATATAGATTTCATAAATAACCGGAAGTGGTTGATTAATTCTGATTATGTCTGTTAAATACAACCATCTCTTGTTGAACTTAATGGACAATTGGTATTTAGTTTCAACCATTAACAGTTGAATTTTAAAATACAATATTGTAAAATAATTTCCCAATAAGCTGCCTCCCGTACAATTCTATAGATATATAACTATTAATAAAAAATAAAAAAGCAAATCAGAGAATCCAAACTAAAATTCATACATAAACAAGCATTAGTTAAATGTCTTCATGCCTAATACAAAATATGTAACTTAAGATCGTAAAACATAGCCAAATTTTAAAGTTTGAGACCAAACTAACACATGCAAAATTTTAAAAGTTCGTAGACAAAATAATCATAATCTAGGATCTTCAGCTAAAGTGGGAAGCGATATTCCAAGTCGTCTATATGAACATCATTGTCATCTTCGTCCACCTCCATATGATCTGAGTGTGTATCATGTGGTTAAGAATAAAAATCTGATTAGACTACACTACAACATATTTGCAATCATACAATGTTTTTTTGCCGTTGTGTGACAAGTATGTTTTCTGTTGTCTATCACACTCGTGTGATTGAACATCAGACAATGGTTGTATTTACCCTTGTAAAAAGAGTGATTAAACAACATGTTAGAGTACTTGTGTTAACATGGAAGACACAACGGTTATTATAAACAAACCATTGTTGAAACTTTTTTAAACAACTGTTTTTTTATTAAATTATTGTCTATCTAAACTTAACAACAATGGTTTTGTAGAAAAACCATTATTGTTAACTTATTCAATATTTTCATAAACAACGGTTTACAAACTTTTTTTAACTTGGTTAAAACCATTTTCATGAATATTTTTTGTTTAAAAGACAATGGTGTAAAAAAATTAAACCATTGCAAAGAATATAAAAAGACAACAACTTTTTGTTTAAAAAAAATATGTGCAACGACATACAACGGTTTTCATCATTTTTTAAGTGGGTTTCACACAACTGTTTATAAAATTAATCTCATTATTTAAAATAAATCAATTTTAAAATAAAATGATATTACAATAATTTAATTGTTATTTCATAATTAAAAATAAATTTATAATACAAAGGTTCTCTACAAAAATTACAACTATAACTTAAAATCTATTACTAAACCAGCCGGAATTACAAGAATCTATCTCTACAAGAACTATTCCAACTGTTTCACCAGATGAAACGACACCATTACAACCAGTCAGAATGCACGTTATTGGAGTAGATTCAAGAGCTACTGGTAATGTATCCTACTACTTCCTCTCTGAGATATCCAGTTCACACATCCAGGTCCACAACCGCAGTTTGGTCCACATTCATATACGACTACCTTAGGCTCAATCAATCTGCAAGGCACAAACTTGGCATAAAAATCTAAAAGAAAACACATTACAAAAAAAATTATATCTAAAAAGCTTAATGGCTTTTGACTTTGTAGCAACTTCACAGGTATCATCTTAAAGTTGTTTAGCATATAAATACACTCTTTTGTAGCTCACATAAATTTGAGGCAAGGATACAACTTAAGTAGCAGTTATTTGAAACTATTAAAACCAAAAAGATAGTTACAGCCTCCAAACAATCACCACTCACATTATTCTCAATCAAATAATGGCAGACATAAACTGAAGTTCAAGTGAAAAATGTCATCTCAATAGTCGATTCTTGAATCGACTTCCTTAATGTTTTTATAAGTTAATCTCTAAGACTAAGAAATATCTCAGTTTCATACATGCATACACGTTAGTGGCTATACCAATGAAAACAGAAATACCCGACTGTATTCTTGCATGCATAAGTTATATACAGAGAAAAAAGTACTCACAACTGATAAAAAAATTTAATTTTGGAAAATACTTAACCAATATAGTCTAATTTCCTTCTCACCTTCCTCCATCACGATGTACATACGGCAAGTTAGAACCATTAAGCGTAGAACAAGAACAGGTCTTGGAATATGCACAATTGCCACTGCAATTGCATCCAAGGGATTTCACATGGAGCTTCACATGTTCTGATACTTGAATAGAGTTGCAGCAAGTAAAACCTGATTTATTGTGCAGAAGGTTAACAGGAAATAATGCAGTAATATATATGGATGTGACGCTGTGTATATTAATAGTTAAATTAAAACATTACATACAAGTTAAACCACAAAAATAAAATGCTGATAGTGGATGTGGATGTAGTGCATTATGTAATTTCAGTTCGGCAATTCAGTAATACAATACTGTGAGGCAAAGTCAAAGGACTCAGAACAGCTTAGGTGCCTGACCAGTGGATGAAATGGAACCCTCGGAAGCCTCAAACCAGGCCCAAGACTTACTGTTTGGGGAAACTGCAAAAACACAAGATTAAACTCGCAAATCAGATAAAATCTATGACAAAACTTAACTCTTCAAGTAGTAAACTACCGTATCATCACTCTGTAACTTTGCATTTGTGGGGAGCATTCAAAATTTTTGGGGAGCATTCAACAATATCTTATGCTTTCTATTATGATAAATGACTAAAAATAATACTTATGAAGTGCATTCATATCTCAACAAAAGGCCTCAACTTGTCTGACATCCTTATACAAAAGCAAATATAGGCATATAAAGAGTAACTAACAAAAAATACATTACTGATAAAGACAAAAAAGCAGGCAGCACTGTTTCAATTAGACATCAATTAAAGGACTCAGACCAGTCTTAAACAACAAAGTTCATACGCGTTCTTAAACTTCTGTAGAATATGCACCACATTCATGTAACTATGCCTCACCTTAAATCCAAACCATACGCGTGCTTTTCTGCCGGTGTATATATCATTGTATCAACAAGCTTCATGTACAAATTTGGCACATGTGTACACAAGGATATTGAAATAATTGGAGAGCACATCTGAATTTTTTTTAAACTATTACATTTAATTTCATAATTGCTTTAAAATTTATAACTTGATGCTTGTATGGTGCCCCCAGGAGGTAAACCTCCTGGCTCCGCCACTGCTTAAAATAAAGTAGTATGTATGTAGTACTACTACAGATGCCAAGCTTCTTGTAATTCACATAAATTGGCTATTTGAAATAAAAATTACTCTGGATTTAAGTCACAAATTACTCTGGATAACTGAAACAGAGGTTTAAGATAATAGTGATGAACATACCGGGTTATGGCAATCAGTAGTGTCCATTTCGTCCTTCTACTACACCCCAAAATGCATAACCTGCATAACTTTACGCCCAAACATAAATTGAAACCCAATTACAAATGGAAGAATGGAAAATAGAAAACAGCCCCGAATTGAAGAAAAGTACACATACATCGATGTGGGTGTGTATGAAGTGTATTGGTTCTGGTTGTAAGATTGAGAGAGAGGGAGATAGAGGGGGAGAGACGGAAAGAAGGAGAGAGAAGGAGAGAAGGGAAGACATTGAGAAGAGAGATTGGATAGCGGCGGGTATGATGTTTAGGGATTGAGAAAGAAGGGGGGAAACCAAAATCTGAGAAGGGGGAAATGAAATATTGGCCGGTGGAGGGAACCAAATCTCAGTCATGATTTAGTAAAAAAATAGTATCAAATTTACAAGTAGCTGCATTTAAATAATAATAACATCAAATAATTTTCAGTATAAAAATTGAAAATTGAAAATTATTTTTTACAGTATTAAATGTAATAACATTAACATTCTACAAGATCATCGGATAAAAATCTTCATGTAATTATTTCTTTAATCGAGAAATAATCTTAATTTTTGGATTTGTACTTTTATTCAATTTTTATAAAAAATGATATTTTAAATTATTTTTAACAATATTGAAAGTAATAATATTAGCATTCTCCAAGATCATCGAAAAAATTCTTCATAAAATTAAATCTTTAAGTGAGAAATAATCTTAATTTTTGGATTTGCACTTTTATTCAATTTTTTTATAATCATGCAAGAAAATATTTTGAATATTTTTTATAACTTGTCTCGTTGTTGGGAGGGGTACTTTTACTAGATTTTTCTAATCGTGACATGCAAGATCAATTTCAAATTTGTTAATAATTTTTTCATAGGACTAAAATTGATATATCTTAACATCCGTACGGTTGGATCGTCGAAAAAATCATTTTAAAAATTAATCTTGTCAATCGGGAACGAGTCTCGTTGTCGGGAAGGTTACATTAACTGGATTTTTCTAAACCTGACATGCAAGATGAATTTCAAATTTTTGAATAATTTTTTCATATGAATAAAATTGATATATCTTAACATCCGTACGGTTGGATCATCGAAAAAATAATTTTAAAAATTAATCTTGTCAATCGGGAACGAGTCTCGTTGTTTGGAGGGGTACATTAACTGGATTTTTCTAATCTTGACATGCAAGATGAATTTCAAATATTTTAATAATTTTTTCATATGACTAAAATTGATATATCTTAACATCCGTACGGTTGGATCGTCGAAAAAATCATTTTAAAAATTAATCTTGTCAATCGGGAACGAGTCTCGTTGTCGGGAGGGGTACATTAACCGGATTTTTCTAATCCTGACATGCAAGATGAATTTTAAATTTTTTAATAATTTTTTCATATGACTAAAATTGATATATCTTAACATCCGTACGGTTGGATCATCCAAAAAATCATTTTAAAAATTAATCTTGTCAATCGGGAACGAGTCTCGTTGTCAGGAGGGGTACATTAACTGGATTTTTCTAAACCTGATATGCAAGATGAATTTTAAATTTTTTAATATTTTCTTCATATGACCAAAATTGATATATTTTAACATCCGTACGGTTGGATCGTCGAAAAAATCATTTTAAAAATTAATCTCGTCAATCGGGAACGAGTCTCGTTGTCGGGAGGGTTACATTAACTGGATTTTTCTAAACCTGACATGCAAGATGAATTTCAAATTTTTGAATAATTTTTTCATATGACTAAAATTGATATATCTTAACATCCGTACGGTTGGATCGTCGAAAAAATCATTTTAAAAATTAATCTTGTCAATCGGGAACGAGTCTCGTTGTCGGGAGGGGTACATTAACTGGATTTTTCTAATCCTCACATGCAAGATGAATTTCAAAATTTTTAATAATTTTTTCATATGACTAAAATTGATATATCGTAACATCCACACGGTTGGACCATCCAAAAAATCATTTTAAAAATTAATCTTGTCAATCGGGAACGAGTGTCGTTGTCGGGAGGGGTACATTAACTAGATTTTTATAATCCTGACATGCAAGATGAATTTCAAATTTTTTAATAATTTTTTCATATGACTAAAATTGATATATCTTAACATCCGTACGGTTGGATCGTCCAAAAAACCATTTTAAAAATTAATCTTGTCAATCGGGAACGAGTCTCGTTGTTGGGAGGGGTACATTAACTGGATTTTTCTAAACCTGATATGCAAGATGAATTTCAAATTTTTTAATATATTGTTCATATGACTAAAATTGATATATTTTAACATCCGTACGGTTGGATCGTCGAAAAAATCATTTTAAAAATTAATCTTGTCAATCGGGAACGATTTTCGTTGTCAGGAAGGTTACATTAACTGGATTTTTCTAAACCTGACATGCAAGATCAATTTCAAATTTTTGAATAATTTTTTCATATGACTAAAATTGATATATCTTAACATCCGTACGGTTGGATCGTCGAAAAAATTATTTTAAAAATTATTCTTGTCAATCGGGAACGAGTCTCATTGTCTGGAGGGGTACATTAACTGGATTTTTCTAATCCTGACATGCAAGATGAATTTTAAATATTTTAATAATTTTTTTATATGACTAAACTTGATATATCTTAACATCTGTACGGTTGGATCGTCGAAAAAATCATTTTAAAAATTAATCTTGTCAATCGGGAACGAGTCTCGTTGTCTGGAGGGGTACATTAACTGGATTTTTCTAATCCTGACATGCAAGATGAATTTCAATTTTTTTAATAATTTTTTCATATGACTAAAATTGATATATCTTAAAATCCGTACGGTTGGATCGTCGAAAAAATCATTTTAAAAATTAATCTTGTCAATCGGGAACGAGTCTCGTTGTCGGGAGAGGTACATTAACTGGATTTTTCTAAACCTGACATGCAAGATGAATTTCAAATTTTTTAATATTTTTTTCATATGACTAAAATTGATATATCTTAACATTTGTATGGTTAGATCGTCGAAAAAATCATTTTAAAAAAATTAATCTTGTCAGTCAGGAACGAGTCTCGTTGTCGGGAGGGGTACATTAACTGGATTTTTCTAATCCTGACATGCAAGATGAATTTCAAAATTTTTAATAATTTTTTTATATGACTAAAATTGATAAATCTTAACATCCGTACGGTTGGATCGTCGAAAAAATTATTTAAAAATTTAACTTGTTAACCAGGAATCTCATTTTATACAATAATACTTTTACAATGGTTTCCTTGAAACACCAATGTGTAAAGATAAACTAAGACAACGCTTTTTTTATTATAAAACCGTTGTGTAAGCATATTAGCTTTTTTCAATCTATCATCGGGTGCCAGCTCATCAGGTGGTGCCCATTGAAATTATAAAAA
The DNA here is from genome assembly GCF_009905375.1 of Apium graveolens. NCBI lineage: Eukaryota > Viridiplantae > Streptophyta > Magnoliopsida > Apiales > Apiaceae > Apium > Apium graveolens. The sequence goes on from NC_133654.1 coordinate 6,555,533, forward strand.
AATTATTTCAGACAACTGTTTTATTCCGTTGTATGAAGTTATCTAAGACAACCCTTCTAAAAACTGTTGTGTGAATTACACAACGTAATATCTAAAAGCTTGTATGAGACCAACTAAGACAACACTTTTATTTTAACATAAAACCGTTGTATAAGAATATCATATATTTTTCGATCTAACGGCCCATATCAAATCTCATATCAATGAAGGGCTCTCATTTCGCCACCTCATCAATCCTTGTGAATGATTTACCACCTATCACGTGTTGCCACCTCAATACGTGGTACCCACTGAAATTCCTCAGACAACTGTTTTATTCCGTTGTTTGATGGTTTAGAGGACAACCTTTCTGAAAAACCGTTGTCTAAATTATACAGTGTAATGTCAAAACTGTTGTCTTCTATCCCTATACGTTAACATAGTAACAACGGTTTGTAATCGTTGTGTTAAAGATCTACAACAACACTATATTTAAAAAACCGTTGTCTGACTCGATGAGAGGATACAACTTGTACAACAGTTTAAAAAAGATGGATATCCGTTGTTTGTTCTGGAGCTCACACAACTGTTTTTTCTGTAAAATCAATTCACCGTTGTATGATTTTTTAGGACGGCGGTTTTTTTTTAACCATTGTCTGTCAAGTGTTGTCTGATTATAAATTTCTTGTAGTGCTACACCGCCAAAATAATATACAAACAACTTTTTGATCATTTAACAAAATTACTTAAGAGTTACTTGTACTAAGTTTTTAAATAAATTCAGAGAATGATCAAACAAATTGAAGAGTATTGTAAAACAGTCCTGAAACGGCGGACTAGCCCTTGTATTTTAGGTCTTTATGTCAAGAGTTTCCCAAAACCTACAATACATCTAATTATTGTATAAATCAACCTAATATATCTAATTATTGTATAAAATCATAGCTATAGGAAAGAAGTTAATATAAGGTAGTTTAAAATATGGCCCAGAAAGGTAATCCAAGAAACGCAAGAACCTGTAAAAAGTGCACTTGTTGAACACAATAAGAACTTGAACCATATGAGTTCACAACTTTAACTTCCATTCCTGGAATTTTCCACAATAATGATACCAAAATCAGGCATGAATTATCCACTATTTGTTTAGATATTGGTAAATAACCTGCTAAAAGAAATAATGGACTAGTAACTTGTTCCTAAATGTAGAGAGGATGACAATCAAGATTGCATTTAGTATAATGTTGTCTGGTTTTATCCTAGAAATTTCGAAAAGCAGCTACTGAATGAGAATATAAACTAGTATAACATGTGTTCCTAAACGTAGAGAATAAAAGTATTAACTTTATTCTGCTAATTGATAATTCCTAACTTTGCAATCAAAGTACCATGCATTATATCATTTCACATCAATTTTGCAAACTTTGGTACAACACAAATGGAAAAACAGCCAGGTAGATAGTATGAGATAAATGAGATTAATAGGAAAAATAGTCAGGTCTAGATAGCATAATAATAAGAATAATAATTTATATTATTACCTCTATAATAATCTTTTTATAACGCTCACAAAGTGGAGAAGTCATGTATGATGCTATTTGAATGTACTCTTCCCATAAAATTTTAGAAGCCACATTATCTCTGTTTGGATAGGCACGAGCAACCAATTTCTGCACCTCTTCGTCAAGTTTAGCACGTGTAACCTCGATCTCCTCTATTGCTTCAACCATATTAGTCACATCTGTCAGGACCTTCCTAATAATAGAATATGCAGACTTTGGAATGCGCTCTGGGATGCAGACCAGAGAAGATTGAGAAATGGTATATTTGGAAACTTCATCAATTCCAACAAGCTCCTTGAGGGTATGGCGCGGGAACATTTTAACTTTTCCTTTCTTTGGTGGACAAACCTCCAGCAATAGTTCAACATCACGTTTCCTTTGGTTGGCTAGAGATAGTGGTGCATCCTGAGAATTCCCCTCTTCCGTTGCACGCTCCACGACCTCCTAAATTACATAAGAACCAAGGATATACGACTCAATTATTTAACACAATATTCCGTTAATGCAAATGAGAAAAATTGAAATTTTAAGCTACATTATGCTTAAACATGTAAATAGACGCGGATGATGATATATCGATAAAAATCAAGAAAGCAAAAAAACACAAAAAAGTAAAATTTCATAATATATTAATCTGCAGACTCAGTTCTTGACCCTGATAATTTTAACAATGGAAGTGAATGTATAAGTGAATGGATTTAATAATTTCACATGCCACAAGTTACAAATTATCAATTGAGAGGCAAAAATATAGCTGATGTATTTAAAAAGATAGAGGTAGTATTTATGCCCACAATTCCCAGATTGTACAATGTCAACAAAAACAGGGCTTATAGCAGCGGCACAGAGGTAGTATTTAGAAAAAAAAATTGAGGTAGATGGTAAATAAGAAGTACTAGAGAAGTTTGGGCTGCTAGTGTAAAAATTCATTGTTGCTGCCATTACTTCTAAATTTAAAATTCAAAACTAAACAAATATCAGTGATATTTGTTTAATGATTTTCCTTATTATTTAAGGTACGGATTCTCTTTATATCAGTGAGATTAATTGGTCTACTAAACAAAAATTTGTCTCCTTTATATCCAAATATCACTATCACTTTGTAAATATTAATACTTATAATATTTCGCTACTTGCATGAGTAATGAGCCATATTAAATTTCACAACATAATTGTTGTCTCTATTCCCTGGCAGCGAACAAACAAAGAAACTGCTTACGACAGCTTCTTATATACACCTGAAGCATAGAGAACAGCCCAAATGTATTTCTGTAGATGCTAGAATGAACCCAAGAATTCTGCTTTCTGGGTCTGCATGTATGTCATACCTGGCTCATCCTTTTGCTGAAATTACGCTGAACTAATTGTATGTTTATTTAGTAGCTTTACGCTTTTTGCTATGTGTCTAGGATCTGAGATATACCAGGAAACGTTGGCAAAGGCGCTTGCTAATTTTTATGGTGCCAAATTGCTTACATTTGATAGGCACTCCATCATGGCTGTAAGTTTTGAATTTTATTTTGAAAGTGTCGTGAAGTTACAGGATTAATCTGCTCTAGTTACTTTTTGGTTACTTTTATTATGGTTCCGAATTGCTTACATATGATAGGCACTCTATCATGGCTGCAAGTTTTCTATTCTAATCTGACTGTGTCGTGAATTTCAGGTTTTATCTGAAACACAGAAACAAGTAAACAGTGCTGAGAAAGCAATCTCTCTCCATGAAACATCGGAGAACACACTGTTTAAATTAGGTATCCACTTAGCCTAAAGCTCAAGTTATCTGCCAAAAGTGAATGTTAAACGAAGACTCGTTAATCGACTAAATTCAACTCCTAGAACTTAACTTATAGCACATAAGATATATGGTGAACATGTAGCCAAAAGATTTAATTGCTTTCATCTCTTTTACGAGTCTCATTATATATGGAAAAATTAATAAATTATTAGCCGCAATCTATATCTGTGTCATTTAAAAATCTAAAATAACATGATGATGATAGAAAGAACAACTTACTTTAAACTTTTGCCGTATTTCTTCCACTTTTCCTTTCTTTTTGTACGAAACATCAAATTTTTCCAAAAGGGTGGGAGGCTTTTCCAATTTTTTCTCCAGTTCCTACAAAAGAGATATAAAAAAATGAACATGTATAGATAAAAGATACTTTTGTAAAATCAAATAGAAAGTTCTTGAGAAAATCTTGCCTCATAACGTTGGTCAAAAGGCTTCGCTCCACTGGAGTGCTTAATATCTGACTTCTTGACATTTTCCTTTCCATTTTCCGACAACTTGGAGAATGTCTCAGTCTCCCAATAGTCACATAAACCTCCCATGCAGGTTCTGATAAGTAGTAGGGGGCAAGTACGCCGGGTTGCACTTTTATCTCCCCTGGCATGTGCCTCTTTAACCCTATTAGCTACATCAGTCTTCCAAGTATTCATATAACATTTCAAATTCACCTTCAAATGATTTCTCACGATAGCATCCCCTTTGAGTTCTTTGATTTTATCAACTTTATATTCTCGCTGATATTCGTAGTATTCCTTCGGGAAAAAAGTTTTAGAATTCTTTACAAGCGAGTATTAATATAAAAATGTCATATTAATTGAAAAGTTCAGAAAATTTATAAGCAGCATACCTTGAACTCCTGGATACACTTATTTAAAAAATCCTCTCGTGTGCGTCCTTTTTCTTTTGCTATTTCAAACTCCCAGTTATTCCTTACTATCACTCTAATTGTTTTCTTGTAACGAGCCTCTTTAATACTGTTAAATGAAAAAAGTTGTGTAAGTAACATATTATAATTTGTTGAAAAATAACAAAGCTATAAAAAAATGTTTACTTTTTTCCATTTATAAAGGTTACAACTCCAAGTTTCGGTTGTCCAAGTTGTGGCTTCTTTTGGTAATCACCATCACAAATGCTGCGTTGAGCTCTCCCAAATATGAGAACACCGTCACTCTATCCAGCATCATCATCTTCCTGTTCTTCATCACTGCCTTGTGCATCAATTTCTTCCTCAAGATCAACTTCTCCATTACCCCTACCCTGGCCCTGGCCCCTAGTATCATTTCTACCTCTTCCACCTCTTCCTCTGTTACTGGTGACCCTACTCAGTGCACTCCCATTACCACTACCCCCCACTGCCATGAGAATAATAAATAGAACAAGCAGCCAACAACTCTTAAATGTCTCCTGCAAAATTTGTACAATTATATAAATGTAAAATCTAAGCAAGTATGATTTTGTAAAGTCAAATAAATAAACATCTACAATTAAATAAGTGGAAATATTAATATATGGAAGACTATTTCTTTTGAAGTTCAATTTATAATTTCAAATCGTGTTACTCATAACAATTTTAACAGAAATTACTAACAGATCAGCAGTAAATATAATAGTGTACTCGTAAATAATATATTTGAAAGAATGGGACATTATAGTTGGGTAGCAAAAGTAATTAAAGATTACCTTAATCTGTGTGTTGGTTGTTTTTTAATACTGAAGCCTATAAGTAAATCCTGTAATGATAAATCCGATGTTACAAATTACAGTAGTGATCTTCTTTTATTATCCTTCACTGATCTTCTTTTAAGGTTTAGGTAAGATGTTTATATTCAAATTATTAATGTACTCAAGTCTAATGAATATAGTAATGTGCCTACATTTTACCTTCCCAGCCTCATGAATATAGTATATTTACATGACTCAAGAGTGTTTGAATAAAAAGGGGACCATTTCTGCAATATACGAAGAGAATTGCAAAAACTAAAAAGCATATCAATTGGAAAGAAGAATTGTGCTAGGTATATACCAGTTCCTTCTCAGAATATTCAAAAATATATCTGAATTGTACCAAGTATAAATGCATGATCTCAATAGAACATCCAAAATGCAGCAAAAAGATTTAATGATTCAATACGAAAGTAGTTCATGCGGTAGGGATGAATGACTGGTTGATTCTCCTTTGGCAAACAGTTAATCAAGCTATACCAACGTATGTATAGAATATAATGATTTTGGCAAAGGAGAATTGCCCTGCCATTTAGTAATTCTTACTAGTGTAAGCCATCATCTAACTCTTAATTATCTGCTAATTACTAATCTTGGTTGAGTATTCATGGACCGATGGACGCTTGGGAAGAGGAAGTGACTAGTTAAGGTCATTTACCATTTAATTATGTTAATTAAATTATTTTGTTTTGTGTGTGAGCGCAATATATATATCTTCTAGTGAGCGATATTTGTAATTTTAGCAGATCATGAATCTTCTTATGCTTATCCATTCATTTCTAGATCATATATATGACGCTTAATATTAATACTCACCTGAGATTTTTCTTTCACACAAACTAAAACAACTACTGACATTGAGCTATTTTCACAGTTTGCTAAAGATTGGTTTGCCTTATTATGATCTATTCAAATGCTCTCTTCTTTGTTGGAAGTGAGCTAAAATAAAGCAAAGATATCAGAGATATACAATATTAAAAAATCAACTTGACATGTGACTTTAGATTCCTTAGCAAAACAGAAGAGCTCAAATCAACTCTAACAGACATGCTTGTTCAATACATAAACATATATAAATTATTAGGTGCCATTAGTGACAAATATTTACAAAGTAACCGTATTCATAAAATTGACGAAATCGCTAAACTAAATAATTAATTTCATTTCAATCATTGGATTACTTAACAAAACAAAATATAGACTGTACAGTAACATAGTACATGTGTGCGTATACGACAGATGTATATCGCAAGTACCCCTGTACTCTAGTGTACTCGTAAATTAGCAGAAAATTATTAATTACTAAAAGATTTTCAGGGACACAAAATATAAAATAATTAAGGACAGTAAACGGAAACAGAATTCAATCATCTTAAAAGGAGATGAACTTACTTTGTTTGTAGCAATTTCACGCGCTTCAACAAATGTGATGAAACAATAAACCAATATTATCCCAGCCAAAAGTTGTTTTCCCTTCCCAGGCTAGTGACATAAAATTAAATGAAAAATAAGTTCAAGCCTCTAAATTAAATGAAACCATAAATTGCATTCCAAGAATAAGGTAAATGAGCATATAATAAGTTAAAACATTAATTTCTTTGCACTACTATATCACTATTGACGAGCTTAAAAAAGTTGAAGATATGGAAATCACTATTGAGGATCAAGTTGAGGACCAACACACAATACACAACTTGACTGCTTTTAAATTTGTCGAGGAACACAAGGTGGTTGATAATATCGAATTTATTACTCTGGAAATATATGTTCAAGCCTCCTTGACATGCAACCTATTTTCAATGTTAATCTAAATAGCCGAAGAGCATTATATGAGCATATCATAAATAGACAACCAACAATAGGCCTAGTAAGTGCATTATATACGAGGCGTAGCAGCATATAACAATCTTACAAACTCATAGCATGAATTAATAAAAGATAAATAGGTATACAGATAAAAACGGGTCGCAGTAAAAGTTGGCTTGCACCAATGATGAATGAGTAAACTTACAACACAAAATCATTATAAACTGCAAGACTTCCTAGTCCTGAAGTTTTTAAATTAGTAAAATATTTGTTTCTAACACTTTAAAGCAAAATCAAACATGTCAGAGAGAATAAATCCGAGTCATAACAAAAACAAAGTCTAACTGCACACAATCCATCCATCAAAAACACAAATCCAATACTTTATGTAAGAGCCACATTCATAACCTAACCCAAACACTGACCTCAATTTATCAAGTAAATAATATAGAGACAAACATCTCCGACTCAATTGCAACAACATATCTTTATACTTAAATAAAATACTCAAATAAATTTTTGACATAATGTCCACCAAATTCATAATCAATCAAGTTCCTTATTTTATCACTTGATATCAAAAAAATACATCCAAATACCAGAAGTTAACTCTGGTACTTGTTCGCTTCATTAGTATGATTAATACCTGTGGAGAAAGCGATGAAAGCCCCGTCATCCCAAAAGCCCTGAATCCGAGAAATCCAATGACAGCAAGCGCAATAGTGAGAGCAGCAAGGCCTATTAGGGTTCCGATTAGGGTTATTCCGGTGAGGAAAAGTAGGGTTCCGCTGAGAGTGACGACGGCGAGGACTTGGGAGGTGGAGGGGGTGTTTTTGGGGAGGAGAGATTTGACTCCGGCGGAGGGGTTGGTGTGTTGTGGGTGTGTCATTCTCGATTTTGGAGGCGGCTTCCAGTGAGAGTTAGACGCGAAAGGGTTTGTGAGAAAGATAATATTTTATTTCAGCTGTGAAGATATGAGCCAAGTAAATGACACGGGTAAATGCAATTAAAAATGGTTGATTTTAGGATTTAAATTCAATTAAAATCGGTTGATTTAATACACCACTTCTTACCTCCTCTAGTAGCTACTGGAACTCGAGCCCTGCTTTTGCAACAATAATAAGTTGAAGGTTAATATATATTTATCTAACATTAAAAATTTGATGTCTAATACAAATCAATATTACAATTGAAAAATTAAACACGGCCATTACAATAATTTTCAACTTAAACATTTTTTTGTAAAATCACTAAAATTTTAAGTTAAGCCATGTCATCTTCCTCGCTTTCACTTTCTTCATCAATAATCATGTCTTCATCTTGATTTTGTTCTTGGTTGTACTCATCCGTATAATTGTCATTTTCAACAAATCTCAAATCAATAAAAAAATTTGAAGGATCATGAATCATCACGGGCTCGACACGAGATGATGAAGTATTTGAAACCTCATTTTGCAAGGCATCTTCACTTGATGTAAAGTTCCTTTTAGATTTCACTTCTTCATTAACAAAACGACTCTTTGTTGTTAAAATGGTGTACCATGGTGATCTTGGATTTGAAATATGCCTCGCATAATACATTTGATGAGCTTGACTAGCTAACATGAACACATCTTCCACATTTAATGTTGATCGAACATCCACCGTTGTCATCCTATTTCTATCCACCTTGACATGCTTTGTATGATCAAACCAGTGACATTTAAATAATATAACTTTATGCCCATTACGGTAATGAAACTCAAGTATTTTTTCGAGTCGACCATAATTATTTTCAAAACTCCCCTTATATGAAGATCCTACATATAAATGAGTAAATTTCTTAGGTACAAGCAATGCATTAATATAACGAAAGAGAGAACAATAGATACGAAATAATTAAGTACCGTATATTTCTTACCAATGACAAGCACACCCGAATTTGGTGAAGTGCGTTCACTAAAATTTGCACAACCAAATTTGTAACCATTACAGTGGCAACCATTATAAATATCCACATCTCGCATCGGACCTTTTATTAAATCCTTAAAAACATTTTTAGGTTGTGGATCATCCGCTACCTAAAAATTTATATATATTTATAAGTGCATTACAATTATAATATTTGAGGACAATAAGAAACATTTATATGTATGTGTTTAGACACATACCCTTCTTTCAAACCAATTTATGAATCGATCTTTTTGAAAATTTTCTTTTGCTGCATCATCAAACTCTGGGTATTTTCTATGTACCAACTTGTTAAATTCACTAAAAACAAATAACAATCATTATAATAAAATAAATCAAAGTAAAAAATACCATAGATTTGTTAAAGACCTTACCCCAAGTACTTTGCAACCTCCGGTGTGTTGATAATAACGTAATATTTGATGAGTCTATCTTCATCGGCCGTCAAGATTCTATGCCCTTTTCTTATAATGGGTTTCGCCGGATACGTGTAAACTTCTAACAAGTTAGGATCATTACACGTTTTAGGTGCCTCGTAACGACGCAATCGATTGTGTATTGTTTCAACTTTGGATTTAAAATATAGAGAACAAAAGTGCACACATTCCTCCTCGATATAGCGTTCAACCATTGACCCCTCCGGATGTGCTTTGTTTCTAACTTTCATCTTCAATCCATGTAAAAATATTTCAAAAGGGTACATCCATCGATATGTAACAGGGCCACCCAACTTACACTCGGTGGCCAAATGTAGTGACAAGTGCTCCATCGGGTCAAATAAACCGGGAGTAAAGATGGTTTCAAACTTAGACATTATCCTCATAATATCTTTCTCCATTTTTAACAAATCGGAGTATTTCAAGGTAGATCAGCACAAATCTTGGAAGAAGTTAGACAATTCAATAATGGCATCAGCCACTTGCCTCGGTAATAAGTCACGGCAAACAATAGGCAATAATTTTTGCATGAAAATATGACAATCATGCGATTTCATACCACGAATAGTATGTTTTTCGAAATTCACACACCTAGATATATTTGAAATGTAACCATCCGGAAGTTTAAGTGTTGAAATCCACTCAAACAAATTATCAATTTGTTCCCTCAAGAGCGCATATGGAGCATGTGGCATTATGTCTCCATCTTGAACCGACAACTCACGTCGAATACCTAGTTCCTCACAATCATACCTTGATTTTAAGTTATCTTTGGTCTTGTTCCTGTCAGCTAATATCGTGTAGAAAATGTTTTCAAAAACATTCTTTTCAGTATACATGACATCAATATTGTGACGAAGATCAAGTGTCTCCCAATACGGGAGCTCAAAAAATGGAGAATATTGAGTCCAATTATGAGTAACACCATAGTCCCGAGGTCTTCTTTTTGTTAACTTTCCTGGAGGAGGAAATTGTATAAGATCACATACAATCTTTGCCCTTCCACCTGAATATCGAGCTGTGACAGAACATACCTCTTTCTTTCCAAACTTTGTGCTACTCCTCAATTGATTACCCGATTCCAAAAAATATCGAGCAGTGCCAAAGAAAGAAGGCTTACCACCATTCCTCAGTTGAAAGCCTTTGATATCACCACTACATACATGACAAGATAACTTACCCTTAGTCGACCATCCACTTAACATCACAAGTGCTGGAAAGTCGCTAATAGTCCACATTAGTACAGCCCTCATCTGAAAATTTGTACGTGATGACCTATCATATGTTTCCACTCCTCTATGCCATAATAGCTTCAATTCATCAATTAACGGTTGGAGGTAAATATGTAGGTCTTTTGTAGGATCATTAGGACCGGGAACAATGAGAGGCATGAACATATATGGAGCTTTCATGCACATAGATGGTGGAAGGTTGTAAACAACCACCACAACGGGCCATACGGTATAATCCCTGGCAAGTGGATCACGAAATGGGTCAAATCCATCACTAGAAAGGCCAAGTCTGATATTTCGTGCCTCTTTTGTAAATCTCGAAAATCTAGCATCAAATGTTTTCCATTCATCTCCAACTGCCGGGTGAGATAACTGACCATCAACTATGACCCTATCATGGTGCCACGTCATACAATTAGCAGTTTTCTTAGACATGTACAAACGTTGTAGTTTCGGTATAAGTGGAAAGTATCGCAAAATTATTCTTGGAATCAGCTTCTTTTGGTTATCCTTTCGGTCCTTATATCGACCTTTGTGACATATGTCACAACATGTCTTTTTACTATTTTTCTTGTAAAATAACATGCAATCATTCTCGCAAGCATCAATCTTTTCATATCCCATATTCAAACCACTTATCATCTTTTTCACATCATAATATGTCTCAGGTAGATTGTGTTTCTCCGGAAATACTGACCCAATAAGTTCAAGTAACTCATCAAAGCCCTTGTTACTACAACCATGCTTATTCTTGAAATATAACAACCTATTTACGAATGACAAAGTGGTAGAACTTGGACAATTTGGATAAAGAGGTTTAGAAGCACCGTCTAACATCTCATAAAAAAATTTTGCTGTTGCATTCGGTTCCTCCTCACCATTCCCGAAATTTCCATGTGCATCCGCAAAGTCTTGAAGCATTTCACGTACATCATACATATCATCATCTCTAGGATCATTATTACCCAAACTAGTCTCGGCTTCAACCCCGGACCTACGCTTTTCGCCATGAAAAACCCATTTAGTATATGACTCCATAATGCCATGTCGATACAAATCATAAGTTACATTATCGGGTAATTTACGCCATGTATTTCCACACTCATTATATGGGCATCTTATCCTCCCCATTGAATCAACTTCCCCTTTCATAGAAAAATTGATGAAATTTTGTACACCATGTTTGTACTCCTCGGTTATATTATTCCTTGCATCAAACCTACGATGCATCCAACTTCGATCGGATGTCATCTACAATTATCATATTTTGATTAATTAGTTATTATAGATAAGAACTAACATCAATAAATAACTTAATTAAATTAATATTTCATTAGTATGATTAATACAATCATTATATAACTCAATGTCTTCTGATTATTTTAACATACTAAAAACAAGTAATAATCACACTAATTTAGCCACAATTGACAATATTAACACAATTGACATATAAAAAAATTAACTATATTAACACAATTGACATATATGAATACAAGAATTACAAGTATATGTATGAAAAATGTGAAAGAATACTTACTTGGGCATGAATGCTTTTAAAATTGAAGATTAAGAAATTAAAGGAGATAGGAAAAATGGTGAAAGAAGAAAAAGGGGGCCACTGGAAAGAAAGGATACTGACACCAGGGTTTCTAAATGTGTTACCCAAATACAACAGGAAACGGTTGAAAACGAACATCGGGTATATTGAACCAGATACGGTTGAAAACGAACATCAGGTATATCCAACCAGATACGGTTGAACTTAAAATCCGCTGAATTTATTCATTTTGGTGGGAACTTTCCCGCGAACAAAAAAATTGTTCATACTAAATTCAACCGGAAATCGTTGAATAAGATTTCCGTTGATTTTATCCGGTTGAATTTATTTTTGGTGGGAACTTTCCCGCTCACCCAAAAATTGGTTGTTCTAAATTCAACCGATTTTGGTTGACTATAAAGCAGTTGAATTTATTTGGTTGAATTTAACTTTGGGGGGGGGGGATTTCCCGCCCGGTGAAAAGTTGGGAACACTAAATTCAACGGGTTCTGGTTGAATTTAAAACCGGTTGAATTTAGTCGGTTGAATTTAGTGACGGTTGAATTTGAGCGCAGGTCAAACGTCTAACAACGTTGAATTCAAATTCAACCATATACGGTTGAGTTTATGTTCGGTTGAATTTAACCCCATTTTCTAGTAGTGATTAGTGTTAGAATATAAAATTTAAAGTGCTGAAAAAGGTCTTCATATAGTAATTTAAGATTTTAGATTTACTATTTTCTTAATATGATGTGCTGATGAGAGATTATGTTAGCCTTCCTGACACCTCAATATTCACATAATATATCAGGGACATGAAAATAAAGTTAATTATATTAGAAAAAGATGGAGTCCCATTAATAATTTCAACACATAAATGAGCTATCATAGATTATAACAAAATGTAAAGAAAGTGTAACATAAGAGTCTTGCTGTCCAAAATTATGTGTTCATTAAATTATCTCAGAACCGGGATGTGGGAGGTGTATTTACTGTTTACAAACACATGTATATGTATGAAGATAGGAGACAACCTGTGATTTCCCAGTCCTCATAAAAATTATTATGGCCACATGATTTATAACGCCAGTGTCATAACTTAGAATAACCAAGATTTTATTTGTTAACGGGTGACTGAGTACTGAATAACTTCTGATGGTTCCACTGCGTTGCATCTAAAAAATGTTTGTGGATCATTGCATGCCATATATACAAAAATTTGAGATGAAGCAAGAATCGAATATCCTAAACTCAAGACAACAAGCGAGAGCCTCTTTAACACTTTGAGCAGCACTAAATTCAAGAATTATCCATGTTTTATTTTAAAATAAATATATACTTCCTCCGTCCCTTTGATTTTTTATGATCAAAATGACCCAATTTTGACCAAAAATTTCATATAGTATACCATCAAGAAAATTCATAAAAGTTATATCATTATAAAGTACATGGAATCTATTTTAATATGCATTTTTACGTTTTTTAAAATAATGAAAGATTGATATTTAATTTACGGTCAAAGTTGGGTCAATTTAATCACAAAAAATTAAACATGACAAATAAATTTGGATGGAGGTAGTAGTTTTTACTCTACTTAAAGTTGGCCATATATATCAGTGATTATTGTTTAGGCATAAAAATTTTATGCTGATCTGACTTTCAAAAGGGTGGAGTAAGATGGTTCAAAAGAATGTCTAAAGTATCTCAAATAAAAAACTTACAAGTTTTAAAGAACTGAACTCAGGCATTTAATTAGATCCAAAATTAATGTCAACTAATTTGTAGTCCAGATCGTTAATAAGAACACGTAATAATTCTATACTAACAAAATCCTGGAAGAGATCTTAGTAGGTATCGATACTTAATATTTCAATTAGTTATAGCTGCGGCTAGATAACCGATGAATAAAATAATATTTTACTTAATGAGATGTCGTCCCATGCTTTATGCATGCAAACTATACTTATATAGTTATATAATATAAAATAGAGAAATGTTAAAGGCTCAAAAATTGTTCTCAGATGTTAACTTGTCAACATATTATTGATTATTCTATCATTTATGGTAGCGTTAAAGAGGTTTTTTGCTAAATTACGAGCGCTCACGAAAGTTGAACCGTTAATTTTTTGAAGAGCAAAAACTTAATCACTGCACCACCTGTACCAACAATTTGTCAACGTCTACAAAAGTTGTGGACGGCTGTTAATTTGTCCGTGCATTTGAATTCCTGTAATGGAAGCATTTTATATTGGAATTAAAACGTGCGGCGGTTCGATTGAACATATTATATACTCACCACACAATATTCTAAGCAATCACACACACATGATTCACGACTTATACAATTATGGGTGTGTGTATGTTGGACATATATAATACGTGTACTTATCATGTACACACATTCAGAAGGATATCTATTTATAAATCTATGAATATATAGTTGTTGTACTTCTTATTCTTACTAGTTTGAAGGAGCTAGCAAAATGGGAAGGAAACCTTGCTGCTCAAAAGTTGGGATGAAAACCGGAGCATGGACGGCGGCTGAAGATAAAATTCTTACCGATTACATTCTTCTTCACGGTGAAGGCCGATGGCGCAATCTTCCCAAAACTGCAGGTATTATAGCTGGCCACTTCCATAACAATAAAGTTTCGTCTAATGAAGGGCAGCCAAGAAATGGTTGCTGTAGTTCCCCTAATATGTCTCTGTTCATATATACTCCTCCTTCCCTAAATACGTTTTTTATTTATACTGTACATGTTTGCCAATATATATTTTTAATTTTCAATATCTTTAATTTCGTATTAGTATTAAATATAAAAATTTCATTGTATTAAAGTACTCATAAATACGAATCCAACAAAATCACTCGTGAACTTATAGGTTAGATGTAAATTAGTAGTAAATCACGTATCATGAATAGTGTACAAAGTCAAAATATGAAATATTTTTTGGGACAGAGGAAGTATATTTTATGCAGAATAAAAAACCCAAAATAGCATATTTAAAGTAATTTAGACTTTAATTATCATAAATAATGAGTCAATTTGAAATTCTAGTTCCGCTACTGTCTCTCTCTACATATATATTTTATGCAGAATTACAAAAACCTAAAATGGATGCAGGATTAAAGAGATGCGGGAAGAGTTGCAGATTGAGATGGTTGAATTATTTGAGACCCGATATTAAGAGAGGTAACATCTCCAATGATGAAGAAGACCTCATCATTCGCCTTCACAAGCTCCTCGGTAACAGGTAGGTCAATATATGTTAACATTATACTCTTGTTCCTTTATAGTAATTTTTAGGGGACTGAACAAAGAATTTAGCGTTGAACTGTTTCTGACAGATGGTCTCTAATAGCTGGTAGGCTCCCTGGACGAACAGATAATGAAATTAAGAATTACTGGAACACAACTTTAAAGAAAAAGGCTTGTGGTAATCACAAATCTCCTGCTTCTTCTTCGAAAGCCCCAGCTAAACAATGCAACAATATAAAGATCAAGAAAAATCTTGAGAAAGCTGAATCAACTCAGCAAAATGTGGAGTCCAATGTATCAAATGTTAAGGCTTTAAACTGCAGTAATCAGTTACCAGTTGATCCAAACGAAAGTAGTTCAGATACTAGCATGGAGCCACTAGTCGAAAAAACATCAACTCTGAAGGATGAAAATATTAATCAACCAGTTCCAGACCTTGTGCCTGATGTTGACTCGAGTGACATTTACTTAAAGGAGCTTCTTGATTTTGATTTCTCGGGTTTATTAGGCACTGAGTATAGGGATTATGAGATGGAAGAGTTTTGGAGGGTAGATGAGCAAAATTTGTATTTTGACACTGATAACCTTAACTTTGCAGACTGTATCGGAGATTGGTTAGTCTAGTGTTTCGAAAGTGTACAAAAATGCTTTCATTATCAGTCGCTGAATACTATTACTGTTCCTTCATCCCGCTATATAAATGCATGCTTCTCACTAATCCTGGTACAAAAACTCTACAAAGTATAATTTCCATAAACTAATGTTATTTTCTGATCGGTGTTGACATAATAGATATATAAAATCTTCTAAATTATAAAAAAAATTCAAAATTTTGCAGTTCCAAACTTCATATTTTTGAGGCATGATTAGCAGCTGTACAATATTTTATTATTGCAGATATATATATTTGTTTATTAACAATTTAATGGTTTAAATATGAAGAGTTAGGTTCAGTGGAGACCAACTTTACTTGGAGTCCTTGAATCTTGTTATGTAAATCTATTTTACACCAAACTTTCAAATAAACTAACAAAAACAATCTACTGTAAGTATATTAAGTACCATTTGGAAATTAAAAAAGGTCATGCACACTATCTCAATTCTGTACTCATTTAAAAAAACATACCGAGGACAAATTATGCATTTACACATGTAAATATATTAATTTTTTTCTTTGAATTATTAAAATGCAAGACACTTTGAATTCTTATAATGCAGAACATTAAGCTGGTCATCCAAATTATTCTTAAAGGTCATAGAGCACTAGTAGTAAGAGCATGATATTAACTGATTGTGTTGGATATTCTTACTCGTAATGAGGCTATAGAGTACTACCTGCATCATGATATTAACTGATTGTGTGGGATATTCTTTTATACTAGTACACAGCTAGAATGGAATAAAAAAATATGATTTTTTTTATTTGAATACAGTAAAAAAAAATACTACTTGTTAAATATAAAAAAATATTTAATTATATCATAATTATATTGAAAAGTGCCTAACTAAAACAAAGAAATAAATAGTGCATGACACATGAAATTGTCATCATTCATTTTTTTACAACTTATATCATATTTATAATTTCTATTTTATATTTAAGATTGAGTTAAACTACATAAAACGTAAAACGTAAGTTAATAATATTGTAGAGATTCCATTTTATATTTTTATGATGCTTATATTGTTATTGTTCTTTTAGTTTTTAATCTTTTTAAAAAATTATACATTGCAACGTAAAAGTAATTTCAATTCTTTTTAATCTTATGCATAATTTTTTTAAATGATTTTTAGTGATCTTGCACTAGATTACTAAAATATAAATAACAATAATGACTTTTTTTAATCAAAAATGATGACTTTATTTGTGCTAACCTAAAAATCATTAAAATGAAAATAAAAAATTATGACACTAGCGTAACAAAGATTCTTTTATAGTGCACAACAATTTTTTTATGCATGTACAAAGTTGTACAGGACATTGTGTTTCTAGTGCACAACAATTTTTTTTGGCAGAACAAATGAAAACTGATATATGATTGTGTTTTTTTGTTTTGTTTTAGTGATTATAATGGTGAAAAATGAGTTATTACAGTTATAAGCATGTGTTTAAGGTTAATCTACATTGTTCATTTATTTGAATCCAAAAACCTGGGATGGTGTCTTCGTCTCTAATTTATTAGCAGTCTTCATAAAACTTCATTCTATATATGAATGTATACTACTCTTTTCGTCCCTATTTATATGTTCATTTTGTAAGAGTTAGAGCAATCTAAGAGCCTTTTCAATGACCTCCTTTAGTTTAAATTTGAGGAAATTGAAATAAGAATCATCTTTAATAGACTCATTATCCCTCTTTAAAATGCTAGGAGTGGTTAAATCCCTCTTCACTAGTGAGGAGACTCTCCGGTCTCCTTTTTCAGCTTTATATTAAATTTATATTCAAATGCCTACATTTTTAGATTGACATGTAATATAATATAGATAAATTGATAGATAAAGAGTAATACTAAGGAGCCTTGTTGGAAAAAAAATAATAATTTCAGATCTTAAATGACTAGGAGTGAATATAATAATATTTTTTATGAGGAGAATGTTAATTTACTTTTGGAGTTGATCTTAAATTAAACAATTTTGTACTTAATATTAAAAAATCTTGATTAATTATTTTTCGAATTTAAAAGTTACATTTTAAAATAGACTAAATATACTTTTCAATGATATATTTTTTTTTTATTTTCATCAATTATATAATAGTTGTAAATTTTGTTCAAAGTTTGATCGAATGGTCAAAAGTCAAAATGGACATATAGAAGCGGAGGGAATATAAATTATGCATCTATATGACCTGTTTAAATTCGATATTAATTATAACTATTTCCAGAACATGTACTCGATATTTAATTTGTTGGAATGAATGAAAATAAACAACATAAACTAGAGTTCAAAGGCTCTATTTTCAGAAGGAAGGGTTTAACCTATGTCCCTGTCCTTCACCATTTATATCTTAACAAAAATTGCACTCACACCATCTATACTATTATATTAAATATAAAATATTAAAAATTTGGTTATTGGTTATTAATCACTCAATCCAGAACTATCAGATCAAATCGACAAGAACCGTTAGATTTATTCTTAAAAATTAGCATTATTTAAAAGATATAAGGTTCAAATCCTTTCTTTAACAGGTATAAGGTATTAAAATTATAATTTACAATATATAATAATAAAAACAATCATGCTTCGCGTATATAGTAGTTATCTTTAAATTTCATCTCCAAATTTCGAAACAAAATGGACATATAATAGAAACAAAGGGAATATAAATTATGCATCTATATGGCCTGTTTAAATTCGATATTAATTATAACTATTTCCACAACATGTACTCGATATTTAATTTGTTGGAATGAATGAAAATAAACAAAATAAACTAGAGTTCAAACGCTCTAGATTCAGAAGGAAGGGTCTAACGTATGTTCCTGTCCTTCACCATTTATATCTTAACAAAAGATTGAACTCACCCCATCTATACTATTATATTAAATATAAAATATTAAAAATTTGGTTATTGATCATTGATCACTCAATCCCAGATCAAATCGATGAGAACTGTTCGATTTATTCTTAAAAATTAGCATTATTTTAAAGATATAAGGTTCAAATCCTTTCTTTAACATGTATAAGGTATTAAAATTAGAATTTATAATATGTAATGATAAAAACAATCATGCTTCGCGTTATATAATAGTTATCTTTAAATTTCATCTCCAAATTTCGGGGTGAAGGACAAATTTAGCATATTTTTACACAAAATTAACAAAAATGACCAATTTCTGAAAAATTGGTGAAATTTAGCTTATGGAATACCCCTGTGGAGTATTCACTTTATATGAGATACCCAACTATGAGTGAGATATGGGATACCCAACTGATAGTGGAGTATTCAATCGGCTAAAATTGACAACTTTTTTCAGAATGACTATTTTGGTTAATTTTTTCAAAAATTAGCTATTTTTGTCATTTTTTCCAAATTTGGTTATTACCCCTTATATACTAGTTATCTTTAAAGAATGCCTTGCGGACCACATGCCGCACCGGCTGGTCCAAAGTTATATAAATAATGCGTGTGGATTACTGCGGCTCTTCGCTGCTGGCTAGATAAATAAATTCAGCCAACTTGACATATACAAGGTCCCAGAAATTAAAGTTGTGATATTAATGGTTTGCCCCCTCCATTAATTTCTGACCAGAAAGGTATGCCGACATCCAAAAATTCTTGATTAGATTCAAATGTATCACTACTAGCTTAACAGTACTAGCTAGCTTAACCGTGTGATGTATGTCGATAATTTTTTATATGCCATGAGTTGATAAAAATTATACATAACACATATATTTACAAAAAAATTAACAGTGTTTATTAAATTGGTAGTATACGAACTATAAGTAAAGAAAATTTAAATAAAATCCTCCTTATGCATATTATATAACAAACCTATAATTTGATATTTTTTATTTAAAAAATTTAAATTTAAAAAAGAATAATATTACTAATTGAGATGTATATTATCATTGTTATTTGTACGCATGTCTACTAAAATATAATTTTTTAATTTAAACAATAAGCTTTATCTCGGTCAATAATAGAGGAATCGCATTTACTTTTATTTTAATTTTTTTATCACGAGATATATTATACTGATCAAATTCAATTAATAATATTTGATTGATTTTAATTTTTTTAAAGCCGGATAAAAATATATTTTTGTTTAACTCGGATGAATATTTTATTTTATTTTAACTAGTGAAATTTTATTTTATTTTTAATTATGTTTTATCGTGAATTAGTTTTATAGTTTTTTAACCTGTATGAAGAGTATAAATTATTTGATTTTAGCCTGATTCCGATTGATGAATTACCACTTCAATATATTATACTTTAGCCGAATCAATAATAATTATTATTTTATTTTAGGTTTAAATCCATTACACCAACTAAATTCAACTAATAATATTTAGTTTATTTTAAATTTATTTTTACATTGACCATTTAATGATGACGAAAAACATATATTATTTTATCTTATTTCAATGTCATTACACTGGCAAACAAATTGTCTCTATTTAAGTTTTGCAAAAAAGTATCAAGAATAACACAGATACAAAAATAATTTCGTGTATTATATAACCCAAGCGCTATAAATCCCAAATACGGTACCGACTAACCGAGTACCAAATTTTTAATGTTTCAGCGTGTAATGCACATTTTATTTTTTATTTAACAATGTTCATTAATTGGAAATTTACCTAGTTTCATTTGATTTTATTTCGGCTTTATCTTGAGTTCTATAAATCAGATTTTGACGAATTTACAGCTCACGGGAAGCTCATGAAGTACTGTTTAATTCAGTGACGGTTAAAAAATTTTGTCCAAAAAATGTTATCTAAAATTTGAAGAACAAAAATTTATGATGAATTTTTTATTGTAATTCTATTCCGCTTGTGATACCTACTTTTTTGGTTTAAATCATTGAAAGAGTAGGAAATTCAATTTAAATTAAAATTCTTACTTATTATTGGTTATAAAATATTTCTTTATTTTAGATTCAATAACTACAATTAATTTGTTTAAAGATTTAACGGTTCATATTAAATTGGTAGTACATAAACCATAACTACAAAAAATTTGGATAAGATCCGCATAGTATATAATAAGGATATAATTCATTTTTCACCCTTTTTCTTTAACCTGACAGATATTATTATAATTCTTTAATTATAGTTACACAATGCTACACGTTATATTATACAACAATAATATAATTGTTATGGGTAAAAAATTAGGGTGTATTTAATGTCAGGTTTCGTGAGCTTCAAGACTCTTATTTGACTGCTCTCGTGTTTCGTGACTCAATCTGCCTTCACAAGATGCCTACCTACCTTGCTGTGTGGTAAGAATCAAGTCAAAAACATAGTTCTTGATTTGTAGGGTGAGACCCTTATATAGGCATGAGATGCCTTAAATTAGATTAGGGATAGCAGACTTGGTGGACAAGTTTCAGACTTAGAGTGAACTTTGGAGTTCTAGAATACAGGAAATTGATTCCTTGTCCATGAGGTTTCTTGGAGGCCAATCTCCAAGCAATTGTACCCTTATTTGGATTTTATTTGTCAGTTATTTTTACCCATATTAATTAATTACGAAATTAATTAATATTCAAGGTTTTGGACCCCTTTAAATAAGCTTTATTTGCAGCCCAAACCGAGTATAATTAATGCATTATTAATTATAAAATCAGGGTTTATTTTATCCCCTATCATTTGCCCCCCAACTTCTGAGAAATCGTACAAGATTTAGTAGAAATTAAGTTCATTTATTCCCTTACAAGTTCATATATAGTAACCAGGAGTTTTTACCCGTTTCGTATGATTCGAGTTTTAATTTATTTTTTTAATCAAATTTATTATTAATAATTAAAGAATTAGTGTGAATTGTTAGTATAATTTTTTTTAAATAATTATTATATTAATATAATATAATATATGTTCTTTCGAAAGAAAATTGTTATTTGGGCTGAATTGGAAAAAAGAGTTTTGTTTTATAATATATTACTCCCTGTCCCATTTCCTATTCAAAATATGTATTCAAAAATGTTAATATGATTAACACTTTTTATGCGTGAATTGAGTTATAAAAAAAAATAATTTAAACATGATTACCATTAATAATACAAATATAACATAAAAGGTTAGAATAAAATTTACTATAATTTACAAATAATTTTTTTAAGTATAACTATACATTTTATTGAATAATTTTATATTACACAATTTTAAATTTTATTGTAAATAAATCTTGAAATTTTTATAAATCTAAAGACTACTCTACATTATACTAGCCTCTCAAAATAACACGAAAAATTCTAAAGATTGCATAGTTTCTTTATATTACATGTTATTATTTACCTGGTAACTGGTATAAACAGGTACATGTGAGATTAGAAAAGAGTTGCTGCATAAGTGTAGAGTAACCGGGGTTAAGGGCTCAAGTTTTAATTATCCCCACAATCTGCTGCACTTTCTCCAAGACAAATGTACTTATACAGAGTAAATGAATTTTCAGTGGTGAAGTTCGGAATAATTGAAACTTGATTACTCCTGTCGCTAACATTTTAAATGAATAAAATTAATTTACTGGTGGTGAAATTAAAAGTGCAACCACCTCCATATTAGAGCTCATTTTAACCTTTCACAACAATAGTTCAGCCAGAGGAGCAAGGGAGCATAAATAAGTATTCATATAAAAAAAAACTAGGGAGCATAAATAAGTATCATATGTAAAAAACTTCCTTTATAATTAATGTTTTAATTCAAGGGTGATATTTTTTCCTGATAAAGTTATGTATCCCGAGGTTAGAAAGGAGGGTTGGAGCATCTCCATAAGAACTCCTTATCTCTATTCTAAATATGATATATGATATTGACTCTTAGTGAGTTAATATCTGTTATATTCCAACAATAATCTTTATATGAACTCTTAATTAATTTTTTATTACTAAATTGAATTTGATTTCATATAGGACAAAAGATAGTAGAGAGAAAAAAATTATTTTCATATATATATAATTTAAAATTATTTAAAAGAGGAAAATAAGCTCTTAAAAGTGAGAAAAGAGAAAAAACTCTTAGAGTATCTTCAATAGTCTCTTAGGCCACTCTTCAAATATATTATATAATAGTGACTCTAAATAACTTAATGTGTATTCACCTTCAACAACACTCTTTATATTCACTCTTTAAATAATATTTTAATATTAAAATATCTTTATTTAATAGGAGTACAATACAAAGTGGGGAGAAAAAGTGGGTGGTTGAATTATTTTATAATAAAATATAGGTTAAGAGCAAGTGGTTGGCTCTTAAAATAGAGGAGAAAGAGGAGACTCTTAAGGTTTTAAAGAGCCTCTAACAGCAAGTCCAACAGTATACTAGTAACTTCTTTATAAATAATATAAAATATTGGCTCTTAGTAATTTTAGGATATGATTTTATATTTTAACTCCAACAATGATCCCAATACTCCTTCCTTATTATTATTATATTAATAAATTTGAAAAGATATGGACAAAAAATGAAAGAAAAAGAGAGAAAGGTAAAAAGTAGAGAGAAAAGTGAATTTTTTATTAATAAAAGTGTTATAAGGGAGCACTAGAAGTTCCTTAAAGATAAATAATTAATCTCATGTCTTAGTGACTTGAAGCACTAAGACACTGTTGGAGTGACATTTTTTGACAAAATCCTTATAATTGAACTTAAGAGCTCATATAAGGGAGTTGTTGGACTTGCTCTAAAAGTCTCTTGTAGCTCCAATTTTGACAATAATCTTTATTTTTACACTTAAGAGCTTGTTGGAGATGCTCTTATGGCCTGTCTGGTAACTTGGAATTCATTTTAAATTCCGAATTTGGCCAAATATCTTGTTTGGGAACTTTTTAGAATTTGGATTTGGATTTGACCAAATCCAAGTAAACAAAAAAAGGCCCAAATATTAGAATTTCAAATTACAACCCAAACCACGTAATTTCAATTACGTAATTTCAAATGACAAAACATTATCTTAGGTCGTGACCAAATCACTTACCTCCCTTCTCTCGTCTATACACACGCATAAACATCCAGTATCCATCCCTCTCTCTCCGATTTTATTGATTTTGCTCAGAGCAAAGGTGCGATTCTCTCTCTCTCTCCCTCTCTCCCTCTCTCCCTCTCTCCCTCCCTTCCCCCCTCTCCCTTCCCCGTTCACTCTCTCTCCCTGTTTTTCTCCTTGTATATGTGTGTATATATGTCAATCAACTCTATGTTATATTAGCTCTATGTACTCTCTACGCGGACATTAGCACCTCTATCTTGATTTTTATTGTTCATATTTGATATTTGATATTTGATATTTGAATATTCTAATTATTGGTCTGAATTTTTTGAATTAAAGATATGAACATCATTGTCTTTAATTTAATTTGGAGATTTGAACATTATAATAGAGAACAATACATGTTCGAATTAAAGATATTTCATTTGTCTTGAGTTTTTGTTGTTGTTTTTCGTATTTGTTATATATGTGTGTGCATACTTGTTTTATAGTAATTTAGTCGTTATTAACAATACGTGTAAAATAATCAGTATAGTACAATGTCCGATGAAGTGAGTTCTCGAGATTTACGAAAATGTTTGAGGGATATTAATGAAGATATGAAGTTGGTTACAATAGTTGCAAGTTTTATTGTAGTAGTAGCGACAACATCATATGGTCAAATGTATAGGGTGAAGGAGGTGACGTGGAATGAGTGTGAACACTCTTAATTTAGAGGTACATGGATGAACACTTTAAAAAATGAAACGAAGTGCCGAGAGCAACTACGTCTTGACATAGGTTGTTCTGACAAATTGTGTCATCTTTTACAATCTAAAGGGGGACTAGTTACTACTAGGAATGTCACAGTGAAAGAAGTTGTGGCCAATTTCTTCATGTTCTTGCACATGCTTTGAAAATTAGAACAGTACAAGCTCTCATTGCACGTTCCGGAGAAACCGTGAGCCGTCAATTTAATGTAGTACTCGAATCTGTTTTAAAACTTGGAGATTATTATATCAAGAGAGTGGATCATACTACTAATTATGCACATGACAATAAATGGAAGTGGTTTGTGGTATATTTATGATACACTTGTGTGTTGAATTCTTATGGGTACCGTCATTGACATATAGAATATGTGTAGGGTGTTGTAGGAGCTCTTGATGGGACACACATCAAAATGACAGTCCCTATTAACGATCGAGCAAGATATCGAGATAGGAAGGGGGATACTAGCAATAATGTTCTGGCCACATATGGTCCAAATCTTCGTTTCACATATGTGTTGCTTGGTTGGGAAGGATCTGCATCAGATCCTCGGGTTCTTCGTGATGCTCTTCGAAGACCTAATGGTTTAAGAGTGCCTAGAAGTAAAAGTTATCATATTAGAATTTTAGTAGTTAGTTTTGGAAACTTAAAAGTATAAAGCTAATAATTACATAATGTGTGCAAATAAGTACTTTATCGTGGATTTGGGATATACTAATTGTGAAGGTTTTTTTAACTCCTTATAAGAAAACTAGATACCATTTGAATTTGTGGCGAGGGAACACTCCAACAAATTATATGAAATTTTTTAACTTTGAGGCACTCATCCGCTCGAAATTCGATTGAAAGGGTATTTGGGTTGTTAAAGAAACGTTGGAGTACACTTAAATATGCAAGCTTCTTTTCAAAAAAATTCAAATTCGTATCATTAATGTTTATTTCATTTTTCATAACTTTTTAAGGGAAGAAAATATGGAAGAAATAACATATTTGTAAGAGGTAGAACAAGAGCTAGAAATTATGGAAGGAATTGATGTGGAAGATGAAGAGAATGATTTGATTTCAACCGCTCGATCTACGAACGAATGGACCAAATTTAGAGATCAAGTGGCGATTAAGAGCCATTAAGAGGTCCTTAAAACAAAAGAAATCATTTTCCTCCTCAAGTTGCAAGTTAAAAACCAAGTTAAGAGACTATTGAAGATACTCAAAAACCACTTATATCGGTAACCCCTACCATATAAAAATGTCTTCTCAATGTTCAAATAACTGCACTTTTAGTTTTGTCAAAAGAAAACTAAAAATTAAGTAAAAAATAGATTCTTGATTTTTATGTACAAAATTCACCACTGTTTCATTGCCCAAATGCTACTGTTAGTAGTAATTTCGGACTTAATTGCAAGTTGTTCCGCCTAGGTATGAATAAGAAAATTTTATAAAAATGAAATAATATCTTTTCAAATTCCCTCAACTAATTAAGCTATCTAAATTTTCGATAATAATAAAATGTATGCACATATATGGTACATGTTTTCTCATCCTCGACCTGCTTGCAGATTCACGATTAGACTGCTTTCGCTGCTTCTGCCTCTCTAGAAGAATTATCAATTTAGTGAAACATTTATAATGTTAATATGTGCAAGATCAACATGTTAGATTATGTAGAAATTAATAAATTAAGCAAATAAAACATTATATTTATGAACATCAGGAGCAGTCACCAGTGACATCTCACAAGGTATCACTTTAATTCAAATAACTAGTTTATCCTTAATAGTTAATAGTTGTACAATATTACTGACTTCAAAACTCTTGTCATAATTAAACGATTTCTCCTTTCCTTCCACCTCATCCATGTGGTCATTAATAAAATTACAAAAATCAATACTTCCTCCGTCCTGGTGGGTTGTTTACATTGGGGATGGGGGATCGGCAGACACATTAAGGCTTCCGTAAAATATGATTCCCTAAATAATTTTAAATATTTTTTTCTTTTAAATAAAAATATAATGTTTAAACTTATATACAGAAAAAAAAATTATAAAATTATATTTTATAATAGCCTTAAAGTGCGTTTCAAGTATGAGGCAAAAGCAAATAAAGAATCAGGTGGCACAGCGATATTACTCGAGAAGTTGATGTAGATGTTTTTTATCCGGATACAAAAGCCAAAAATGATTATTAGCAGAGATAACAATGACCAAACCAATTAGCTAACGCTACTCAATAGCCTAAACAAACTTGTGGCTGGATTGCTCCAGTCAATGTAATCCATTGCCCTAAAATGAAAAAATTATTTGAAAACTATAACGCCTACTCATATTGAGATGTTACTTCAAAGCCTAATTTATAAAAAAAAATATTAAATTCTTAGTAAAAATATACCATTATACAACCTCCTAATATGATATGATGTCAACATTAAATCTGCAAAAAATTTAAAACTTGACTTATGACTTCTATCAAACACGTAAAAAATATAAAAATAATTTAACAACAACATAGTTTGTAATTAAGTACTCGAGCAACTAATACCTACACTTCTTTGACATGACCACTAAAAAGAAAACATCAGGGGGGACTCTCACCTGATGTTAAAAGCTTCGGCCCGTACGGGTTAAAAGACCGAAAAAACCCGGTTATATTCTGATTATTTTAATACATTTTCTTATATATTTATAAATTCACATTTACTATAAATATAAATAATACTTTAAACACACGTATATATATACATATTTGTGAATAATAATATTATTTATATATTTCGTTGCATAAATAATGAAGTAAGATATAATAAATACACTATATATATTTGGATATCATTGTTATCATAACAATGATAAAACGTATTATTCTATAAACATATTTATTTTTTGCCAACTTAAAAGTTTTCAACGAAATAATGTTTTCATAAAATATTCCATGTAAACTAATATATTTTTACGATAATCTAGTTGCTAACATATGTATTCTTCGGAATTTCTAATAATACTCGATCCGATTTAAATTAGAAAAAAGCCCGGCCCGATCCGATCCGGCCCGAAAAAAAGCCCGGTTAGGCTGGCCTCGAGGGTCCAAACGGGCTCTGACATTTTCGGAAAGCCCGGTCCGACCTGATCCGGTCAAAGTCAAAGCCCGAAAAGCTCGACCCGGTTAAAGCCAGGGCTTTTTAAGGCCCAATCAAAACCCGATCCGATGGACCTTTTGTGCATGTCTAGGTGAGGTTGGTTGGAGAATCCAGTTTGATTTGGAGAATTATCTTGCCGTTTCTAATTTGGGTACTAATTAAAATAACTACTTGCCTTTATCAATAGCACACTCCTACTTCTAGTATAATTAGTAGTATATTAGTATCAGTGTTCTAAAAATCGGTTTAAGCGACCGTCTAGGCGCTAGGCGGTAGTAAAACGCTCCGACTCGGATTTAGGCGGTGATTTAGGCGCTTTTTCAAAAAATCGGGTCAAAATCCAGATTAGGCGGACTATGCGGTCAAAAATCAGTCCTAGGCGGAAAATAATTAAAAAAAATATTTTTTTACCTTTTAATAATTTAATTCATTAATTTCATAATTTCACACAATATAATGTCAATTTCTAATATAAAGTATTGGTAATAAGTAACAAGTAATCAAATATATTTACTTTCTTACTTAAAATATAAAATTAACATATTATAATTAATTTAAAAGTGTGAATTAAAATATAGTTAATATTGTAAACTCAATAATTAGTACATAACGCATGTCAAATGTGTAGATATTGTTTAATATCATTTTAATTTTTTTTTTAAATAAATATTTGACATATTGATCATTATATAATTATAAAAATTAAAAATAATATTTATATTCTTCCGATTAATGTTCCGATTAATCAGTCCGATTAATCTCCGACGTGCCGATTAATCTCTCGAAGGTATCCTTACCGCCCTGGCACGCCTAGCGATTTCTGGAACACTGATTAGTATGTATTACCGAATCCTATCGCAAAACAATAATTAAGATAATACTCACTCCGTCCCTAAAAACGTTTCCTCTTTGTGTTGGACACGTTTGCTAATGCATACTTTTGATTGTTAATATTTTATTATCGTATTAATATTAAATATAAAAAATTCATTGTATTAAAGTATCCATAAATACGAATCTAACAAAATCACTCATGAATATGTGTGATCTTATAAATTAGACATAAATTAGTAGTCAATCGATTATCATGAACAGTACATAAAGTTAAAATGGAAAAAACAATTCTGGACGGAGAGAGTAATAATTTAGGTAGCATAGAGTCATAAACATCCACTTGTATATTATTCTTGCGTCAAAATATTTATTAAAGACTACACGTGTAAACATCTTGCAACAAATATTAGGCCATCAAAAGTTAAACCGCTGAAAGTATATAGTCTGATTTTATGCTTTATTTACAAATGCATGACCATTGAAAGGCTTGTTCTTCAAAATATGATATTAGGTAACATGAAATTCTAAATCAATATTTATATATAATATGAGAAGCTGATTGACCTCAATATGGTTAGTTACTTCTGTTTGATTATTGAATTAATATGAATTGATTTTAGAATATACGACGTAGGTTATAAAAGGAAGAAATTATAGTCAAGTACAATAATGTAGCGTTTGGATATCATTATTTATTTTAAATTCAGGAATTCAATTCCTAAATTTGAAATTCAGGATTTTGAATTTCATGATATTGTTTGGTAAGTAATAGAATTTCAAATACTTAATTTGGAAATTATTCAAAAATCAAACAAAATAAAATAAAACAAAATTAATATGAAAGTAACACACTGTGAGCGACACCCTCTGTCGCAGCCTCCAGACTCACAGTCACGACTCACAACCATCTTCATGAAAAATCCGCCTCCCTTCCTCCTTTCTCTCTCTCTCTCAATCTCTCTACCCAAGCCTATCTCTCTCTCACAAAAAACAATCACGCTCCTATATATATATATTTTATAAACATGCGCCCAAAATACTTACATTCTTATATATATATATATAGATTATATACATACAGAATTTATCGTATTGAGTATATTGTTACACTCGTCGGAGTATATTGCCGGAGTTCATGGCGGTGTTTAACCCGTCGTGATTGAGTGATCGTAAATTTAAGAGTGGTGAGAATGATGGAGTAGATCGAGAAACAGCTATGGCATTTGAGATAATTGTAATTTCAAATGATATAAAAAAAAATTGGTATTTCAAATTCTCAGATGTAAACTTTGTTTTAAATAGTCAGGATTTGAGACAAATCCAAATCCAAATTCCTGGTCAATCCAAACATGATATTTGATCCAATCCGTCATTTCAAATGAATTACCTCTATCCAAACGGGCCATAATAGAATTCTAAAATTTGCTTTTGATACTATGTATCGCACCTTTGAAATTAAAAATCTCTTCGCGCTAGCTAATATTTTAAAATCCATAACATTCTTTCGAGTTTAGGATATAATGCTCTCCAGATTAGACAGCTTCTCTTGATACAACTTATATTAGAAAACATGGATCTCTTGATACAACTTATATTAGAGAGATTGTGCAAACTTAGGAAGAGAGGAACATCTGGAAATTCCTGGAAAAAAACAAAATTGATGAGTAAGGATTAAGGAAAATAACATATACAGTTGCAAGAGGAAAGATATGCAACCATTAGTTGCACATTTCAACAATCTAGCACAAACAATATAATGAGACACAACTAATAGTCCAGCAGTACTTTGCGAAAATTAAGAATCCCTTTCCAACGATGTCAAATTAGTGAATAAGTTTAAAAAATGCCTCTAATTGTGCAATCACAACATCTATCAATGTTTGTTCGATCTGTGATAAGTTGATGGAGAGTCGATCGTGATGACTTACAAATGTTGGATTTAAAATATTTATTTAAATTATTATTTCTTCTTGTCTTCTTCTTCAAATCAGTATTTTTTTTCTTCCCCAAATCAGTTATTTATATTTTTTGGGTAATTTTGAGTTGGAATCACAATTGCTGTTTTTTCCCGTTCTTTTTTTCTTGGAATTGGATAGATTTTTGTGGTAAACAAAATTAATTTTTGTTGAAAATTTTTTCTACTGATTTTGGTTTGAACTCTTATACACATGCTCTGTCTCTCTATGATGATACTGGTTTGTTGATATTATTTTTTTCCTTTGTTTCTCTCTCATCTTCCTTCTATCTTTCTCGTGATCTATGATAAGACTAGCCTCAGGCACATTTGTATACCTTCTTCTCTTTTTATTTTAGTTTATTTAGTGCTCTAGGCTTATTGTCCCTTCGCGAGATTGGTTTAGTTTATTTGGCCATTCGAAGGATTTCTTTAGTTTATTTAGTGCCCTGGACACATTGGTCTTTCGCGGGATTGATTTAGTTTATTTGGTGCTCTAGGCACATTGGTTAAGTTTATTTGGTACTCTAGGAACATTGTCCATTCACGGGATTTGATTAGATTTGTAAACAGTTTTTTATTTGGTTGAGGATTGACTATAGTTTGTTGACTTGAATTCGATTATTTGGAGTTTGTTTGAATTTGTTATTGGGCTTAATTTTAGAATTGGATATAGTTTTGATGGTTGCTGATTTATTTTAGTTTTAAAGTTACATTGGTTATTGGATTACATGGATGTTTCTTCTTCTCGGGCTAACTGAATTTCTTATTAATTTTGATTCGGGTTTGAATACAATTGGATTGCTCTATTCTCTTTTATAAGATTTCGATTTTCTAAATTATTCTTACACTTATTTTCACAAATAACAAATCTTTTCACAAATCAACTACCTTGCACAAAAATGTTTTTAAAATATACTAATTTTAAATTATTTATCTAGACGAATTAATATCTAATTTCTAATAAATAAATTAAAAAAAAAATTACGGATTTTATATTCTTCCCTCCTTAAAAGAATTTGGTCCCCAAATTCACATAACATAAATAAATTAAATAAGTCACTAAAGAAAAGAAATCATACCTTAATTGCGATAGTTGTCATTTCCTGTCAGCTGAAACACACGTCCTTTGTCCATCTTGTTATCTGCTTCCTTCCTTGGTGGCAGTGGCGGATTGTGCGGGCAATTCGAAATCTTGTGTCCTACTTCTCCGCAATAAAAACAAGCATCTGTATTCCAACGACAGACTTTGTCAGGATGATTCTTGCCGCACCTCGAACACCTTTCTCGATCACCTTGACCTCCGATGTTATCGTACACGTGTGGTTTCTTGAGTGGTCCCCCTTGAAAAGATTGCCCACCAGTTTGAGTGAACCGCCTCTTATTCCAGCTGCCAGACGCCTTTTCAGATTCTGCTAAGCCTCTCTCGATCACTAATTCCTTGTTGA
The DNA here is from genome assembly GCF_009905375.1 of Apium graveolens. Taxonomy (NCBI): domain Eukaryota; kingdom Viridiplantae; phylum Streptophyta; class Magnoliopsida; order Apiales; family Apiaceae; genus Apium; species Apium graveolens. The sequence goes on from NC_133654.1 coordinate 6,587,582, forward strand.
GGTCAGCCTCGTATGTCTGAAGTTCAAAAGACGCCACAGAGTTCCTGATGTTGCTTCGAAGTCCCTCTTCCAATCTTCGTGCTCGACTGCTCTCATCTGCCACTAAGGTCGACGCGTACTTCGCAAGTATTGTAAATTCTGCTTCGTATTCAATGACGGTTCTGTCTCCTTGCTGAAGCCGAATGAAGTTCCTCTCTTTCTGCAGATGAACTGTTCTAGGAAAGTACTTGTCCTCCAAAGCCTTCTTGAACTTTGCCTATGTATACGGTTCAGGATTTTCTTCAATATTTGTCGTCTCATTCTTCCTCTTCTCCATGACCCACCAGTCGTAAGCGCTTTCTTGAAATTGGTACACAGCTAAGGTCACATTCTGTTGCTCACTGCTCCCAAGAAGTCCGAAGGCCTTTTCCATCTCTTGGATCCACATCTCAACAATAGCCGGGTCTGTAGCTCCATCAAAAGTTGGCGGGTTGAAACGCTTGAACTGAGAGACGATGTTAGGCTTTGGTTGCTGATTTACAAGTACAGCTAGAGTTTCAGCCAGCTGGTCAAAGACGTTTCCTCCTTCATCATTGTTGCCCTGTTGCCATTGTTGTTCTGATTTTCTTTATTTTCTGATTGTTACCATTCTCCCCGTCCATCTTTTCTAAAACCCACAAAACAATTTCTAAACTTATAGTCAATAATCAGAAAGCACAAAAGTCAAACATATCAAATAATCACACAAATAAATATTTAAATCAAATATAATTTCTTAAGACCTATACGATAGTCTACAGGATCGCATCCTAGGGAATGTACTAGTACCATACCTAATACACTCCGAAGAACAGCCTGCTCTTGGTACCAACTGTAACAGCCCGCACTTCCGGACTATTAGTTCTAAATCGAAAACTAAAAATAAAATAGATTCTTACTCGATAATTCAAAATATATAATGAAAGTCAAAGCAGCGGTCAAACTCAATAATCAAAATCATAAAAATAGAGACGCAGCTCCACAAATCCGATATTAATTGTCTAAACAGATAATCAAATTAATTTTTTAAAAAGACATCCTCTATTCTAATTCAAATAGTACGAAACAAAGCAGCACAGATCTCCACATAGTTCTCATTCCTTATTCTAATATAAATCTCACCCAAAGTTTTATATTTTTAAAATTCAGAATTTAAAATAGAACATAGCATATTTTAGAACAGATAAGGACAGAGTAAAACAGAACGAAACGATAATTCTTATAAGTACCACAGTCTTGGTCTACGGCCACACTTTGCCAGTAGCCGGCATCTAATTCTTATTCTTTTTATTTATACCACACTTTGCCAGTGGTCGGCATCTAAAGTTCAATAATTACGCGCACTTAATAGGTATCTAAGTTGCACACTTGTGCGCCTAATAATAATAAGGGTATCTAAGGCTAGTTCCGGAACTATAGCGTAAATTACGAACGGGTTCGAAAACGTAGAGACTGGGTTTCAAAAGATTCTCGTATCTTATTTCTTATACAGTTCGAAACAGAATTCTTATATCTTATACGAAATTCGAAAATCAGAGTATCAAAACTTTTAGGAAAATAAAAGTAAGTTAAAAAGTACTTACCTCACAGTCGACACTTAAAATCCGAAATTATAACACGAACAAATCCTAAAATTTACCAAGCAGAAAATAATTAATTATTAAATTTCTAAACAAATTTTACTCATGCACTATAAACATACAACACAAGCAGACCACATGTATAAAGACTAGACCAAACTTTAATCTTAGAAATTAATTAATAGACGACCAAAATTTACATACTTAATCAACTTACACACTTAACACAACAAAACTACCAAACAGAAACTAACTTCACAATTTATATTCAAGTGACCCGAAATTTATAATCTTAAAAGTATACTCCCAGTTATCTAACTAAAATAATCGGCCCAGGACTTAGAGTTTAAACAACCAAGTAAAAGCAAATGGGCCTTTAAAAGCTCAGCTTGTTATCAATGTGGCTAACCTAACATTAAGTATAAACATACCACCTGATAAACTTTAACATACAATATTAGTTAACTAATTAACTAAAATAAATACGAGGCATGCATATTAGGTTAAAAACACAACCGAGCCTCACATCAATCTCATGCAGCATGTTGTATTCAATTATTAGCATGCATTCATCCTTTTAACTTAAACAAAAAATATTTTACATTTAACTAATGATCAAAACATAATGCATATTAATTCTTGAAAATTTCTTTTTAAATAATTATCAAGTCTAAATATCACAAATCTACTTTTAATCACATAAAATAAATAATCACATTTATCATTCTTTTAATTTACATAAATAATTATGCATGTAATTAGAACATATTTTATACTAAATTAATAATATAACTATACAACCAAGAAGCACACAACCTAGTATTCTTATTTAGCCTAGTATTCTTATTTAGCAATTTAACATGCAAGAAAATAAATATTTATCAAGTTACCTACCCCTTGTTAAAAAAAAGCAAAACAATTTAAAAACAGTGGTAATTTAAGACAGTGACAATATCAGCATACACGAACAAATAGGATGAGCATGAGATTACAGGAGGCCAATTAAATACTATAAATATTCAAAATAGTAATGTAGGCATGTTGACATATATAGATAAATCACACATGATTCATTAAAGGAGGATCACATATAATCTTTAATTATAATCTTTAATTGACTTCGTTACGCGGGATAAAGATGAATATATTCATACAAAAGCAAAGCATGCATGTTAAAATATAATAAACAATGGTCATGGCACACATAGAGATAGTAACAGAAATATATAAACAAACAGAAATATATAGATCACATATAATCTTTAATTATAATCTTTAATGAGTCTGAAGAATTAATGACCATGTACGGGTTCTTATTATAGTCTAATGGGGTCCTTATATAGCACACCAAATCCTAATCTCAACTAGGAAATAATAATATTTCCTCCTAAAGATTTACAACCTCTCCAAGTAAATTAATAAAATATTTGATACACACAATTACCTAAACTAAAAATATTTCGATTTTCTAAATTATTCTTACACTTATTTTCACATATAACAAATCTTTTCACAAATCAACTACCTTGCACAAAAATGTTTTCAAAATATTCTAATTTTAAAATATTTATCTAGACGAATTAATATCTAATTTCTAATAAATAAATTAAAAATAAAATTACGGATTTTACAGGTTTGGTAACATATAAAATATTAATACTGGATAATTTTATTATTCCAATAATTTATTATTATTTAATTAGTGGATATATAAACCGACTCGCTTTTTATAGTAATCGAGAACAAGTTTCATTATAATAAAATAATATTTTTCTCTTTTTCATGTACTTCACCATTCCTAAGTATGTAGCCACGTAAATTATGGCTCATTTATTTATATCTTAATATATTCTTAATAAGGCTAATTTGAATCTCTAAGACATTAAGATTGTTTGGCTGTAAAAAAATATCAACTTAATTGATCAAAATATCTTTTAATCATTAAGAAAGAAAATATCAGCTGAACTATTAAGAGCATATGAATTATCATATTATCACCCTCTTGTGTTCATATGCGCTATATCTAAAATTATTTACTTGCTTTATAGCATTTTAAACTATATAACTATACTTTTGTAAATGAAAGGACATATGATAATTATAGTAATTTTTCGTAACTGAAACATGATAAATTTAATTATTCGTAATAATTACAATAATCATTGCGATAGTTATAAACTTTTTAATTTGCAATGTACTCCTTTACATATTACAATATTTACTTTTTTTTGTTAAATTATGATAAATGTAGGTTATGGTGATTTAAAACCTCTAATGTCAAATAAAAACCTTTCATCCAATAATAACGAATATATGTATTAATGCTATATCACTACAAGAAATAAGACTAAAAAATGATCGTAAATGTTCGGTTATTTTTAACTAAATTCGATAGCGTGTAGTTGTGTTTAGCTAAGTTCGACCAAAATTTTGATGGTCTTTTTTTGAGCAAATAGAATTTATAAAATAAGTCCGTTTAGCCTAAATTCGACCTGCTAAATACAACTGAATAAATACGGCCGCCCTAAATACCACCGAAAGTGGTTGAATTTAATTTTTCACTAAAATTTGAAAATCTCACCCGTACAATTTAATTTTTTGAATTTTTTTACTAAATATTCTCTTATATATAAATATTTTTCTAAATATTCACTAACATTTAAATAATTTATAAAAAATAAAATTCTCAAAATACTAAATACCACCGAATGAGGTCGTATCAACAAATGCAACCGATTTCCATTGAAATTTAATTTTAAAAAGAGCAGGATATCTAACCCAACTTTTGGAGCAATTTTTTTAAAAAGTGTGGGAATTTCCAGCCATTTCCAAATTCAAATTTCAACGAAAACTTGTTGTATTTTGGAGTGTCAAATAAATTTTTGACGTGACAAGGCTAAATTTAAGAACATTCGGTTAAATTTAAGGGCACGACTAAATTCAACCGATGGTGATCGCATATAATTACTAAATATGACCATATTTATATATGACCGAATTAAGTTAAATTTAGCTTCGTCCTTAAATTCAACCGAACGCGGGCGAATTTAACCCCAATTGTATTTATTCAGTTGTATTTAGACTTATTTTCTTGTAGTGATATAATTAGAGGAAAAATGCAGAAATTTATTTGTCAAGTAAAATTATTCATTCAGAATTCAAATTTCTTAGTTATTCATATCATTTAGAAATTTTAATTATTCAAATAAAATTTATCAAACGACCCTTTAAATGGGCATAAAGGATTTTTAATATAGATACACCATGACTCCTTTAGTAATTGCGGTAGTTCATCATAAATTTATAAAGTTTGATATTAAAATACATTGGTGGGAGATTTTTCTTTTGTAATCGGCCGATTTTTCAAAAATCGCCGATAAATCGCTCAAAAATCGGTTAAAAATATTGATCCGGTTTGACCGATTCCCGATAAATCGCTGATAAATCATCCAATTTTTTAAAAATCGACCGATAAATCGTAAATCAGTATCTCAACCGAATAATTCCGATTTCCGAAATCTATAACACTGCATATTCGTAAGAGTAAAATGTCAAACCAATATTATAAGTTTATAACCGGTTAAGTTGCAGACAGCCTGATATATTTATGAAACTTGGTTATTAAAATAAGATAGTACCTACAAAATATGATTCTGCTGCGTGCAACCCTAGCAGCCTCTCATTATGGTATTATTATATATATTATTTAAAAAGACAACAAGTGCACAGTCCTGCAGAAGATTGACTATTTGGGAGCTAAAAGCAAGATCGCATACAGAAGAAGGTTGTCCATCAGTAGTAGGTGTCACAGTGAATAGAAAATCTTAATACTGGTTAAATATTGACAATTGGTCAATTTAATTTCTTAAACATTACTCCTACATATATTTTTTAATCTAAGAAGGTTTGTGTCATTCAATTACTTAGCTAATCTGATTGGTGCATACTTCCTGCTCCCTCAGTCTAGATGAATGAATTCTTAATACCTGTTTAAGATTCTTATCTATTATAATTATGTTAATTATTTCAAAAAAAATTTATTTCTAATTAAAAATTGAATATTTAATTTTTATTTTAAAAAATTGAAAAAATAAATTATAAAATTTTACTAAATTAGAACCTTAAAATAGATGTCAAATTATTTATTCTAAATTTTAAGAATCTACGTAGTTAAAATCATTTCTTTTATATACTTAAACGCCTTTTCAATTGCACATGGATTTTAATCATGTGCATTTCAAAAATGTTAGGCTTGTATATATTGAGATTTTCAGAAATGTTAATCCATTCACGAGCCTCTTTTTGAACATTAGTTCTCTATTTCTCTCTTCTACTCAACGTTAATGTTCTTCATATATGGCATTTTTGTCGCCTGATCTCAAGAATTTAGTGATAATTTATATATCCCGAAAATTTCCAATACAACTAAATATGTTATTATTCTACAGCTATACTCTGTCGTTCCACGTCCTGGGTTCGACTCTAACTCAACCGAGAATTATAGAGAATAGATACCCGTTATAAGCCATATTAGTCAAAAATAAATGAAACTTAGAAATTCGGAGATGCTCGTGCAATAATGTGTCCGTTTGAGAAATTTTAAAATAAGTAATTTATAAATTAAAATTAATAAGTGGCTTAAAAGTGATAAGTAAATAATACTTATAAGTTAGTTAAGTGTTTGGTTAATTATACTTACAAGTTAGAATTTTTTTAAACTTAAATGAACTAAAATAAATAATTTTTAAATATCATTATCTTAATTCATGACTCTTAAATTAATTTAACATTTAAAAACAAAAATTTCAAAACAAAAATTAATAAAAAAATGAAAAATTAAAATAAGTTGAGAAAAAGTATGTCATTATTAACATTCAACTTATCAGTTTATAAGTTGTAAATTCGACTTATACTAATAAGTCAATAAGCCACTTATTTAGTTAGTAGTGGCCAGACAGTAGACAGCCCAATATGTCCGTTACAACTCAGGCATCACCTATTTAAGTTAGAATTATTACTCCTAACTTACACATGTATGACACTCATAAAATAGATTAAAACATACATATTCTCCCACCACCGCAACGGAGAAGTCAGAAGTTCTAGAAGAGGAAACAAAATTTCAAGAGGATGACAGTTTTTCCTTTTTTAAAAACAATTAAAATCATTTTATAATCTAAAAGATTTGGGATGATTAATTGTGTTAAATATTGTAAGATCTATGAGGCTTTCGTCTCACATTTTGAAGTTTTCAAAGCTCTGTTAAAACTTAATATAAATTGATAAAATCTTGAGAGTGTTGATATGGAGGTTTATTCTAACATCTTAAAATTTTAGGCGAGATTTGAATTGTTTCATTAATCTATAAAATAAACATATTTAGGTTTTTCTAAGTAGAACGTGATTCAAATGAACTAAAATATTTTTAATAGTTCAAAAATATAGAAGTGACTCACAAAATATAGTCAATATCTTTTCAGAATTTAAATTTTGGATCAACCCGTGAATACAAGCATGTTGGAGGAGTTTGGAAGAGAGTGAGTGACAATGAAATGTACAGTATGAGTTTGGAGGAGTTTGATGACAATAGTAAGCAGCACATTCGGATTTATACAGAAATTAATTAAAATTATTTAACCGAACAAAGAAAGATTAAGTAGCTATAACAACGAATCAGGGAAACGTGGTCCAATACTGGGCAACTACGTATGCATGTCTTTAATCACTAATTATTTTAATTAATAATTAATATATATATGGATTAGAGTAATTAGTGTGTAAAAGGGTTTTGGACAAATGGTACGTAAAACCAAAGCTAGCCTGTTAAACATTGCACGGAGTAGATATTAGAATACTTTCTCCGTTTTAGAATAGTTGTTTACCTTTTGATTTTTCTCTGTTGAATTAATTAATTTGACTAAATATTCAAATATTATCTTTCACAATTTTAAGAAATTACAAGATAAATTTTGAAGAGGGTTACTTACTGTTGTGCCTAAAATCAGCCTTGAGCCGAATTTATCTCCCATAGAGGAATTATATGAATTGGCATAATGGATTAGGCTTTCTGGATGACAATGTAAGGATTATGGGTCTAAGTGGGCTGATATGATAGGGGTATTGAGACAATGGTTAGAGTCTGTTATGAGGGTTATCATAACAGGGTAATAAGAGCGGCCTCTTACAGATTAGCCAATACTTTATGCTTTTTAGAATATCCCAAGACCCAGGGGTAGTCAGGAATTATAATAGGTCGGGCTATTTCCAATATGGCGAGAGGCCTACACGGGCTTATCCTGATTATGGCGAGAAGCCTGCAGAGGCAGTGTTCTACTAGGACACAACTCCTGGTCAGCAAGGAATAGAGAGTTGGAATCCTAACATGTTACTACAACTTGGAAAACGTGGATATACATGATATACGTATGGAATATACATATATCTCATGGATAATTACATTAATAATATCAAAGATAAATAAGGATTGGTGGTATATTAGAAGTAGGACTCTTTGGATTAAGTCTAAACCTAGTTGGATAAGGCTTGGACGCTATTATGGGCTTAGTAAAAACGTGGATAGCCCATCATGGAGGAGTCCTACGGCTATAGAACTACATATGGACTTGATTCCTATAAATATAGAATATGTAGGCCATTTGCAAAGGTTGGACACCCGTTTTCTCTACCAAAACACACGGTGGAGCTCTCGCGAAACCAATTCCGGGCACCCCCCACGACTGAGTAGGAATTACTCCGCCACCACGCTCAGAATCCTTGCAAATTCAGTCCAACCGCAGCCACAAACACCCCCCGCTTCCGGTAGATTAGGCGTATTTAGCTTTTCACCATACGCTCAATTTTTGGCCCAAATCTCTGTGATTCTTCCGTTATTCCAGCAATAACCTCCCCGGATGTTGTACCAAATTTCTCTCACAACATTTTTGGCGTTAGAAGGAGGGGATTGGCGATCTTTTGAGGGGAAAGATGCGGAAAAGCTCTGGCGATGAACGTACACCAGAGAACAACAAAGGCGGCCTTGAAATCGAGCCCAAGGAGGCCATTAATGGAGATAATATGGAAGATATCACGTGGATATGCAGGAGAGTCGATCTCCCATTAAAATAAATTCGAAAAAAAAATATATGAAAAAATGGTGGTTAAAAGCATGGTTTATCGGGGAATAGGTGAAAGGCAAATAGCCTCAACTGCATATTCTATGGCTCCGGTATACAAGTGTTTTAGCTTTGATGAAAAAGGTCCTGGATATTATGGCCTAAATATGGTTTTCAGGTGTTGATTCCATTCGAAGAGGATTGGAAATAAGGCTCAACCGGTGGCTGCGGGGAAACTCGGAAATTGCTCATAGCCCTAGACATGAGGAAGGAAGGGCTGGAGAGAGTCCTCCGGAAAATGTGCTTTTCTGATGATTGACCTGAGAAATGAAGAATGAGAGAAAAAACTTCAAAATATGGATGGTTTCTACTGCTTGAGGAAGAAATTCGGCTAGAATGAAAAGATGTAAAGACCATATGGAGAGGCTACAATCAAATAGGCCTATGAGACAAATGGTGAAAACCCGATTAGAGGTTTCCCCTCTATACGAAAAACCCTGGTCTGTGGCAGTTCCCGAGCTAAATGTTGGTAAATAAAATATCGGGGAAGACAATGATCTAGTTTACCCCATAATTGATGTTTACAACCCTAGAATTGATAAAGATAAGAATCCTATCTCAGAAGACGGGAATATGCTAGGATATTTTGTCCAAGTAGAAGGCCATGGAATCATCATGATGGATCACAATGGGGAATATATGTATACCATGGACATGGAAAACCTCGATACGGGTTCTCACAGATGCGCTGAAACTCCAAAATAAATATTTGTTGGAAAATGACTTCGGTAAATGTCGACGAGGGGTATGTGCCTTTTTCATAGAAGTCGGACCACCTTATAATCAAAAAATTAGAGAAACCTTGGAATATAATAGAATCAGGGGTGATATTACGGCCAGAAAGGACTATCATATCCCCATTTTCCAGGGTAATAGAGGAATCCCATATTCCCTTTTTCCAGGGTTTAAATGAATCTACATTGCCTAACTTCTACAAAATAAGCGTTACCCCAAATATTATGGTGTCTCTAATCCAGAAGAATATTTTTATCACTTTAACATGTAGATGGGGGTGCATCTGGTGGAAGGCAATGCGAGGTGTAAGCTATTGGGTCCTCGATGAGAAGGCCTATCAATGGATTGAAAAGTTTCCCCTAGAATCTATTTCTCTACGGGAGCAGATGGAAAGGCTATTTTTGACGTGGTTTCAAGTTCTTACAACGCTCCAATCACTACTGAATTCAATGTAGACATCTAAATAAAAGGGCAGTCATGAGATATTGAGGAAACACATTTCTCGGTTTAGCATGGCATGGGCAAATTCAAGGGAAGTCCCAAATCTGACATGCCCCAAAATATTACATTTGTGCATTTAGTGAAGAGGATCTTATAGTAAAAAATGGAGAATCTCAATTTGGAGGTTCTATCTCTTAGGGTTTAAGGCCCATCAAATTCCATCTTCACCCGAATAAGGGGTTCAACCGAATAAGGGTTTAAAAAGCAGAGGTTAAGGCCTACAAAAGTCCTCTTAAATATGCTCGGGATTTCTATTGGAGTATGTGTTTACCTGGGCTAGGCGTTCAACTAGACTTGGCATTCAACTATACCAGGGGTTCAACAAGCCAAGGGTATGGTAAAAACTGGAAAACCCCAAATTTACCCCGTACTTCAGCCTATAAGCGGAGTAATTAGGTAAGCCTGAACAACAAAAGAGATGCGAACATATTATTTATGACAAGCAGAAAAAATCTAATGCAAAAGAGGTTGTGAACTCCCTGATTGGTGGCCAATTCTCTAATAATAATAAGCCCGAAAACTAGGCTTCCATGGAAAAGTGGTTTAATTTTTTGAGGAACCCAAATAGAGGTTCCATGATGGCATGCTCCTGGAGGATAAGTTTCAGAATCTAGAAGCTTTCCATGGTGGAGGAGTGTGACTAGGAAAACCCCCGGGTAGAGGTTCCAAAGAATTCTAGGGAGAGGCTCCAACTAAATATGAGAGACCCTATTATGGGAGATGAAATAAGGGTCCTACACTCCTAAATCACTTTTTCTTAAGGGGATGAACTATGGTTTTAAATATAATCAAAACCCCCGACCCAAGGGAGTACTGAAGCTGGAATAATATGGAAATGAAAGCATATAAGGCCTATATCGAGGCTATTATATTTTCTGGTAAAGCCCAACAACCATGAGAGCCCATGTACTAAAGATAATAAAAATGTCATCTTAGGATTTATGAGATGGTTGTGGAGGTTGCCCATGTCGAAAGGGGTTGAAGGCATGAGAAACCCCCAGAATTGGTTCGTATAAAGGGTATATGAACATCTCCACCTGGCCCGAAAGTGCATGATAGCCTCTAAGGTTGGCTTATAGCAGAAGCCCATGGAAGAAAACTAGCTCAATTTATTAGAGCTTCTATCAGGAACAATGCTGATCATTATTATGGCCATGAAAATGAAGTTGTTGGCCAAATGCTAGGTCTCTAACACGGGGGGTTCTTCTGCTACATTCCACTTCAACATCATAGGTCAGAACCTAGAGTTGTAGGAGCCCATAAATATGAGCTGGACAATGGAATACTCTCGTAGGGGATAGAAGAAATTTGAAATACCCCGGTGGGGGATAGAAGTAAATCTGAAATACCCCCGTAGGGGATGGAAAAAATGTGAAATACCCCTGTAGGGGATGGAAAAAAAATATGAAATACCCCCGTAGGGGATGAAAAAAAATCTGAAATACCCCTGTAGGGGATGGAAGAAATCTGAAATATCCCGGTAGAGGATGGAAGAAATATAAGATACCCCGGTAGAAGGTCTATTTCAGGGTATTGGTAAAAGCTATTTAGCCTGTTCTATGAGCTAGTTGAGGCTAACCCGAATCCTGTGATGGCCAGCCTCATGGATACCTATATATGCTTCTCCTCTACGAGAATGAGAAGCCTTACAAGGTTTAACTTTCGACCACAGAGAAACTATCTTGAAGAATCGGGGGTAGTCTATATCCTCTCTACTTAGGGGTAATCCAATTTTTTGAAACCCCGGTGGAGGCCCAAAATCTCTTATTGGAAAAATTTAATGAAGGTATATTTTATTGGTAAAATCATGGAGGCCTGCATACATGAGGACAAGGAGTTCAACATATCTAGTTTTCCCCTCAGTAATAGGCCTCCTAGGTTCGAACATTTGACTCCCAGAAGAGATACAATAATATTTATGAAATCATCAAGGAAATCTTGTCTTGTTTTATGGGAAGGTGTATAGATAGTAGACGCTTCTCCTACGATACCTCTTGTTTCTTACAATGAGCATGCTCACGTAAGCTTAGGGGTTCGAAGCGAAAACTAGTCGAGCCCGTTTGTGGAATATATAAGGTTCCTCTTGCATTTAAATAGCTATAAGGAACCGGGGGGTAGTGGATGGTATGTTGTATGCTACCTAGGATGGTGTCTTGAAAGTGATTGATTTTTAAGCAAATTGGTATTTTCAAACAGTTAATGGATTGGGGTAATGGAATTTTCATAAAAGCCCTAATGGGAACTGATCGCATGGGGTGAGAACCCCCAATGGAAATTTATTTTTAAAGAATTCAAGGAATCTTGGACAGGGATTATGTATAGATTGGATTTAGCTTTCATGGATTTCTCTGGATATGCTTTTGTGGATGAAATTGGCTTTCATGGATTTCTTGGAATTGACTTACACGCCACAGATTAGATTTGGCATTCATGGATTGGCTTTTACGCCATTGATCAGAACATATATGGTTTATATATGAATTAGAATGGATAATATATGGATTATAGTGGAATATATTTGGAAATCCCTCGGGATTCTGGGGCTATATGGAATTTTAACTTGGCTAGGGTTTACATAAGTCTTAGGAAAGCCGAAAATGTATCAAACCCGGGATGAAGTTGATTTACTTCAATCCTTCGAACCAGAAGGGCCCAAAAGATTAGGTGGAAAACCTAAGGGTATATGCTTATTTCAAGACCCTAGGGAATCTAGGTATATGGATAATCTAGATTGGGAACAACCCGAACAAGTGTGGATTACACTTAAAAAGAATATCGGAAATGTTTGGATTATACATGAATTTGGGACGGATCCCAATTATTTAACCTATTTGATTCCCTTTGGGTGGTAAGATTTAACTTATGCAAGAGAATATATATTTAATGGATGAGTTTGTATGGATACATAACTCCTGGTTTAGGTTCATGTAGGTATATGAACTTCATTGGATAGATTCATATAGAAATATGAATCTCTGGATAGGGTTGGATTCCTTTCCACAGGTGCACGTCAATCTCAGGGAAACTGAGCTAGTGTAGATCCTGTGAAATCTTGTATAAATATGGTTGGAATTGGAGTGCAAGGACCTTGCACAGGGAATAAGAATTTACAAGGATTATGTAAGTTTAGGTTCCAATGTGAACCTAGGAATTGGAATTGAATACATGATCAAGAAGATAGTCAACGAGTATAGAGGTAACCCTATCACTTTTATACTTCATATCAGCCTTTAACTATTTGACTCTTTCAGCTACATCCTGGATGAAGAGACATCCAGAACTTTGGGAATTGGGCTTCAGCTACCTTGATGAACGACCGCCAGATCCAAATGAGGGTTTAGCTATTATCCGTAAACCCCTCTTTTGGGATAGCCCGACTAATTACTCTTGGGAAATCTATAGAGCATATGCCTATAATATTGGAGTTACGGACAAGGGGCATCAACATTATCCTCCTCCGCTGAACAAATTCTCATACTTTGCATTCAATGGTTGGCTATGAATTTCTTATCATTTATCATCTAGATGTGGGTTTCTAGGCATTCACCTGTTGGTTGTGTGTTTCTTGGCATTCACACGCAGACCATGAGACGATTTGGCATACACCTGCTGGATGCAAGTTCTTTGACATTCACTTCTTGATTGTAGATTCATTGGTGTTTACCTATAATTTGATGGGTACGCACTGGCATTCACTTATGGCTACGGGTAAATAAATAACTATGGATTCCTCAAAAGGTAAAGTTGGAGGTATGTCTTTCAATCCTTGAATTCACCCATCACAACAACTTTGTACGAAAATGTAAGTCTAATCTTATGACTTCTTATAATGTTATGTGTTGAATATACATTGCATAATTATGGTTGATTATGTGTCTGGATATTTGATACTCTATGCATCATGCTTTATGTAATTTACTTGTATTATTCGTTTAAGAGGATATTAGTGATTCATGGTACGAATTTCTCGGGATATTAAACTGTGATAAAAAATGATTTAGGATTTTAAGGCATTTATGGGGTACGACATGGGGGATGCTTACGCGTAACCCAAAAATTGGCTTACCTAGGAAGACCATGTCGTAGGATATTACACCTATCTAATTTTTTGTTCAGGCTAACTATTTTGAAAGGCGAATATGCATTGAGGGATGAATAGTTGGACTCTAGGGTATGAGCATGGATTTCCATGTGTGCATGCCTGATTGCCTAGTTGTTAATATAATATGGATTCTTATAAGTTTATGCCTGATTATCTAGCTTATGCTATAACGTGATTTGAGAACTATCAAGTAGCACGTCTTCTGTGATTAAGAACATGACAGTATTTGCTAAGTTGGAATATATGCATGAATGCCGATAGGCGTACCTTTGGATATAATGGATGTTGCGCTTAAAATATGTATACATGTGAATGTGTGGCATGAATTTAATATTTTACGTGTACATATGTGAACATGTAATGTGGGCTTATCATGGAACATGCTATACTCCGAGCTAGCTAATAAGTTATGAAGGTATTTGCAATATCCATAGAAATCAGGTTTCTTAACATGTTTAAGGTTTAGACCGGAGAAGGATGTCAAACAGGGGAAGGAAAACTATTGGCTTGGGGGGTATATCAGCTCTTCAATATGTCCATCATGGAAGGGCTAATATGATGGAAAATAGGCTTTTATCAATGGAACACCACGGAACAGGCTGAACTACACATTTTCCATAGCTTAAACTCTTGTCTCCATTGAAATGAGATAAGCCATACTCTCATGCTTTTACATACTCATTATCATGCATGCTTTATGTGTATATATGAAAATTAATTATGCCCTATATCTCTTATGTTGCCCTACATATGGACTTGTTTCTCTAAATATGCATACCGTATATTCTCAAGGAATAAGACTTACATGGGTTTACATGTGTAGGGGTATTTTATTTTATATATTTCCTTACATTATGTATGGGGTTTCAATATATTTTCAAACTTGTTGACCAAAGCTTTCAAGCAGATACCTAGGCACGCTATATGCCGCATAATGTTACCACTTGAAAGGACATAGCAACAACTGATGGGTATCTTCATGGCATTCCCTTGGTCTCTCATTCGGTAAACTTAAATAGCCCCATGGAATATGGGCAGGTCTGAAAAGTCCCATATCACATGGGTAGGATTTAAAACTCCTATATTACATGAGTAGGATTTTAAAGTCACATATTACATGGGCATGATTTGAGTCCCACAAACACTGGGCATCAATGGAAAACTAAACAATATATTAAGAGGCTCAGTGAAGTAACCATGGAAACTTCTGAAAATTGTGGCTTTATCTTAAAAAGTGCTTTCGCCAAGGTTCAGCCTGATTGCTGAAGCAACAATGAATATGGATATTTATATTTATACAAAATCATCCACACTTTCATTTTCTTACTTTCATATTCATACTTGCATTCTACATGTATGAGTTTCATGCATTATAAATAAGATTTGTTTAGCTCGTGCTACAAAACACTCTTTTTAAGTTATCTTGACATCCCATGATTATGGATATATGAAGCCTATTTGAAGCAACGGGAGTTTCTGGGACTCATTCATAAAGGATTAAAACCTAAAGATCGACTTCACAAGGAAAAGGGATATCTTGGAAGGTTAATGAATGGCTTTTGGAAAAAAGGCTGGAAGCCATAGGATATAGCTAAAAAGGACAGAAAGTCCTAGATTGAAACTGGCATGGGGAATACGTGATCTGAATAGTATGGAATAATTTCATTTAAGGATTCAGATTGAGGTACATATGTTGAGACATTGTGTTTCCTATTTCTTACGCCGAGTTAACTTATATAAGCTTGGGAGCCAAATGTGGAAGCTATGTATTTCTTTGTGAAGGGTAAAAAAGGATTAAACTCTGTGTTATATAGGTTCCTCTTGCATTCAATTATTGTGAGGAACCGGGGGGTAGTTGTTGTGCCTAAAATCAGCCTTGAGCCGGATTTATTGCCCATAGAGGGATTAGATGGATTGGCATAATGGATTAGGCTTTCTGGATGACAATGTAAGGATTATAGGCCTAAGTGGGCTGGTATGATAGGGGTATTGAGATAATGGTTAGGGTCTGTTATGAGGGTTATTATAATAGGGTAATAAGAGCGGCCTCTTACAGATTAGCCAATACCCTAGGCTTTTTAGAATATCCCAAGACCCAGGGGTAGTCAGGAATTATAATAGGTCGGGCTATTTCCAATATGGCGAGAGGCCTACACCGGCTTATCCTGATTATGCCGAGAAGCCTGCAAATGAAGTATTCTACTAGGACACAACTCATGGCCAGCAAGGAATAGAGAGTTGGACTCCTAACATGTTACTACAACTTGGAAAACGTGGATATACATGATATACGTATGGAATATACATATATCTCATAGATAATTACAATAATATCAAAGATAAATAAGGATTGGTGGTATATTAGAAGTAGGACTCTTTGGATTAAGCCTAAACCTAGTTGGATAAGGCTTGGTAGCTATTATGGGCTTAGTAAAAACGTGGATAGCCCATCATGGAGGAGTCCTAAGGCTATAGAACTACATATGGACTTGATTCCTGTAAATATAGGATATGTAGGCCATTTGCAAAGGTTGGACACTCGTTTTCTCTACCAAAACACACGGTGGAGCTCTCGCGAAACCAATTCCGGGCACCCCCCACGACTGAGTAGGAATTACTCCGCCACCACGCTCGGAATCCTTGCAAATTCAGTCCAACCGCAGCCACAAACACGCCCCGCTTCCGGCAGATTAGGCGTATTTAGCTTTTCACCATACGCCTGATTTTCGGCCCAAAAATCTGTGATTCTTCCGTCATTCCAGCAACAACCTCCCCGAATGTTGTACCAAATTCCTCTCACAACACTTACACTTTTTAGTAATTTATTAACTACACATATATTTGTACTCCCTCCGTGCTTTTCAATATTTTAGAATTTATTTTTTGGGATGTCCTATTCATTTCTTTACAATTCAAAAGTACATCATTTCCTCACTTTTTCTCTCTTTTCACACTACTTTTACCCAACTATCTCTATTTTATACATTAAAAATCAACATATTTCTTAATTTCCGTGACCAATCTTTTTTATAACAAATCAAAAGGATAGGGGGAGTAAATTGCAGTCAAGGTTAGGTCACACCAATAAAAGTAAAGGAAATGAACATAAATTTTTATTTTTATTTGTGACAAAAATATTCAAGTTCTGTCTTTATTCACGTGGTGTATTAGTCAATGACTATTCATCTACACTCACTATATAAAGCACGGATGAAGGAGCAGTTAGATCAGAATCATAAAGAAAAAGTTGTACTGAAGAAAAAAGACCGAGTAGGAAAAGTAAATAGTAGAAGTTGAGGATGGGGCGGAGCCCTTGTTGTTCGAAGGTAGGGTTGAACAGAGGAGTTTGGACTTCAGATGAAGACAAGATTTTAACTGATTATGTTCAACTCCATGGTGAAGGCCGATGGCGTAATCTCCCCAAAAGAGCAGGTATATATCCATATTTATGTCTGTTCTTTTGTATAGGGTTTGTCGGTTTTAGTGAGTCGTAAATGGCCTGTTTTGTTGTAGTGGTAGGTATATATTTGTGTAATGCAAGAAGATTATAAGAAAATTATCATGGCTGCAGGTTTGAAGAGATGCGGAAAGAGTTGCAGGCTGAGATGGTTGAATTATTTGAGACCGGATATTAAGAGGGGTAACATTTCTGATGATGAAGAAGACCTCATCATTCGCCTTCACAAGCTGCTCGGCAACAGGTATGCTTAAGTGTCAGCATGAGCAGTAACTAAAAATACGGTTTTCCCTGTGTGTACTCATCTTTCATGGGCATTAGAAGCTTATAAGTTGTTAAATTTTTATTGATTTTCTACTCATAAATAATGATGGATCCGTGGATTTACAAAAATTCTACCGATTAAAACTAGTCAAGCTTATAGAAGTTAGTGGTTAGACACATACTAGAAAGACCCCTAAACAACCCTCAGTTCCACTGATTGTTGTGTATGAATATTGAACTTATTGATAAACTTGTTGTGACAGATGGTCTCTAATTGCTGGTAGGCTACCAGGCCGAACAGATAATGAAATTAAGAACTATTGGAACACAAGTTTGAGGAAAAAGGCTCATGGTAATTATAACACTACCTCTGCCCCTTCTCCTTCAAAGATCCCTACTAAACAAAACAACATGAAGAAGAAGAAGGAAAAGAGAAAGAGCCAGTCCAAAACTGCCAATGTCGATTCCAAACTGCCTCAGACTCCATCCGCACAATGCACCCAGATATTGATCACTAGTCCAAAACCAGATGATCTTGCTACTAATTATGAACTTGTACAAAAAATAACGGGATCTGACAAAGATAAGATGAACCAAAACCTTACCCCTAATGGGAGTAGAGAAACTGTTTCCGTGAATAATAATGAACCTCTAAACGAGCCAAACAATGTCAGTCAGCTCGAGCCTGACATCGGCTCCAGTGACAACGTAATTCTTAGCCCAGGTTTCTCTGGTTTATTTGGCTCTGATTTTTACAATCATGAAGACAATAATGAGATTAAAAGTACGTCACCTTCGTCTTCAAATGAGAAATCTTTGACGGAAATGTTGGAGGAATTTTGGAATGTAGAAAACATCATCATGGAACCAAATCTAGGTTCTCCTACTGACATACATTTCGCTTCTGTATCCGATTGCCTAGGAGATTGGCTGCTTTGATGCTCTGTATTTAGCTAGTAGTAGTTGTTTTCACTTCATTTTGATTATTTAAAGCTGGTCTGATAGTTGAAATAAAAGATCATGACATTTGTCTCTTTGATATTTTAAGTCTTTTAAGTGATATTTTAAGTCACTTTATCAGCTTTGTCGTTTAGTCAATAATATTATTTTTTATACTTTTTTCTTTTCCATTATTTTTGACAATTTTTTTCCACAAAACACTATAATGAAATTGTAATATTAGATTATTGATCATTGAGTTCATAAATAAAGTTGACACGCATAGGATGATGTTAATTTTTGACCGTCCAAGTTGGCATCTCGTGTGGACTCATTTATCACTAAATTACGGGTGAAGTGGTAACAAGCCTGTTAGATCATGACCTATAACACCTCTCTTAGCAAACCATTGAAATGCTCAAACAAACCTAACTAGTGCCTGAGCCGTGATTAAGAATCATGGGTAATTCACTAATTCTAATTAATAAATTAAACTACCTACTAACCTTTTTTCTAAAAGTAAACGTACGTCAAAGTAGTGAGCTTGGAATCTACTTGCATATAAAACAAAATTTCGATTCGGTGTCATGTATGAATTTAAATAAAGAAATTCATAGATCTTGATTCATCACCTAATTGTTAGTATATTTATATTTGACAGCGTCATGTCATAAAAATAATATATATGACCTTTAGCTAGCTGGCTCCAAATTCGTTAACTAATGTTTAAATAAAATCACGTTTTGCATCTGCATGAAATAAATAATTATATAACAGATCGGAACTAGATATCATGGGTTTCCCTGTTGATTAAATAGGCTATATTTTTGATAAAAAATATTATATTCGTCACTCTCATTTTTTTTTACAGTTTTTCACATACTTAACACGTATTTTAAGGTAATTATAAAATATATTTTCGTAATTTATTTTTTAATATTTTTTTATAAATATTTGAACATTATATTTTTATTTAAAATAAAAAATAATTAAAAAAATTATGCAACTACATTTAATTTCTCTCCCTTAATATATGTAATTATGTATCTTGATGATTCTACTAGTTTCCCTTCTTAGTTAATAAAGTATACATAATTATTGTTTATACCTATTTTTTATTCATAGTATGATCTCTTTGTCGACTAGCTCAAGACCTAGTCTTTATATCTCCATCATATATAATAAAATGGATACAATTAGCAACAAGCATTTAACAAAGTTCAATAGCATGCATAATTATCATACAGCATATATAATTATCGTTTAATCATCTAACCAGTGCTGGTTTTGGTGCATAATTTTTTTTTCGCAAATTGATTACACACTTGTGTAGAAGTTTTGGCATCTTACATAGGGGGGTAAAATCATATCACTATAAAAATTATTTGTTAGCTTTTGGTATATTATTGAAGATTCACTACAATAAAAGCGGCTAAATTCAACCGACAATATTCGGTTGAATTTAGCACATGACCAACCGGATCCTCGCAGCTAGCCGGTTGTAAATAAAACCGTTGAAATTAGCATTCCGGTTGAATTTATGATTATATTCAACCACTTTCGGTTGAGTTTGTTGATACTATTTTCAACCACTTTCCGTTGAAATTAACTTTACACATTTCAAAAAAAAATTAAATTTTGAATTTGAATTTCACCAAAAAATAAATTCCCGCCAAAATTACTAAAAACAACCGAAAAAATTGAATTTATTTTTTTAAAACCCAACCGGTTCTGGTTGATTCGTAAGCTAGTCCATTGTTTGTATATTAATTTCAACCAAATTTTGTTGAATATAGATTTCATAAATAACCGGAAGTGGTTGATTAATTCTGATTATGTCTGTTAAATACAACCATCTCTTGTTGAACTTAATGGGCAATTGGTATTTAGTTTCAACCATTAACAGTTGAATTTTAAAATACAATATTGTAAAATAATTTCCCAATAAGCTGCCTCCCGTACAATTCTATAGATATATAACTATTAATAAAAAATAAAAAAGCAAATCAGAGAATCCAAACTGAAATTCATACATAAACAAGCATTAGTTAAATGTCTTCATGCCTAATACAAAATATGTAACTTAAGATCGCAAAACATAGCCAAATTTTAAAGTTTGAGACCAAACTAACACATGCAAAATTTTAAAAGTTCGTAGACAAAATAATCATAATCTAGGATCTTCAGCTAAAGTGGGAAGCGATATTCCAAGTCGTCTATATGAACATCATTGTCATCTTCGTCCACCTCCATATGATCTGAGTGTGTATCATGTGGTTAAGAATAAAAATCTGATTAGACTACACTACAACATATTTGCAATCATACAATGTTTTTTTGCCGTTGTGTGACAAGTATGTTTTCCGTTGTCTATCACACTCGTGTGATTGAACATCAGACAATGGTTGTATTTACCCTTGTAAAAAGAGTGATTAAACAACATGTTAGAGTACTTGTGTTAACATGGAAGACACAACGGTTATTATAAACAAACCATTGTTGAAACTTTTTTAAACAACTGTTTTTTTATTAAATTATTGTCTATCTAAACTTAACAACAATGGTTTTGTAGAAAAACCATTATTGTTAACTTATTCAATATTTTCATAAACAACAGTTTACAAACTTTTTTTAACTTGGTTAAAACCATTTTCATGAATATTTTTTGTTTAAAAGACAATAGTGTAAAAAAATTAAACCATTGCAAAGAATATAAAAAGACAACAACTTTTTGTTTAAAAAAAATATGTGCAACGACATACAACGGTTTTCATCATTTTTTAAGTGGGTTTCACACAACTGTTTATAAAATTAATCTCATTATTTAAAATAAATCAATTTTAAAATAAAATGATATTACAATAATTTAATTGTTATTTCATAATTAAAAATAAATTTATAATACAAAGGTTCTCTACAAAAATTACAACTATAACTTAAAATCTATTACTAAACCAGCCGGAATTACAAGAATCTATCTCTACAAGAACTATTCCAACTGTTTCACCAGATGAAACGACACCATTACAACCAGTCAGAATGCACGTTATTGGAGTAGATTCAAGAGCTACTGGTAATGTATCCTACTACTTCCTCTCTGAGATATCCAGTTCACACATCCAGGTCCACAACCGCAGTTTGGTCCACATTCATATACGACTACCTTAGGCTCAATCAATCTGCAAGGCACAAACTTGGCATAAAAATCTAAAAGAAAACACATTACAAAAAAAAATTATATCTAAAAAGCTTAATGGCTTTTGACTTTGTAGCAACTTCACAGGTATCATCTTAAAGCTGTTTAGCATATAAATACACTCTTTTGTAGCTCACATAAATTTGAGGCAAGGATACAACTTAAGTAGCAGTTATTTGAAACTATTAAAACCAAAAAGATAGTTACAGCCTCCAAACAATCACCACTCACATTATTCTCAATCAAATAATGGCAGACATAAACTGAAGTTCAAGTGAAAAATGTCATCTCAATAGTCGATTCTTGAATCGACTTCCTTAATGTTTTTATAAGTTAATCTCTAAGACTAAGAAATATCTCAGTTTCATACATGCATACACGTTAGTGGCTATACCAATGAAAACAGAAATACCCGACTGTATTCTTGCATGCATAAGTTATATACAGAGAAAAAAGTACTCACAACTGATAAAAAAATTTAATTTTGGAAAACACTTAACCAATACAGTCTAATTTCCTTCTCACCTTCCTCCATCACGATGTACATACGGCAAGTTAGAACCATTAAGCGTAGAACAAGAACAGGTCTTGGAATATGCACAATTGCCACTGCAATTGCATCCAAGGGATTTCACATGGAGCTTCACATGTTCTGATACTTGAATAGAGTTGCAGCAAGTAAAACCTGATTTATTGTGCAGAAGGTTAACAGGAAATAATGCAGTAATATATATGGATGTGACGCTGTGTATATTAATAGTTAAATTAAAACATTACATACAAGTTAAACCACAAAAATAAAATGCTGATAGTGGATGTGGATGTAGTGCATTATGTAATTTCAGTTCGGCAATTCAGTAATACAATACTGTGAGGCAAAGTCAAAGGACTCAGAACAGCTTAGGTGCCTGACCAGTGGATGAAATGGAACCCTCGGAAGCCTCAAACCAGGCCCAAGACTTACTGTTTGGGGAAACTGCAAAAACACAAGATTAAACTCGAAAATCAGATAAAATCTATGACAAAACTTAACTCTTCAAGTAGTAAACTACCGTATCATCACTCTGTAACTTTGCATTTGTGGGGAGCATTCAAAATTTTTGGGGAGCATTCAACAATATCTTATGCTTTCTATTATGATAAATGACTAAAAACAATACTTATGAAGTGCATTCATATCTCAACAAAAGGCCTCAACTTGTCTGACATCCTTATACAAAAGCAAATATAGGCATATAAAGAGTAACTAACAAAAAATACATTACTGATAAAGACAAAAAAGCAGGCAGCACTGTTTCAATTAGACATCAATTAAAGGACTCAGACCAGTCTTAAACAACAAAGTTCATACGCGTTCTTAAACTTCTGTAGAATATGCACCACATTCATGTAACTATGCCTCACCTTAAATCCAAACCATACGCGTGCTTTTCTGCCGGTGTATATATCATTGTATCAACAAGCTTCATGTACAAATTTGGCACATGTGTACACAAGGATATTGAAATAATTGGAGAGCACATCTGAATTTTTTTTAAACTATTACATTTAATTTCATAATTGCTTTAAAATTTATAACTTGATGCTTGTATGGTGCCCCCAGGAGGTAAACCTCCTGGCTCCGCCACTGCTTAAAATAAAGTAGTATGTATGTAGTACTACTACAGATGCCAAGCTTCTTGTAATTCACATAAATTGGCTATTTTAAATAAAAATTACTCTGGATTTAAGTCACAAATTACTCTGGATAACTAAAACAGAGGTTTAAGATAATAGTGATGAACATACCGGGTTATGGCAATCAGTAGTGTCCATTTCGTCCTTCTACTACACCCCAAAATGCATAACCTGCATAACTTTATGCCCAAACATAAATTGAAACCCAATTACAAATGGAAGAATGGAAAATAGAAAACAGCCCCGAATTGAAGAAAAGTACACATACATCGATGTGGGTGTGTATGAAGTGTATTGGTTCTGGTTGTAAGATTGAGAGAGAGGGAGATAGAGGGGGAGAGACGGAAAGAAGGAGAGAGAAGGAGAGAAGGGAAGACATTGAGAAGAGAGATTGGATAGCGGCGGGTATGATGTTTAGGGATTGAGAAAGAAGGGGGGAAACCAAAATCTGAGAAGGGGGAAATGAAATATTGGCCGGTGGAGGGAACCAAATCTCAGTCATGATTTAGTAAAAAAATAGTATCAAATTTACAAGTAGCTGCATTTAAATAATAATAACATCAAATAATTTTCAGTATAAAAATTGAAAATTGAAAATTATTTTTTACAGTATTAAATGTAATAACATTAACATTCTACAAGATCATCGGAAAAAAATCTTCATGTAATTATTTCTTTAATCGAGAAATAATCTTAATTTTTGGATTTGTACTTTTATTCAATTTTTATAAAAATTGATATTTTAAATTATTTTTAACAATATTGAAAGTAATAATATTAGCATTCTCCAAGATCATCGAAAAAATTCTTCATAAAATTAAATCTTTATGTGAGAAATAATCTTAATTTTTGGATTTGCACTTTTATTCAATTTTTTTATAATCATGCAAGAAAATATTTTGAATATTTTTTATAACTTGTCTCGTTGTTGGGAGGGGTACTTTTACTAGATTTTTCTAATCCTGACATGCAAGATCAATTTCAAATTTGTTAATAATTTTTTCATAGGACTAAAATTGATATATCTTAACATCCGTACGGTTGGATCGTCGAAAAAATCATTTTAAAAATTAATCTTGTCAATCGGGAACGAGTCTCGTTGTCGGGAAGGTTACATTAACTGGATTTTTCTAAACCTGACATGCAAGATGAATTTCAAATTTTTGAATAATTTTTTCATATGAATAAAATTGATATATCTTAACATCCGTACGGTTGGATCATCGAAAAAATAATTTTAAAAATTAATCTTGTCAATCGGGAACGAGTCTCGTTGTTTGGAGGGGTACATTAACTGGATTTTTCTAATCTTGACATGCAAGATGAATTTCAAATATTTTAATAATTTTTTCATATGACTAAAATTTATATATCTTAACATCTGTACGGTTGGATCGTCGAAAAAATCATTTTAAAAATTAATCTTGTCAATCGGGAACGAGTCTCGTTGTCGGGAGGGGTACATTAACCGGATTTTTCTAATCCTGACATGCAAGATGAATTTTAAATTTTTTAATAATTTTTTCATATGACTAAAATTGATATATCTTAACATCCGTACGGTTGGATTGTCCAAAAAATCATTTTAAAAATTAATCTTGTCAATCGGGAACGAGTCTCGTTGTCGGGAGGGGTACATTAACTGGATTTTTCTAATCCTGACATGCAAGATTAATTTCAAATTTTTTAATAATTTTTTCATATGACTAAAATTGATATATCTTAAGATCCGTACGGTTGGATCGTCCAAAAAATTATTTTAAAAATTAATCTTGTCAATCAGGAACGAGTCTCGTTGTCGGGAGGGTTATATTAACTAGATTTTTCTAATCCTGACATGCAAGATGAATTTCAAATTTTTTAATAATTTTTTCATATGACTAAAATTGATATATCTTAACATCCGTACGGTTGGATCATCCAAAAAATCATTTAAAAATTAATCTTGTCAATCGGGAACGAGTCTCGTTGTCAGGAGGGGTACATTAACTGGATTTTTCTAAACCTGATATGCAAGATGAATTTCTTCATATGACCAAAATTGATATATTTTAACATCCGTACGGTTGGATCGTCGAAAAAATCATTTTAAAAATTAATCTCGTCAATCGGGAACGAGTCTCGTTTTTGGGAGGGTTACATTAACTGGATTTTTCTAAACCTGACATGCAAGATGAATTTCAAATTTTTGAATAATTTTTTCATATGACTAAAATTGATATATCTTAACATCCGTACGGTTGGATCTTCGAAAAAATCATTTTAAAAATTAATCTTGTCAATCGGGAACAAGTCTCGTTGTCGGGAGGGGTACATTAACTGGATTTTTCTAATCCTCACATGCAAGATGAATTTCAAAATTTTTAATAATTTTTTCATATGACTAAAATTGATATATCGTAACATCCACACGGTTGGACCATCCAAAAAATTATTTTAAAAATTAATCTTGTCAATCGGGAACGAGTGTCGTTGTCGGGAGGGGTACATTAACTAGATTTTTATAATCCTGACATGCAAGATGAATTTCAAATTTTTTAATAATTTTTTCATATGACTAAAATTGATATATCTTAACATCCGTACGGTTGGATCGTCCAAAAAACCATTTTAAAAATTAATCTTGTCAATCGGGAACGAGTCTCGTTGTTGGGAGAGGTACATTAACTGGATTTTTCTAAACCTGATATGCAAGATGAATTTCAAATTTTTTAATATATTGTTCATATGACTAAAATTGATAGATTTTAACATCCGTACGGTTGGATCGTCGAAAAAATCATTTTAAAAATTAATCTTGTCAATCGGGAACGATTTTCGTTGTCAGGAAGGTTACATTAACTGGATTTTTCTAAACCTGACATGCAAGATCAATTTCAAATTTTTGAATAATTTTTTCATATGACTAAAATTGATATATCTTAACATCCGTACGGTTGGATCGTCGAAAAAATTATTTTAAAAATTATTCTTGTCAATCGGGAACGAGTCTCATTGTCTGGAGGGGTACATTAACTGGATTTTTCTAATCCTGACATGCAAGATGAATTTTAAATATTTTAATAAATTTTTTATATGACTAAACTTGATATATCTTAACATCTGTACGGTTGGATCGTCGAAAAAATCATTTTAAAAATTAATCTTGTCAATCCGGAACGAGTCTCGTTGTGTGGAGGGGTACATTAACTGGATTTTTCTAATCCTGACATGCAAGATGAATTTCAAATTTTTTAATAATTTTTTCATATGACTAAAATTGATATATCTTAAAATCCGTACGGTTGGATCGTCGAAAAAATCATTTTAAAAATTAATCTTGTCAATCGGGAACGAGTCTCGTTGTCGGGAGAGGTACATTAACTGGATTTTTCTAAACCTGACATGCAAGATGAATTTCAAATTTTTTAATATTTTTTTCATATGACTAAAATTGATATATCTTAACATTTGTACGGTTAGATCGTCGAAAAAATCATTTTAAAAAAATTAATCTTGTCAGTCAGGAACGAGTCTCGTTGTCGGGAGGGGTACATTAACTGGATTTTTCTAATCCTGACATGCAAGATGAATTTCAAAATTTTTAATAATTTTTTTATATGACTAAAATTGATAAATCTTAACATCCGTACGGTTAACTTGTTAACCAGGAATCTCATTTTATACAATAATACTTTTACAATGGTTTCCTTGAAACACCAATGTGTAAAGATAAACTAAGACAACGCTTTTTTTATTATAAAACCGTTGTGTAAGCATATTAGCTTTTTTCAATCTATCATCGGGTGCCAGCTCATCAGGTGGTGCCCATTGAAATTATAAAAAAATTATTTCAGACAACTGTTTTATTCCGTTGTATGAAGTTATCTAAGACAACCCTTCTAAAAACTGTTGTGTGAATTAGACAACGTAATATCTAAAAGCTTGTATGAGACCAACTAAGACAACACTTTTATTTTAACATAAAACCGTTGTATAAGAATATCATATATTTTTCGATCTAACGGCCCATATCAAATCTCATATCAATGAAGGGCTCTCATTTCGCCACCTCATCAATCCTTGTGAATGATTTACCACCTATCACGTGTTGCCACCTCAATACGTGGTACCCACTGAAATTCCTCAGACAACTGTTTTATTCCGTTGTTTGATGGTTTAGAGGACAACCTTTCTGAAAAACCGTTGTCTAAATTATACAATGTAATGTCAAAACCGTTGTCTTCTATCCCTATACGTTAACATAGTAACAACGGTTTGTAATCGTTGTGTTAAAGATCTACAACAACACTATATTTAAAAAACCGTTGTCTGACTCGATGAGAGGATACAACTTGTACAACAGTTTAAAAAAGATGGATATCCGTTGTTTGTTCTGGAGCTCACACAACTGTTTTTTCTGTAAAATCAATTCACCGTTGTATGATTTTTTAGGACGACGGTTTTTTTTAACCATTGTCTGTCAAGTGTTGTCTGATTATAAATTTCTTGTAGTGCTACACCGCCAAAATAATATACAAACAACTTTTTGATCATTTAACAAAATTACTTAAGAGTTACTTGTACTAAGTTTTTAAATAAATTCAGAGAATGATCAAACAAATTGAAGAGTATTGTAAAACAGTCCTGAAACCGCGGACTAGCCCTTGTATTTTAGGTCTTTATGTCAAGAGTTTCCCAAAACCTACAATACATCTAATTATTGTATAAATCAACCTAATATATCTAATTATTGTATAAAATCATAGCTATAGGAAAGAAGTTAATATAAGGTAGTTTAAAATATGGCCCAGAAAGGTAATCCAAGAAACGCAAGAACCTGTAAAAAGTGCACTTGTTGAACACAATAAGAACTTGAACCATATGAGTTCACAACTTTAACTTCCATTCCTGGAATTTTCCACAATAATGATACCAAAATCAGGCATGAATTATCCACTATTTGTTTAGATATTGGTAAATAACCTGCTAAAAGAAATAATGGACTAGTAACTTGTTCCTAAATGTAGAGAGGATGACAATCAAGATTGCATTTAGTATAATGTTGTCTGGTTTTATCCTAGAAATTTCGAAAAGCAGCTACTGAATGAGAATATAAACTAGTATAACATGTGTATCAAACGTAGAGAATAAAAGTATTAACTTTATTCTGCTAATTGATAATTCCTAACTTTGCAATCAAAGTACCATGCATTATATCATTTCACATCAATTTTGCAAACTTTGGTACAACACTAATGGAAAAACAGCCAGGTAGATAGTATGAGATAAATGAGATTAATAGGAAAAATAGTCAGGTCTAGATAGCATAATAATAAGAATAATAATTTATATTATTACCTCTATAATAATCTTTTTATAACGCTCACAAAGTGGAGAAGTCATGTATGATGCTATTTGAATGTACTCTTCCCATAAAATTTTAGAAGCCACATTATCTCTGTTTGGATAGGCACGAGCAACCAATTTCTGCACCTCTTCGTCAAGTTTAGCACGTGTAACCTCGATCTCCTCTATTGCTTCAACCATATTAGTCACATCTGTCAGGACCTTCCTAATAATAGAATATGCAGACTTTGGAATGCGCTCTGGGATGCAGACCAGAGAAGATTGAGAAATGGTATATTTGGAAACTTCATCAATTCCAACAAGCTCCTTGAGGGTATGGCGCGGGAACATTTTAACTTTTCCTTTCTTTGGTGGACAAACCTCCAGCAATAGTTCAACATCACGTTTCCTTTGGTTGGCTAGAGATAGTGGTGCATCCTGAGAATTCCCCTCTTCCGTTGCACGCTCCACGACCTCCTAAATTACATAAGAACCAAGGATATACGACTCAATTATTTAACACAATATTCCGTTAATGCAAATGAGAAAAATTGAAATTTTAAGCTACATTATGCTTAAACATGTAAATAGACGCGGATGATGATATATCGATAAAAATCAAGAAAGCAAAAAAACACAAAAAAGTAAAATTTTATAATATATTAATCTGCAGACTCAGTTCTTGACCCTGATAATTTTAACAATGGAAGTGAATGTATAAGTGAATGGATTTAATAATTTCACATGCCACAAGTTACAAATTATCAATTGAGAGGCAAAAATATAGCTGATGTATTTAAAAAGATAGAGGTAGTATTTATGCCCACAATTCCCAGATTGTACAATGTCAACAAAAACAGGGCTTATAGCAGCGGCACAGAGGTAGTATTTAGAAAAAAAAATTGAGGTAGATGGTAAATAAGAAGTACTAGAGAAGTTTGGGCTGCTAGTGTAAAAATTCATTGTTGCTGCCATTACTTCTAAATTTAAAATTCAAAACTAAACAAATATCAGTGATATTTGTTTAATGATTTTCCTTATTATTTAAGGTACGGATTCTCTTTATATCAGTGAGATTAATTGGTCTACTAAACAAAAATTTGTCTCCTTTATATCCAAATATCACTATCACTTTGTAAATATTAATACTTATAATATTTCGCTACTTGCATGAGTAATGAGCCATATTAAATTTCACAACATAATTGTTGTCTCTATTCCCTGGCAGCGAACAAACAAAGAAACTGCTTACGACAGCTTCTTATATACACCTGAAGCATAGAGAACAACCCAAATGTATTTCTGTAGATGCTAGAATGAACCCAAGAATTTTGCTTTCTGGGTCTGCATGTATGTCATACCTGGCTCATCCTTTTGCTGAAATTACGCTGAACTAATTGTATGTTTATTTAGTAGCTTTACGCTTTTTGCTATGTGTCTAGGATCTGAGATATACCAGGAAACGTTGGCAAAGGCGCTTGCTAATTTTTATGGTGCCAAATTGCTTACATTTGATAGGCACTCCATCATGGCTGTAAGTTTTGAATTTTATTTTGAAAGTGTCGTGAAGTTACATGATTAATCTGCTCTAGTTACTTTTTGGTTACTTTTATTATGGTTCCGAATTGCTTACATATGATAGGCACTCTATCATGGCTGCAAGTTTTCTATTCTAATCTGACTGTGTCGTGAATTTCAGGTTTTATCTGAAACACAGAAACAAGTAAACAGTGCTGAGAAAGCAATCTCTCTCCATGAAACATCGGAGAACACACTGTTTAAATTAGGTATCCACTTAGCCTAAAGCTCAAGTTATCTTCCAAAAGTGAATGTTAAACGAAGACTCGTTAATCGACTAAATTCAACTCCTAGAACTCAACTTATAGCACATAAGATATATGGTGAACATGCAGCCAAAAGATTTAATTGCTTTCATCTCTTTTACGAGTCTCATTATATATGGAAAAATTAATAAATTATTAGCCGCAATCTATATCTGTGTCATTTAAAAATCTAAAATAACATGATGATGATAGAAAGAACAACTTACTTTAAACTTTCGCCGTATTTCTTCCACTTTTCCTTTCTTTTTGTACGAAACATCAAATTTTTCCAAAAGGGTGGGAGACTTTTCCAATTTTTTCTCCAGTTCCTACAAAAGAGATATAAAAAAATGAACATGTATAGATAAAAGATACTTTTATAAAATCAAATAGAAAGTTCTTGAGAAAATCTTGCCTCATAACGTTGGTCAAAAGGCTTCGCTCCACTGGAGTGCTTAATATCTGACTTCTTGACATTTTCCTTTCCATTTTCCGACAACTTGGAGAATGTCTCAGTCTCCCAATAGTCACATAAACCTCCCATGCAGGTTCTGATAAGTAGTAGGGGCAAGTACGCCGGGTTGCACTTTTATCTCCCCTGGCATGTGCCTCTTTAACCCTATTAGCTACATCAGTCTTCCAAGTATTCATATAACATTTCAAATTCACCTTCAAATGATTTCTCACGATAGCATCCCCTTTGAGTTCTTTGATTTTATCAACTTTATATTCTCGCTGATATTCGTAGTATTCCTTCGGGAAAAAAGTTTTAGAATTCTTTACAAGCGAGTATTAATATAAAAATGTCATATTAATTGAAAAGTTCAGAAAATTTATAAGCAGCATACCTTGAACTCCTGGATACACTTATTTAAAAAATCCTCTCGTGTGCGTCCTTTTTCTTTTGCTATTTCAAACTCCCAGTTATTCCTTACTATCACTCTAATTGTTTTCTTGTAACGAGCCTCTTTAATACTGTTAAATGAAAAAAGTTGTGTAAGTAACATATTATAATTTGTTGAAAAATAACAAAGCTATAAAAAATGTTTACTTTTTTCCATTTATAAAGGTTACAACTCCAAGTTTCGGTTGTCCAAGTTGTGGCTTCTTTTGGTAATCACCATCACAAATGCTGCGTTGAGCTCTCCCAAATATGAGAACACCGTCACTCTATCCAGCATCATCATCTTCCTGTTCTTCATCACTGCCTTGTGCATCAATTTCTTCCTCAAGATCAACTTCTCCATTACCCCTACCCTGGCCCTGGCCCCTAGTATCATTTCTACCTCTTCCACCTCTTCCTCTGTTGCTGGTGACCCTACTCAGTGCGCTCCCATTACCACTACCCCCCACTGCCATTAGAATAATAAATAGAACAAGCAGCCAACAACTCTTAAATGTCTCCTGCAAAATTTGTACAATTATATAAATGTAAAATCTAAGCAAGTATGATTTTGTAAAGTCAAATAAATAAACATCTACAATTAAATAAGTGGAAATATTAATATATGGAAGACTATTTCTTTTGAAGTTCAATTTATAATTTCAAGTCGTGTTACTCATAACAATTTTAACAGAAATTACTAACAGATCAGCAGTAAATATAGTAGTGTACTCGTAAATAATATATTTGAAAGAATGGGACATTATAGTTGGGTAGCAAAAGTAATTAAAGATTACCTTAATCTGTGTGTTGGTTGTTTTTTAATACTGAAGCCTATAAGTAAATCCTGTAATGATAAATCCGATGTTACAAATTACAGTAGTGATCTTCTTTTATTATCCTTCACTGATCTTCTTTTAAGGTTTAGGTAAGATGTTTATATTCAAATTATTAATGTACTCAAGTCTAATGAATATAGTAATGTGCCTACATTTTACCTTCCCAGCCTCATGAATATAGTATATTTACATGACTCAAGAGTGTTTGAATAAAAAGGGGACCATTTCTGCAATATACGAAGAGAATTGCAAAAACTAAAAAGCATATCAATTGGAAAGAAGAATTGTGCTAGGTATATACCAGTTCCTTCTCAGAATATTCAAAAATATATCTGAATTGTACCAAGTATAAATGCATGATCTCAATAGAACATCCAAAATACAGCAAAAAGATTTAATGATTCAATACGAAAGTAGTTCATGCGGTAGGGATGAATGACTGGTTGATTCTCCTTTGGCAAACAGTTAATCAAGCTATACCAACGTATGTATAGAATATAATGATTTTGGCAAAGGAGAATTGCCCTGCTATTTAGTAATTCTTACTAGTGTAAGCCATCATCTAACTCTTAATTATCTGCTAATTACTAATCTTGGTTGAGTATTCATGGACCGATGGACGCTTGGGAAGAGGAAGTGACTAGTTAAGGTCATTTACCATTTAATTATGTTAATTAAATTATTTTGTTTTGTGTGTGAGCGCAATATATATATCTTCTAGTGAGCGATATTTGTAATTTTAGCAGATCATGAATCTTCTTATGCTTATCCATTCATTTCTAGATCATATATATGACGCTTAATATTAATACTCACCCGAGATTTTTCTTTCACACAAACTAAAACAACTACTGACATTGAGCTATTTTCACAGTTTGCTAAAGATTGGCTTGCCTTATTATGATCTATTCAAATGCTCTCTTCTTTGTTGGAAGTGAGCTAAAATAAAGCAAAGATATCAGAGATATACAATATTAAAAAATCAACTTGACATGTGACTTTAGATTCCTTAGCAAAACAGAAGAGCTCAAATCAACTCTAACAGACATGCTTGTTCAATACATAAACATATATAAATTATTAGGTGCCATTAGTGACAAATATTTACAAAGTAACCGTATTCATAAAATTGACGAAATCGCTAAACTAAATAATTAATTTCATTTCAATCATTGGATTACTTAACAAAACAAAATATAGACTGTACAGTAACATAGTACATGTGTGCGTATACGACAGATGTATATCGCAAGTACCCCTGTACTCTAGTGTACTCGTAAATTAGCAGAAAATTATTAATTACTAAAAGATTTTCAGGGACACAAAATATAAAATAATTAAGGACAGTAAACGGAAACAGAATTCAATCATCTTAAAAGGAGATGAACTTACTTTGTTTGTAGCAATTTCACGCGCTTCAACAAATGTGATGAAACAATAAACCAATATTATCCCAGCCAAAAGTTATTTTCCCTTCCCAGGCTAGTGACATAAAATTAAATGAAAAATAAGTTCAAGCCTCTAAATTAAATGAAACCATAAATTGCATTCCAAGAATAAGGTAAATGAGCATATAATAAGTTAAAACATTAATTTCTTTGCACTACTATATCACTATTGACGAGCTTAAAAAAGTTGAAGATATGGAAATCACTATTGAGGATCAAGTTGAGGACCAACACACAATACACAACTTGACTGCTTTTAAATTTGTCGAGGAACACAAGGTGGTTGATAATATCGAATTTATTACTCTGGAAATATATGTTCAAGCCTCCTTGACATGCAACCTATTTTCAATGTTAATCTAAATAGCCGAAGAGCATTATATGAGCATATCATAAATAGACAACCAACAATAGGCCTAGTAAGTGCATTATATACGAGGCGTAGCAGCATATAACAATCTTACAAACTCATAGCATGAATTAATAAAAGATAAATAGGTATACAGATAAAAACGGGTCGCAGTAAAAGTTGGCTTGCACCAATGATGAATGAGTAAACTTACAACACAAAATCATTATAAACTGCAAGACTTCCTAGTCCTGAAGTTTTTAAATTAGTAAAATATTTGTTTCTAACACTTTAAAGCAAAATCAAACATGTCAGAGAGAATAAATCCGAGTCATAACAAAAACAAAGTCTAACTGCACACAATCCATCCATCAAAAACACAAATCCAATACTTTATGTAAGAGCCACATTCATAACCTAACCCAAACACTGACCTCAATTTATCAAGTAAATAATATAGAGACAAACATCTCCGACTCAATTGCAACAACATATCTTTATACTTAAATAAAATACTCAAATAAATTTTTGACATAATGTCCACCAAATTCATAATCAATCAAGTTCCTTATTTTATCACTTGATATCAAAAAAATACATCCAAATACCAGAAGTTAACTCTGGTACTTGTTCGCTTCATTAGTATGATTAATACCTGTGGAGAAAGCGATGAAAGCCCCGTC
Source organism: Apium graveolens (assembly GCF_009905375.1). Classification (NCBI taxonomy): domain Eukaryota; kingdom Viridiplantae; phylum Streptophyta; class Magnoliopsida; order Apiales; family Apiaceae; genus Apium; species Apium graveolens. The sequence goes on from NC_133654.1 coordinate 6,622,576, forward strand.
ATCCCAAAAGCCCTGAATCCGAGAAATCCAATGACAGCAAGCGCAATAGTGAGAGCAGCAAGGCCTATTAGGGTTCCGATTAGGGTTATTCCGGTGAGGAAAAGTAGGGTTCCGCTGAGAGTGACGACGGCGAGGACTTGGGAGGTGGAGGGGGTGTTTTTGGGGAGGAGAGATTTGACTCCGGCGGAGGGGTTGGTGTGTTGTGGGTGTGTCATTCTCGATTTTGGAGGCGGCTTCCAGTGAGAGTTAGACGCGAAAGGGTTTGTGAGAAAGATAATATTTTATTTCAGCTGTGAAGATATGAGCCAAGTAAATGACACGGGTAAATGCAATTAAAAATGGTTGATTTTAGGATTTAAATTCAATTAAAATCGGTTGATTTAATACACCACTTCTTACCTCCTCTAGTAGCTACTGGAACTCGAGCCCTGCTTTTGCAACAATAATAAGTTGAAGGTTAATATATATTTATCTAACATTAAAAATTTGATGTCTAATACAAATCAATATTACAATTGAAAAATTAAACACGGCCATTACAATAATTTTCAACTTAAACATTTTTTTGTAAAATCACTAAAATTTTAAGTTAAGCCATGTCATCTTCCTCGCTTTCACTTTCTTCATCAATAATCATGTCTTCATCTTGATTTTGTTCTTGGTTGTACTCATCCGTATAATTGTCATTTTCAACAAATCTCAAATCAATAAAAAAATTTGAAGGATCATGAATCATCACGGGCTCGACACGAGATGATGAAGTATTTGAAACCTCATTTTGCAAGGCATCTTCACTTGATGTAAAGTTCCTTTTAGATTTCACTTCTTCATTAACAAAACGACTCTTTGTTGTTAAAATGGTGTACCATGGTGATCTTGGATTTGAAATATGCCTCGCATAATACATTTGATGAGCTTGACTAGCTAACATGAACACATCTTCCACATTTAATGTTGATCGAACATCCACCGTTGTCATCCTATTTCTATCCACCTTGACATGCTTTGTATGATCAAACCAATGACATTTAAATAATATAACTTTATGCCCATTACGGTAATGAAACTCAAGTATTTTTTCGAGTCGACCATAATTATTTTCAAAACTCCCCTTATATGAAGATCCTACATATAAATGAGTAAATTTCTTAGGTACAAGCAATGCATTAATATAACGAAAGAGAGAACAATAGATACGAAATAATTAAGTACCGTATATTTCTTACCAATGACAAGCACACCCGAATTTGGTGAAGTGCGTTCACTAAAATTTGCACAACCAAATTTGTAACCATTACAGTGGCAACCATTATAAATATCCACATCTCGCATCGGACCTTTTATTAAATCCTTAAAAACATTTTTAGGTTGTGGATCATCCGCTACCTAAAAATTTATATATATTTATAAGTGCATTACAATTATAATATTTGAGGACAATAAGAAACATTTATATGTATGTGTTTAGACACATACCCTTCTTTCAAACCAATTTATGAATCGATCTTTTTGAAAATTTTCTTTTGCTGCATCATCAAACTCTGGGTATTTTCTATGTACCAACTTGTTAAATTCACTAAAAACAAATAACAATCATTATAATAAAATAAATCAAAGTAAAAAATACCATAGATTTGTTAAAGACCTTACCCCAAGTACTTTGCAACCTCCGGTGTGTTGATAATAACGTAATATTTGATGAGTCTATCTTCATCGGCCGTCAAGATTCTATGCCCTTTTCTTATAATGGGTTTCGCCGGATACGTGTAAACTTCTAACAAGTTAGGATCATTACACGTTTTAGGTGCCTCGTAACGACGCAATCGATTGTGTATTGTTTCAACTTTGGATTTAAAATATAGAGAACAAAAGTGCACACATTCCTCCTCGATATAGCGTTCAACCATTGACCCCTCCGGATGTGCTTTGTTTCTAACTTTCATCTTCAATCCATGTAAAAATATTTCAAAAGGGTACATCCATCGATATGTAACAGGGCCACCCAACTTACACTCGGTGGCCAAATGTAGTGACAAGTGCTCCATCGGGTCAAATAAACCGGGAGTAAAGATGGTTTCAAACTTAGACATTATCCTCATAATATCTTTCTCCATTTTTAACAAATCGGAGTATTTCAAGGTAGATCAGCACACATCTTGGAAGAAGTTAGACAATTCAATAATGGCATCAGCCACTTGCCTCGGTAATAAGTCACGGCAAACAATAGGCAATAATTTTTGCATGAAAATATGACAATCATGCGATTTCATACCACGAATAGTATGTTTTTCGAAATTCACACACCTAGATATATTTGAAATGTAACCATCCGGAAGTTTAAGTGTTGAAATCCACTCAAACAAATTATCAATTTGTTCCCTCAAGAGCGCATATGGAGCATGTGGCATTATGTCTCCATCTTGAACCGACAACTCACGTCGAATACCTAGTTCCTCACAATCATACCTTGATTTTAAGTTATCTTTGGTCTTGTTCCTGTCATCTAATATCGTGTAGAAAATGTTTTCAAAAACATTCTTTTCAGTATGCATGACATCAATATTGTGACGAAGATCAAGTGTCTCCCAATACGGGAGCTCAAAAAATGGAGAATATTGAGTCCAATTATGAGTAACACCATAGTCCCGAGGTCTTCTTTTTGTTAACTTTCCTGGAGGAGGAAATTGTATAAGATCACATACAATCTTTGCCCTTCCACCTGAATATCGAGCTGTGACAGAACATACCTCTTTCTTTCCAAACTTTGTGCTACTCCTCAATTGATTACCCGATTCCAAAAAATATCGAGCAGTGCCAAAGAAAGAAGGCTTACCACCATTCCTCAGTTGAAAGCCTTTGATATCACCACTACATACATGACAAGATAACTTACCCTTAGTCGATCATCCACTTAACATCACAAGTGCTGGAAAGTCGCTAATAGTCCACATTAGTACAGCCCTCATCTGAAAATTTGTGCGTGATGACCTATCATATGTTTCCACTCCTCTATGCCATAATAGCTTCAATTCATCAATTAACGGTTGGAGGTAAATATGTAGGTCTTTTGTAGGATCATTAGGACCGGGAACAATGAGAGGCATGAACATATATGGAGCTTTCATGCACATAGATGGTGGAAGGTTGTAAACAACCACCACAACGGGCCATACGGTATAATCCCTGGCAAGTGGATCACGAAATGGGTCAAATCCATCACTAGAAAGGCCAAGTCTGACATTTCGTGCCTCTTTTGTAAATCTCGAAAATCTAGCATCAAATGCTTTCCATTCATCTCCAACTGCCGGGTGAGATAACTGACCGTCAACTATGACCCTATCATGGTGCCACGTCATACAATTAGCAGTTTTCATAGACATGTACAAACGTTGTAGTTTCGGTATAAGTGGAAAGTATCGCAAAATTATTCTTGGAATCAGCTTCTTTTGGTTATCCTTTCGGTCCTTATATCGACCTTTGTGACATATGTCACAACATGTCTTTTTACTATTTTTCTTGTAAAATAACATGCAATCATTCTCGCAAGCATCAATCTTTTCATATCCCATATTCAAACCACTTATCATCTTTTTCACATCATAATATGTCTCAGGTAGATTGTGTTTCTCCGGAAATACTGACCCAATAAGTTCAAGTAACTCATCAAAGCCCTTGTTACTACAACCATGCTTATTCTTGAAATATAACAACCTATTTACGAATGACAAAGTGGTAGAACTTGGACAATTTGGATAAAGAGGTTTAGAAGCACCGTCTAACATCTCATAAAAAAATTTTGCTGTTGCATTCGGTTCCTCCTCACCATTCCCGAAATTTCCATGTGCATCCGCAAAGTCTTGAAGCATTTCACGTACATCATACATATCATCATCTCTAGGATCATTATTACCCAAACTAGTCTCGGCTTCAACCCCGGACCTACGCTTTTCGCCATGAAAAAACCATTTAGTATATGACTCCATAATGCCATGTCGATACAAATCATAAGTTACATTATCGGGTAATTTACGCCATGTATTTCCACACTCATTATATGGGCATCTTATCCTCCCCATTGAATCAACTTCCCCTTTCATAGAAAAATTGATGAAATTTTGTACACCATGTTTGTACTCCTCGGTTATATTATTCCTTGCATCAAACCTACGATGCATCCAACTTCGATCAGATGCCATCTACAATTATCATATTTTGATTAATTAGTTATTATAGATAAGAACTAACATCAATAAATAATTTAATTAAATTAATATTTCATTAGTATGATTAATACAATCATTATATAACTCAATGTCTTCTGATTATTTTAACATACTAAAAACAAGTAATAATCACACTAATTTAGCCACAATTGACAATATTAACACAATTGACATATAAAAAAATTAACTATATTAACACAATTGACATATATGAATACAAGAATTACAAGTATATGTATGAAAAATGTGAAAGAATACTTACTTGGGCATGAATGCTTTTAAAATTGAAGATTAAGAAATTAAAGGAGATAGGAAAAATGGTGAAAGAAGAAAAAGGGGGCCACTGGAAAGAAAGGATACTGACACCAGGGTTTCTAAATGTGTTACCCAAATACAACAGGAAACGGTTGAAAACGAACATCGGGTATATTGAACCAGATACGGTTGAAAACGAACATCGGGTATATCCAACCAGATACGGTTGAACTTAAAATCCGCTGAATTTATTCATTTTGGTGGGAACTTTCCCGCGAACAAAAAAATTGTTCATACTAAATTCAACCGGAAATCGTTGAATAAGATTTCCGTTGATTTTATCCGGTTGAATTTATTTTTGGTGGGAACTTTCCCGCTCACCCAAAAATTGGCTGTTCTAAATTCAACCGATTTTGGTTGACTATAAAGCAGTTGAATTTATTTGGTTGAATTTAACTTTGGGGGGGGAATTTCCCGCCCGGTGAAAAGTTGGGAACACTAAATTCAACGGGTTCTGGTTGAATTTAAAACCGGTTGAATTTAGTCGGTTGAATTTAGTGACGGTTGAATTTGAGCGCAGGTCAAACGTCTAACAACGTTGAATTCAAATTCAACCATATACGGTTGAGTTTATGTTCGGTTGAATTTAACCCCATTTTCTAGTAGTGATTAGTGTTAGAATATAAAATTTAAAGTGCTGAAAAAGGTCTTCATATAGTAATTTAAGATTTTAGATTTACTATTTTCTTAATATGATGTGCTGATGAGAGATTATGTTAGCCTTCCTGACACCTCAATATTCACATAATATATCAGGGACATGAAAATAAAGTTAATTATATTAGAAAAAGATGGAGTCCCATTAATAATTTCAACACATAAATGAGCTATCATAGATTATAACAAAATGTAAAGAAAGTGTAACATAAGAGTCTTGCTGTCCAAAATTATGTGTTCATTAAATTATCTCAGAACCGGGATGTGGGAGGTGTATTTACTGTTTACAAACACATGTATATGTATGAAGATAGGAGACAACCTGTGATTTCCCAGTCCTCATAAAAATTATTATGGCCACATGATTTATAACGCCAGTGTCATAACTTAGAATAACCAAGATTTTATTTGTTAACGGGTGACTGAGTACTGAATAACTTCTGATGGTTCCACTGCGTTGCATCTAAAAAATGTTTGTGGATCATTGCATGCCATATATACAAAAATTTGAGATGAAGCAAGAATCGAATATCCTAAACTCAAGACAACAAGCGAGAGCCTCTTTAACACTTTGAGCAGCACTAAATTCAAGAATTATCCATGTTTTATTTTAAAATAAATATATACTTCCTCCGTCCCTTTGATTTTTTATGATCAAAATGACCCAATTTTGACCAAAAATTTCATATAGTATACCATCAAGAAAATTTATAAAAGTTATATCATTATAAAGTACATGGAATCTATTTTAATATGCATTTTTACGTTTTTTAAAATAATGAAAGATTGATATTTAATTTACGGTCAAAGTTGGGTCAATTTGATCACAAAAAATTAAACATGACAAATAAATTTGGATGGAGGTAGTAGTTTTTACTCTACTTAAAGTTGGCCATATATCAAAAAAAACTTACAAGTTTTAAAGAACTGAACTCAGGCATTTAATTAGATCCAAAATTAATGTCAACTAATTTGTAGTCCAGATCGTTAATAAGAACACGTAATAATTCTATACTAACAAAATCCTGGAAGAGATCTTAGTAGGTATCGATACTTAATATTTCAATTAGTTATAGCCGCGGCTAGATAACCGATGAATAAAATAATATTTTACTTAATGAGATGTCGTCCCATGCTTTATGCATGCAAACTATACTTATATAGTTATATAATATAAAATAGAGAAATGATAAAGGCTCAAAAATTGTTCTCCGATATTAACTTGTCAACATATTATTGATTATTATATACAATGTCAAACTTTCCTGCGAACATATTATAAAACGTGCGGCGGTTCGATTGAATGTACAATGTCAAACTTTCCTGCGAACATATTATATACTCACCACACAATATTCTAAGCAATCACACACACACATGATTCACGGCTTATACAATTATGGGTGTGTGTATGTTGGACATATAATACGTGTACTTATTTACACACATGTAATATTCACAAGGATCTCTATTTATAAATCTATGAATAGTTGTTGTACTTCTTATTCTTACTAGTTTGAAGGAGCTAGCAAAATGGGAAGGAAACCTTGCTGCTCAAAAGTTGGGATGAAAACCGGAGCATGGACGGCGGCTGAAGATAAAATTCTCACCGATTACATTCTTCTTCACGGTGAAGGCCGATGGCGCAATCTTCCCAAAACTGCAGGTATTATAATTTTCCACTTCCATAACAATGAAGTTTCGTCTAATGAAGTGCAGCCAAGAAATGGTTGCTGTAGTGGTTGATCTTTAATAATGAGTCTTTTTTAAATCCTCGTTCCCCTAATATGTCTCTTTTCATATATACTACTCCGTCCCTAAATACGTTTTTTATTTATAGTGTACATGTTTGTCAATATATATTTTTAATTTTCAATATCTTTAATTTCGTATTAGTATTAAATATAAAAATTTCATTGTATTAAAGTACTCATAAATACGAATCCAACAAGATCATTCATGAACTTATAGGTTAGATGTAAATTAGTAGTAAATCACGTATCATGAATAGTGTACAAAGTCAAAATATGAAATATTTTTTGGGACGGAGGGAGTATATTTTATGCAGAATAAAAAACCCAAAATAGCATATTTAAAGTAATTTAGACTTTAATTATCATAAATAATGAGTCAATTTGAAATTCTAGTTCCGCTACTGTCTCTCTCTACATATATATATTATGCAGAATTACAAAAACCTAAAATGGATGCAGGATTAAAGAGATGCGGGAAGAGTTGCAGATTGAGATGGTTGAATTATTTGAGACCCGATATTAAGAGAGGTAACATCTCCAATGATGAAGAAGACCTCATCATTCGCCTTCACAAGCTCCTCGGTAACAGGTAGGTCAATATATGTTAACATTATACTCTTGTTCCTTTATAGTAATTTTTAGGGGACTGAACAAAGAATTTAGCGTTGAACTGTTTCTGACAGATGGTCTCTAATAGCTGGTAGGCTCCCTGGACGAACAGATAATGAAATTAAGAATTACTGGAACACAACTTTAAAGAAAAAGGCTTGTGGTAATCACAAATCTCCTGCTTCTTCTTCGAAAGCCCCAGCTAAACAATGCAACAATATAAAGATCAAGAAAAATCTTGAGAAAGCTGAATCAACTCAGCAAAATGTGGAGTCCAATGTATCAAATGTTAAGGCTTTAAACTGCAGTAATCAGTTACCAGTTGATCCAAACGAAAGTAGTTCAGATACTAGCATGGAGCCACTAGTCGAAAAAACATCAACTCTGAAGGATGAAAATATTAATCAACCAGTCCCAGACCTTGTGCCTGATGTTGACTCGAGTGACATTTACTTAAAGGAGCTTCTTGATTTTGATTTCTCGGGTTTATTAGGCACTGAGTATAGGGATTATGAGATGGAAGAGTTTTGGAGGGTAGATGAGCAAAATATGTATTTTGACACTGATAACCTTAACTTTGCAGACTGTATCGGAGATTGGTTAGTCTAGTGTTTCGAAAGTGTACAAAAATGCTTTCATTATCAGTCGCTGAATACTATTACTGTTCCTATCATCCCGCTATATAAATGCATGCTTTTCACTAGAGCTGTTCACGAACCGAGCCGAGTCGAGTTTTGATCGAACCGAGCCGAGCTTTAATTTTTTTTTCTGACGAGCCGAGCCGAACCGAGCTTTCTTAACGAACAAAAACCTGTGTTCGAGCTCGAGCTCGTTAACGAACGAGCCGAACACGAGCTTTTATCGAACAAAATCGAGTCGAGTCGAACCGAGCCGAACACGAGCCGAACACGAGCTTTCTCCATCAAAACGAGCCGAGTCGAGCCGAGCCGAGCCGAACCGAGCTTAATTAAAAAATTCTGGTCAAAACACCGGTTGACTGTTAAAATAACAAACCAAATACTTTTATTTTTTTTCTAAAAATTTTGTCATATCACTAAAAAATATTGATCTTAACATCCGTACGGTTGGATCATTCATAAATATTTTTTAAAAAATCGAAACATTAAAACGATACTAAACACTAATTACAAGTACAAGTCAAAACACCGGTTGACTGTTAAAATAACAAATCAAATACATTTATTTTTTTCTAAAACTTTTGTCATGTCACTAAAATATATAGATCTTAACATCCGTATGGTTGGATCATCTATAAATATTTTTAAAAAAATCAAAATATGAATACGAGACTAAACACTAGTTACAAGTATTGTTCAAATAAGTGGTTGATTGTCAAAATAACAAACAAAATAAATTTATTTTTTTCTAAAATTTTTATCATGTCACTAAAATATATAGATATTAACATCTGTACGGTTGAATCATCTATAAATATTTTTAAAAAAAATCAAAACATTAATACGAGACTAAACACTAGTTACAAGTAAAGGTCAAAACACCGGTTGACTGTTAAAATAACAAACCAAATGCATTTATTTTTTTCTAAAACTTTTGTCATGTCACTAAAATATATAGATCTTAACATCCGTACGGTTGGATCATCGATAAATATTTTTAAAAAAATCAAAATATGAATACGAGACTAAACACTAGTTACAAGTATTGTTCAAACAAGTGGTTGATTGTCAAAATAACAAACAAAATAAATTTATTTTTTTCTAAAATTTTTATCATGTCACTAAAATATATAGATATTAACATCTGTACGGTTGAATCATCTATAAATATTTTTAAAAAAATCAAAACATTAATACGAGACTAAACACTAGTTACAAGTAAAGGTCAAAACACCGGTTGACTGTTAAAATAACAAACCAAATGCATTTATTTTTTTCTAAAACTTTTGTCATGTCACTAAAATATATAGATCTTAACATCCGTACGGTTGGATCATTCATAAATATTTTTAAAAAAATTGAAACATTAATATGAGACTAAACACTAGTTCTAACAACTATTCAAACAATTGGTCGATTGTCAAAATAATAAACAAAATAAATTTATTTTTTTCTAAATTTTTTATCATGTCACTAAAATATATAGATATTAACATCCGTACGGTTGGATCATTCATAAATATTTTTTAAAAATTGAAACATTAATATGAGACTAAACAATAGTTACAAGTAAAGGTCAAAACACCTGTTGACTGTGAAAATAACAAATCAAATACATTTATTTTTTCTAAAAATTTTGTCATATTACTAAATAATATAGATATTAACATCCGTACGGCTGGATCATTCATAAATATTTTTTAAAAAATCGAAACATTAATATGGGAGAAGTACTAGTCAAACTACTAGTTTACCATTAAAATAGCAAACCAAATATATTTATTTTTTCTAAATTTTTTATTATATCACTTAAATATATAGATCTTGACATCCGTACGGTTGGATCATTTATAAATAATTTCAAAAAATCGAAACACCGATCAGGAAATAAATACTAGTTACAAGTAATAGTCAAATCACTTGTTAATTATTAAAATATCAAATTAAAAAATTAATTTTTAATATCTGAATTTTTTCAAATTACTAAAATATATATTTTGACATTCGTATAGTTCAATAATTTAAAAATATTTATAAAAAATCTGAATAAAATTCATAATAATTAAATATATAAAAAATAAATTTTTTTTTTAATTTTTTTTTCGAGCCGAATCGAGCCGAGCCGAGCTCGAGCTCGAGCCGAACATGCCAAAAGCTCGGCTCGAGCTCGTTTTCTTAACGAACACATTTTTGTGTTCGAGCTCGAGCTCGAGCCCTTAACGAACCGAGCCGAACCGAGCCCTTAACGAGCCGAGCTCGAGCTTGTTCGCGAACGGCTCGGTTCGCGAACAGCTCTACTTCTCACTAATCCTGGTACAAAAACTACTAATCCTGGTACAAAAACTCTACAAAGTATAATTTCCATAAACTAATGTTATTTTCTGATCGGTGTTGACATAATAGATATATAAAATCTTCTAAATTATAAAAAAAATTCAAAATTTTGCAGTTCCAAACTTCATATATTTGAGGCATGATTAGCAGCTGTACAATATTTTATTATTGCAGATATATATATTTGTTTATTAACAATTTAATGGTTTAAATATGAAGAGTTAGGTTAGTGGAGACCAACTTTACTTGGAGTCCTTGAATACTTGTTATGTAAATCTATTTTACACCAAACTTTCAAATAAACTAACTAACAAAAACAATCTACTGTAAGTATATTAAGTACCATTTGGAAATTAAAAAAGGTCATGCACACTATCTCAATTCTGCACTCATTTAAAAAAACATACCGAGGACAAATTATGCATTTACACATGTAAATATATTAATTTTTTTCTTGGAATTATTAAAATGCAAGACACTTTGAATTCTTATAATGCAGAACATTAAGCTGGTCATCCAAATTATTCTTAAAGGTCATAGAGCACTAGTAGTAAGAGCATGATATTAACTAATTGTGTTGGATATTCTTACTCGTAATCAGGCTATAGAGTACTACCTGCATCATGATATTAACTGATTGTGTGGGATATTCTTTTATACTAGTACACAGCTAGAATGGAATAAAAAAATATGATTTTTTTTATTTGAATACAGTAAAAAAAAATACTACTTGTTAAATAGAAAAAATTATTTAATTATATCATAATTATATTGAAAAGTGCCTAACTAAAACAAAGAAATAAATAGTGCATGACACATGAAATTGTCATCATTCATTTTTTTACAACTTATATCATATTTATAATTTCTATTTTATATTTAAGATTGAGTTAAACTACATAAAACGTAAAACGTAAGTTAATAATATTGTAGAGATTCCATTTTATATTTTTATGATGCTTATATTGTTATTGTTCTTTTAGTTTTTAATCTTTTTAAAAAATTATACATTGCAACGTAAAAGTAATTTCAATTCTTTTTAATCTTATGCATAATTTTTTTAAATGATTTTTAGTGATCTTGCACTAGATTACTAAAATATAAATAACAATAATGACTTTTTTTAATCAAAAATGATGACTTTATTTGTGCTAACCTAAAAATCATTAAAATGAAAATAAAAAATTATGACACTCGCGTAACAAAGATTCTTTTATAGTGCACAACAATTTTTTTATGCATGTACAAAGTTGTACAGGACATTGTATTTCTAGTGCACAACAATTTTTTTTTATTATGTACAATTTTTTTTAGCAGAACAAATGAAAACTGATATATGATTGTGTTTTTTTGTTTTGTTTTAATGATTATAATGGTGAAAAATGAGTTATTACAGTTATAAGCATGTGTTTAAGGTTAATCTACATCGTTCATTTATTTGAATCCAAAAACCTGGGATGGGGTCTTCGTCTCTAATTTATTAGCAGTCTTCATAAAACTTCATTCTATATATGAATGTATACTACTCTTTTCGTCCCTATTTATATGTTCATTTTGTAAGAGTTAGAGCAATCTAAGAGCCTTTTCAATGACCTCCTTTAGTTTAAATTTGAGGAAATTGAAATAAGAATCATCTTTAATAGACTCATTATCCCTCTTTAAAATGCTAGGAGTGGTTAAATCCCTTTTCACTAGTGAGGAGACTCTCCGGTCTCCTTTTTCAGCTTTATATTAAATTTATATTCAAATGCCAGAAGTAGTGCTGCAGCAGATACTACATTTTTAGATTGACATGTAATATAATATAGATAAATTGATAGATAAAGAGTAATACTAAGGAGCCTTGTTGGAAAAAAAATAATAATTTCAGATCTTAAATGACTAGGAGTGAATATAATAATATTTTTTATGAGGAGAATGTTAATTTACTTTTGGAGTTGATCTTAAATTAAACAATTTTGTACTTAATATTAAAAAATCTTGATTAATTATTTTTCAAATTTAAAAGTTACGTTTTAAAATAGACTAAATATACTTTTAAATGATATAATTTTTTTTTTATTTTCATCAATTATATAATAGTTGTAAATTTCGTTCAAAGTTTGATCGAACGGTCAAAAGTCAAAATGGACATATAGAAGCGGAGGGAATATAAATTATGCATCTATATGACCTGTTTAAATTCGATATTAATTATAACTATTTCCAGAAAATGTACTCGATATTTAATTTGTTGGAATGAATGAAAATAAACAACATAAACTAGAGTTCAAAGGCTCTATTTTCAGAAGGAAGGGTTTAACCTATGTCCCTGTCCTTCACCATTTATATCTTAACAAAAATTGCACTCACACCATCTATACTATTATATTAAATATAAAATATTAAAAATTTGGTTATTGGTTATTAATCACTCAATCCAGAACTGTCAGATCAAATCGACAAAAATCGTTAGATTTATTCTTAAAAATTAGCATTATTTAAAAGATATAAGGTTCAAATCCTTTCTTTAACAGGTATAAGGTATTAAAATTAGAATTTACAATATATAATAATAAAAACAATCATGCTTCGCGTATATAGTAGTTATCTTTAAATTTCATCTCCAAATTTCGAGGCGAAAGACAAATTTAGCCTATTTTTACACAAAATTAACAAAAATAACCAATTTCTGAAAAATTGGTTAACTTTAGCTGATGGAATACTCAACTTTCAGTGGAGTATTCAGTTTATATGAGATACCCAACTTTTAGTGGAGTATTCAGTTTATATGAGATACCCAACTATGAGTGGAGTATCTAAATATTGAGATACGCAACTATCAGTGAAGTATCTAATACAAATTGGGATATCCAACTGACAATGGAGTATTCAATCGGCTAAAATTGACCATTTTTTTCAGAATGACTATTTTAATTAATTTTTTTTAAAAATTGGCTAATTTTATCATTTTTTTCCAAATTTCGTTATTACCCCTTATATACTAGTTATCTTTAAAGAATGCCTTGCGGACCACATGCCGCACCGGCTGGTCCAAAGTTATATAAATAATGCGTGTGGATTCCGACGGCTCTTCGCTGCTGGCTAGATAAATAAATTCAGCCAACTTGACATATACAAGGTCCCAGAAATTAAAGTTGTGATATTAATGGTTTGCCCCCTCCATTAATTTCTGACCAGAAAGGTATGCCGACAACCAAAAATTCTTGATTAGATTCAAATGTATCACTACTAGCTTAACAGTACTAGCTAGCTTTACCGTGTGATGTATTTCGATAATTTTTTATTTTAATTTTTTTATCCCGAGATATATTATACTCATCGAATTTAACTAATAATATTTGATTGATTTTAATTTTTTTAAAGCCGGATAAATATATATTTTTGTTTAACTCAGATGAATATATTATTTTATTTTATTTTAACTAGTGAAATTTTATTTTATTTTTAATTATGTTTTATCGTGAATTAGTTTTATAGTTTTTTAGCCTGTATGAAGAGTATAAATTATTTGATTTTAGCCTGATTCCGATTGATGAATTACCACTTCAATATATTATACTTTGGCTGAATCAATAATAATTATTATTTTATTTTAGGTTTAAATCCATTACACCAACTAAATTCAACTGATTATATTTAGTTTACTTTAAATTTATTTTTACATTGACCAATTAATGATGACGAACAACATATATTATTTTATCTTATTTCAATGTCATTACACTGGCAAACAAATTGTCTCTATTTAAGTTTTGCAAAAAAGTATCAAGAATAACACAGATACAAAAATAATTTCGTGTATTATATAACCCAAGCGCTATAAATCCCAAATACGGTACCGACTAACCGAGTACCAAATTTTTAATATTTCAGCGTGTAATGCACATTTTATTTTTTATTTAACAATGTTCATTAATTGGAAATTTACCTAGTTTCATTTGATTTTATTTCGGCTTTATCTTGAGTTCTATAAATCAGATTTTGACGAATTTACAGCTCACGGGAAGCTCACGAAGTACTGTTTAATTCAGTGACGGTTAAAAAATTTTGTCCAAAAAATGTTATCCAAAATTTGAAGAACAAAAATTTATGATGAATTTTTTATTGTAATTCTATTCCGCTTGTGATACCTACTTTTTTGGTTTAAATCATTGAAAGAGTAGGAAATTCAATTTAAATTAAAATTCTTACTTATTATTGGTTATAAAATATTTTTTTATTTTAGATTCAATAACTATAATTAATTTGTTTAAAAATTTAACGGTTCATATTAAATTGGTAGTACATAAACCATAACTACAAAAAATTTGGATAAGATCCGCATAGTATATAATAAGGATATAATTCATTTTTCACCCTTTTTCTTTAACCTGACAGATATTATTATAATTCTTTAATTATAGTTACACAATGCTACACGTTATATTATACAACAATAATATAATTGTTATGGGTAAAAAATTAGGGTGTATTTAATGCCAGATTTCGTGAGCTTCAAGACTCTTATTTGACTGTTCTCGTGTTTCGTGACTCAATCTGCCTTCACAAGATGTCTACCTACCTTCCTGTGTGGTAAGAATCAAGTCAAAAACGTAGTTCTTGATTTGTAGGGTGAGGCCTTTATATAGGCATGAGATGCCTTGAATTAGATTAGGGATAGGAGACTTGGTGGACAAGTTTCAGACTTAGAGTGAACTTTGGAGTTCTAGAATACATGAAATTGATTCCTTGTCCATGAGGTTTCTTGGAGGCCAATCTCCAAGCAATTGTACCCTTATTTGGATTTTATTTGTCAGTTATTTTTACCCATATTAATTAATTACAAAATTAATTAATATTCAAGGTTTTGGACCCCTTTAAATAAGCTTTATTTGCAGCCCAAACCGAGTATAATTAATGCATTATTAATTATAAAATCAGGGTTTATTTTATCCCCTATCATTTGCCCCACAACTTCTGAGAAATCGTACAAAATTTAGTAGAAATTAAGTTCATTTATTCCCTTACAAGTTCATATATAGTAACCAGGAGTTTTTACCCGTTTCGTATGATTCGAGTTTTAATTTATTTTTTTAATCAAATTTATTATTAATAATTAAAGAATTAGTGTGAATTGTTAGTATAATCTTTTTTTTAAATAATTATTATATTAATATAATATAATATATGTTCTTTCGAAAGAAAATTGTTATTTGGGCTGAATTGGAAAAAAGAGTTTTGTTTTATAATATATTACTCCCTGTCCCATTTCCTATTCAAAATATGTATTCAAAAATGTTAATATGATTAACACTTTTTATGCGTGAATTGAGTTATTAAAAAAAATAATTTAAACATGATTACCATTAATAATACAAATATAACATAAAAGGTTAGAATAAAATTTACTATAATTTACAAATAATTTTTTTAAGTATAATTATACATTTTATTGAATAATTTTATATTACACAATTTTAAATTTTATTGTAAATAAATCTTGAAATTTTTATAAATCTAAAGACTACTCTACATTATACTAGCCTCTCAAAATAACACGAAAAATTCTAAAGATTGCATAGTTTCTTTATATTACATGTTATTATTTACCTGGTAACTGGTATAAACAGGTACATGTGAGATTAGAAAAGAGTTGCTGCATAAGTGTAGAGTAACAGGGGTTAAGGGCTCAAGTTTTAATTATCCCCACAATCTGCTGCACTTTCTCCAAGACAAATGTACTTATACCAGATTCGTATGGGATCGTTTTTTATATCTGATAACCCTAAAGAGGGAAGGCACACAGATATATAAATCATAACTTTAAGATTTTATAGTATAAATGCATATTTTAATATTGTATGTAAATAAACAATTATATTCATGATTAAATTCAAAAATGAATTCATTTCATTTAAATGTCTACAACCTCATAACAATACTCATATTGTGATTTGTTCCATAAACATTCTACTAATATCATAATTTAGCAATCATAAATTCAGAATAATACCTTATAAGTATCCTAGATCACCTATGGCTGTCAACCTGTCTTGGCTCTCCTTCCCTTCTCGCTTCCTCGCTTCGGGATATAGCCTGACCTTGGGATCGCCTGGGATATCCTCTAGAACACTTAATAAAATATTATATCTGTCTTAACAATTACTAAACATAGACATAGTATAATATTTACTTCGATCTCACAATATTTTCTTGTTTAGAGATTGTAGAGTAAAGGGTTTAGCTACTCATAGAAAATTTATAAACAGCCATTTCTATTAATGAAAACTTTCGATATCTCTTAATGATTTACAAGATGGCTTTTATAGAGTTTTCCAATCTCTGTTGATTCCACTAATTTCTATTTCTAAGATTTCCTTTTAATTTCCTCCGTTCTTTTTCTTTCCTCTTTTTCAAAAGCTACTAATACTGCTCCCCATCCTATATCACTAGCATCTGTAAATAGTTCACTATCTTTGGGTAATCGTAGTTTAGGTAAATTTTCTACCTTTATTTTTAATGCTCTTATTGCATTTGTATGATCTTCCTTCCACTCAAAAGTTTTATTTTTCTTTATTAAATCTTGTAGTGGTTTTCTTAATTTTGGTAAATCTTTTATATAATCTGAAGCGTAATTTACTATTCCTAAGAATTGTTGTACTTCTTTTTTATTTTCTAAAATTTCTTTAAAATTCTTTATTTTTGTTGATATATGTTCTTGTAATTGAATTCCTTCAGAGTCTATAATATATCCTAAATATTCTATTTTGTGTTTAAATATTTCTGATTTCTTTTCTGATAATAATATTCCATATTTTCTAATAGTCTGAATAAATATATCTAGATGTTTTGAATGATCTGTTAAATTATCACTAAATATTAATATATCATCTATATATACTAGAATAAAATCATTCATTTCTCTAAATATTTTATCCATTCTTCTTTGGAATATTTGTGGAGCTGTTCTTAATCCAAATGGTAGTACTATCCATTCATAATGTCCTTGTGGAACGCTAAATGCTGTTAAACATCTAGATTCCTTAGTTAATTTTATTTGCCAGTATCTACTTTTACAATCAAATTTACTAAACCATTTTTTATTACTCGTTTGGTTGATTAAATTTCTTTTATATGGTAAAAAATATCCATCAAATATAGTCTTTTTATTTAGTTCTCGATAATCTATTACCATTCTAGCTTTTCCTCTTTTTACTTCATTATGATTTCTTACTAAAAACGCTGGGCTACTATGCGGACTTTTACTTTCTTGTATTAGTCCTAAGTTTAATAATTCTTTTATTTGAACTCCTAACTCCTTTTGATCTGTTGGGCTATATCTTATTGGTCTGTTTCTAATTATATCATTAGGGTTTATTAGTTTTATTTCAGCATATATTTTTTCTTTTTCCCATAACTTCATTGGATGTTCTCCAAAATTTATTTCTAAGGCCTTTAAATATTTTTGTTTTAATAGTTCTAAATTCATTTTTCTTTCTGTTTTAATATTACTAATTTCTATTGATTTTACAGGTATTATTCTTTTTAATACTATCCACTTTTCACAAGGTGTTAGCAAACTTATCCTATCTTGTTTTATTATTTGAGTTTTAAAAGAATCTAAAAAGTTATTTCCTAGTAACATTTGTTGTTTCATATTATTTTCTTGGTATATTATAGGTAACCTAAACCTTATTTTTCCTAATATAAATCTTACATTTTCTGCTATTATATCTATCTCTTTTTTATGGTTATTGAATCCTGTTACTATTATTCTATTTTTTGTACGTTTCCATTTGTGTTGAGTAAATACTTCTTCTTTAGCTAAACAAATATCTGCTCCGCTATCTATAAATATCTTTTGTTTTATATATTTCGTAGGTTTATATTCTACCTCTGCTTCAATATATATAGCTACCATTTTATTCTATTCAGTAGTTAAACTTTCATTATTACTATCATTTTCATTTATGTAATTTATTTCTTCTGGTTCTGTTTCACTTATATAGAATACTTCTTCATCATACCAGTTATTGTTATCTTCTCTTATGTATTCTAGTTTCATTATTAATTCGGTGGTATCTATGTATTTTACTCCTTTTTGCTGTAATTTAGGACACTTATTTGCATAATGTCCCTTTTCATTACAATTCCAACATTTACAATCTGCTATTTTTGTTTTATTTCTTTTTCTAAACTTTCTCTTATATCTAAATCTCTTTCTATTTTCAGGAGTATTTCTATATTTTTTAAATTTTCTTCTTTTAAATCTTCGATTAAATGGTTTATAAGGTCTATAGGTTTTATTTTGTTTTCTATAATATTCATTTTGATTATTATAATCTAGTTTCCTATATTTCCTATACTTCTTTCTAGTTTTATAATCTTGATTATCACATCCAAATATTAATTTTTTCTCCGTAAAATTACAGATTTCTCTTAATCCTTGTTTTTTATCCTTTTTAATTTTTTGTTGAATTCTATATTCTTCACATTTTCGAGTTAAATATGCTCTTAATAATCTAATTCTTTCTCCTAATGTATTTTCTTTAGGTTCTAGATTATTATATTCTTTAGTTATTTCGGTATTATAAGGTGAAGGTAGATGATCATAATACAGTTGTTGATATACTAAGCTGTCATTAGGTAAAAACTTAGCTTCATAAAAGAATTTAGTAAAACTTATAGTATATTCTGGTAATTTACTAATCCTACAACATTTCATATTATTTAGATACATTGTTATTTCTAATTTTCTTTCTACTGTTATATTTTCTTGAGCTACAAACCATCTTTCTCCTAGAAATTCTCTTTTTAATAATATATCAAATGCGTTTAACGTATCTTTCCAGCTTCTAGCATACGTTCTTACTTGTCCCTTTAATTCATAAATAATATTTTCTAACCAAAATGCTGCTTTTCCTATAATTGTTTTTGATATTAGTTCAAAAACATAATCCAGATCTTCTATATTTTTTGAATTCATTAAGGCTATATACATCCCTAAATTCCAGTCTTTTATTCTTCTACTTATTTCTTGATCGTCGTAGACATTATCTAAATCTAGAAAATATCCATTTATATTTATTCCTTGGTGTATTGATCCTATGAAATATTGTACTTCATTTTGTTGTCCTATAGGTATATTTCCTGGCATTTTAATATTATTTTTAGTTATTATATGATCTTCTATTTCTTCTTCTGGGTATGCATCGTTATCTGATTCGGTTTCATAATTTGTTTGTTTATGTGAAGTTTCTCTTTCTTCAATATCACTTTCATCGCTTTTCTCTTCATTTGTTATTATTGCATTTACGGTTTTTCCGAGGGCTTCTAATATTTCTTTATTTTCTTTTATTACTATTTCATTTTCCTCATTATCTGATTCCTCTAAGTAATTTAATCCTTCTTCTCCTAGATTACTATCTGATTTACTTGTATTACTGCTCTCATCTTGTTCTTTGTTCGTTTCTGAATTACTATCGTCAGACTTAATAATTTCCTTTTCTTTTAACTCTATTTTTAATTGATTAATCTCATTTTTTAAATTATCTATTTCTTTTAATACATTTATTACTTCTAACTTTGTTTCTTTTAATTCTTTCTTTTGGGTTTTATATTTTTTTTATAAAATTTATATTTATTTAACCATTCTATATTAGTTTTAGTTTTTAATTTAGCATTTTCTTTTCTTAATTCTTTTAGTTCATCTTCTCTTATTTCTTGTTTTATAGGTTCATATTTTTGTCTTTCTTTTTCCAGTAACTCTTTTCCATGTTTTTTAAGAAATGTTATAGCACTATGTTCTGTTATAGACATTTTCCTAGAATTTTCCTGATTTATGAAGTTCTGCTAAACCATTTATTGTTCTTTTAACCCCTATAGTTATTTTTGGTTTTGATTTGCTTATATCCATTAATATAGGTTCTTTAGTTCTTCCTATTACTGTTATAGGTACTAGTTCTGGTTCTTCTGTTTCGTCTTTAATTATTTTCTTTTCTTTATTTTGTTCTAAACTATTTTGTATAATAGTTAACTTATCTAATATTTGTTTAAAGATTGGGATTTCTGATATATTCCATAACGCTGTTATTTCTTCCTTAATTATCTTTCTACTAATTTCTTGATTTTCTTCCATCTTTTTTAATATAGCGTTTAAACTTTCCTTTATAAATATTTCGTTCCAAATATCTTTTATTTGGTTTTCAGTATTATTCATATTTATAGACTCGTTTTCTCCATTCTCCTTTAATTATCCATATTTTTCTTTTCTTACCTTTTATTTTCTCTAATTCTTTTACTTCTTCCTCTAGTTTTTCTTTTTCTTTTAAGTATTGAAGTTCTTTTTCTTGAGACATAATTAATGTTTCTTTTATTATCCTATTAATAGTTTCTATTTCATCATTCTTTTCATTTATTTCCTTTTCAGGGTTCATATTCTGTCTATAAATCTTAATTTATTCTGATCATTTATTTCTATTCCTTCATTGGTTATATTATATTTTATTTCATTTAAGAAATCCATTCCTAATAATAGTTGATAACTAACGTCATTTTCTATTACTCCTAGGCTTATATTATATTCTAAGTCTAAAATTTTTAATCTTAATTTTATACCTTTTGTTATTATTGTTTCTCTCGAACTATTTGGTTCAGTTATTATTTGAGGTTCTATTTCCTCACATTTGTTTGAGTCAACTTCAGTTATATGTATTTGACTTTTTGTTGCTCCGGTATTTATTTATGTTATGACTTCTTTGGCAAATATTCCATTAAATATTATTGTTTTTATTCGTAATTTATCTGATTCGTAACACGGTAATTTTATTAAATCTAATTTTCTACTGGTCATACTCATTGATCTAACTAATTTTATAGGGTTGTGTTCTCTTCTAAAACTTAATCTAGATCCTTCTAATATTGGTTTAATTTTTTGTGTTGGAATTATTTGTCTATTACTAAAGTCTATTGTAAATTCTTCTGGGATTGTTATTTGAGATTCTTCTTTATGTTCAATTTATTCTAATATATCATTATATAATTTTGGTACTATTATTCCTAATTCCGTTTGTTTCTTTACATGATGGTTTCCAGTGATAGCATATACTATTTTAGTTTCTATACTAATTACTTTACTTCCCTTTTGCATTTTTATTCCATCTAATTTATAATATAATGTTAAAGATCTTTCTTTATTTTCATCTCTTAATGATATGCTAAAATCAGGTTGTATTATAAATTTTAATTTCTGATATATTAAGTTTCCTTTTACCACTGCTATTAATGAATCTTGTATATTTCCTATTATTCTATCGTCTAGTACATATATTTGTATAGGAGTATCAATATTTTTCTGAAAATATGCTTTTATTGTAAATTCTATTGCTCCAAAATAAATATTTTTTAGTTTATTTGCTTCTTTTTGTTTTAATTTAGATAGTTCTCTTTTTATCAAACCATCTGTTATTAAATTTATTTTTGCTTTTCCATTTATTGTATCTATGTCTATTATATTTTCATGTTTTTGAACTATATATCTAACTTCTTTATTTCTTTCAAAATATGATGTTTTGAATATCTTTTTTATTGTTAGTTCTTCTGTTTCACTTTGGATTTGATTATATATATCTGGTTTAAAACTTAGAGTTTGTGATGTTCCTTCTTCGTATTCATCCATTTGATAATATACATCTTGTGTTTCACTTGATTTCTCTAATGACATTTTTCAAACTATATTATTATCCAGTTATATTACTTGATAAAATTATTCTTTTAAGTCCTTGAATTCTTAGTTTATTATTTCTAAATGTTATTATCATATTTCCAAGTTGTTGATAACATCTTATTATTTCATCCCTATTTTCTCTTGTCCATTCAATTTTATTTTTTCTTTCTTGCAATTTATCTAGTTCTATTTCTAGTTTTTCTTGATTTTTTATTAATTCTTTTATTTTTCTATTATTTCTAGTTATTGCATTTGGATCTATCCAATTCATTTTTTAAATTTTTTGCCTTAAATCATTTATTAATTTATATTGTTCAGTTAATACTTCTTTTAATTCTTTTATTTGAATTTCTAAATTAGTTTCTTTAATAAATTTTTCTCGTTTTATTAAAAGTTTTTCTTCTTCTAGTCTTCTAATTTTTTCATCTCTCCCTTCCAACATTGTTCGTAATCTAACTATAATATCTAATTTTTCATTTATTATTTGCATACTTATTTTACAACTTTCAATATGTTGATTTATATCTTTATTAAAAGTAAAGTTTTTATCTGCTATTAGTTTAATACTTTCTAACTTATAATCTTCCATAAATATAATATTTATTTTATTTATATAAATATATTAATTGTCTATATAGATTTTTCTTACACATTTGTTTCGTTTCTTTATTCTCTACTATAAAATAAATTAATAGATTTGCTATTAGTTTAGATTTATAACTTTTATTCTTATTTTTTAGTAATTTTGCTGGAGGTCTCATTTAATTTAATATTTTATTTTTACTATTACTATTCATTTTTTACTATTCATCGGTTACTATTCATCGGTTACTATTCATTCCGAAATTTTGCTACAGTATGGGATCGTTTTTTATATCTGATAACCCTAAAGAGGGAAGGCACACAGATATATAAATCATAACTTTAAGATTTTATAGTATAAATGCATATTTTAATATTGTATGTAAATAAACAATTATATTCATGATTAAATTCAAAAATGAATTCATTTCATTTAAATGTCTACAACCTCATAACAATACTCATATTGTGATTTGTTCCACAAATATTCTACTAATATCATAATTTAGCAATCATAAATTCAGAATAATACCTTATAAGTATCCTAGATCACCTATGGTTGTCAACATGTCTTGGCTCTCCTTCCCTTCTCGCTTCCTCGCTTCGGGATATAGCCTGACCTTGGGATCGCCTGGGATATCCTCTAGAACACTTAATAAAATATTATATCTGTCTTAACAATTACTAAACATAGACATAGTATAATATTTACTTCGATCTCACAATATTTTCTTGTTTAGAGATTGTAGAGTAAAGGGTTTAGCTACTCATAGAAAATTTATAAACAGCCATTTCTATTAATGAAAACTTTCGATATCTCTTAATGATTTACAAGATGGCTTTTATAGAGTTTTCCAATCTCTGTTGATTCCACTAATTTCTATTTCTAAGATTTCCTTTTAATTTCCTCCGTTCTTTTTCTTTCCTCTTTTTCAAAAGCTACTAATACTGCTCCCCATCCTATATCACTAGCATCTGTAAAAAGTTCTAACTGATCACTATCTTTGGGTAATCGTAGTTTAGGTAAATTTTCTACCTTTGTTTTTAATGCTCTTATTGCATTTGTATGATCTTCCTTCCACTCAAAAGTTTTATTTTTCTTTATTAAATCTTGTAGTGGTTTTCTTAATTTTGGTAAATCTTTTATATAATCTGAAGCGTAATTTACTATTCCTAAGAATTGTTGTACTTCTTTTTTATTTTCTAAAATTTCTTTAAAATTCTTTATTTTTGTTGATATATGTTCTTGTAATTGAATTCCTTCAGAGTCTATAATATATCCTAAATATTCTATTTTGTGTTTAAATATTTCTGATTTCTTTTCTGATAATAATATTCCATGTTTTCTAATAGTCTGAATAAATATATCTAGATGTTTTGAATGATCTGTTAAATTATCACTAAATATTAATATATCATCTATATATACTAGAATAAAATCATTCATTTCTCTAAATATTTTATCCATTCTTCTTTGGAATATTTGTGGAGCTGTTCTTAATCCAAATGGTAGTACTATCCATTCATAATATCCTTGTGGAACGCTAAATGCTGTTAAACATCTAGATTCCTTAGTTAATTTTATTTGCCAGTATCCACTTTTACAATCAAATTTACTAAACCATTTTTTATTACTCGTTTGGTTGATTAAATTTCTTTTATATGGTAAAAAATATCCATCAAATATAGTCTTTTTATTTAGTTCTCGATAATCTATTACCATTCTAGCTTTTCCTCTTTTTACTTCATTATGATTTCTTACTAAAAACGCTGGGCTACTATGCGGACTTTTACTTTCTTGTATTAGTCCTAAGTTTAATAATTCTTTTATTTGAACTCCTAACTCCTTTTGATCTGTTGGGCTATATCTTATTGGTCTGTTTCTAATTATATCATTAGGGTTTATTAGTTTTATTTCAGCATATATTTTTTCTTTTTCCCATAACTTCATTGGATGTTCTCCAAAATTTATTTCTAAGGCCTTTAAATATTTTTGTTTTAATAGTTCTAAATTCATTTTTCTTTCTGTTTTAATATTACTAATTTCTATTGATTTTACAGGTATTATTCTTTTTAATACTATCCACTTTTCACAAGGTGTTAGCAAACTTATCCTATCTTGTTTTATTATTTGAGTTTTAAAAGAATCTAAAAAGTTATTTCCTAGTAACATTTGTTGTTTTATATTATTTTCTTGGTATATTATAGGTAACCTAAACCTTATTTTTCCTAATATAAATCTTACATTTTCTGCTATTATATCTATCTCTTTTTTATGGTTATTGAATCCTGTTACTATTATTCTATTTTTTGTACGTTTCCATTTGTGTTGAGTAAATACTTCTTCTTTAGCTAAACAAATATCTGCTCCGCTATCTATAAATATCTTTTGTTTTATATATTTCGTAGGTTTATATTCTACCTCTGCTTCAATATATATAGCTACCATTTTATTCTATTCAGTAGTTAAACTTTCATTATTACTATCATTTTCATTTATGTAATTTATTTCTTCTGGTTCTGTTTCACTTATATAGAATACTTCTTCATCATACCAGTTATTGTTATCTTCTCTTATGTATTCTAGTTTCATTATTAATTCGGTGGTATCTATGTATTTTACTCCT